>NC_134409.1:125534450-126134450 GCF_038048845.1 Mixophyes fleayi | reverse complement strand
TTGATCGTTGCAGCGTACACACTAATACCGGACCTGTCGATTATCGTGTGATTGGACCGATGATTGGGTGAAAAACCTGTAGTGTGTACCCAGCCTTACATACACATTTTTGTACAAAGTAACACAGTCAAACCCTATTTACAAATTGGATGTAATTTACAATTAAACAAATTTGCATAATTTCATTTTAAAAATAAACTCATTAATTTTTTTTTAAAGAAAATCCATAAAAATAGTGATGTTGCCTCTTTTCTTTGCGTGAGCACCTCTCAGACAATGACTTCCACGTCCGGCAGGAGAGTTGAACATTTCTTTTGCAGAAGGTTTCCCCTGTGTCTCGGTTGTGTAAAATGTGAGAACACTGCCAGCCAGCAGGTCAGGGGGAGCTACAGAGGGGACTGGTCAAGGACTATTGTCACCTGCGTTTGTGAGACTTTGTGTAATAGAAATACGTGACCTCCCTCCATTAGGGTTTTACAGGGGGGGGGGGGGGTAATGTTATTTTACTTACTCAAACATAATGGTGTTATTAGCCTCTTTCATCCATAGTCAGAATATAAGACACCTATGAGCCTGGGCCCCATGCAAGGAATTATTTGTGGCCCCCACTAACATCTAAAGCGCCATTGTCTGCCAATTCACAGAATGTCATATCACTTTTATGAACTTCAACTTGCTGTGTATATTTAACGTGCTGTGTACAATATTTTAATAAAATACCATAGAACCCAATACAAACATAACAAAAGAAAACAGGTATATAGTTATTTATTTTATTAATATAAAATAAAGAGACAGACATCCAGATGTCCTCTTATTCATATTTCAGACCAGTGTTAAAATTGTGACTAAGGACTGATTAAGACCCGATGGAGTCCCAGATTAGAAACTGCTTAGAGCACCCCTAATTTCCGATCACCCCTGCCGAAAATGCCTCTCAGGGCTTTCCCTATCCAAAATATGGCAAATGCTTGGGGCCCCTTCCATAGCCAGCAGGTTGGTGGCTCCTCCCTCTACACAGGCAGGCTAGGGCCCTGGTACTATGACTCCTCCCCCTCTCTGTACCCCTGATCATAAGCCTCACTCATGTGAGGGAATGAGAGTCCTAATTAGAGGAGCTCAACACACATAATACATACTTGCCCACTCTCCCAGAATGTCTGGGAGACTCCCTAATTCCGGGTAGGTCTCCTGGACTCCTGGGAGAGCAGGCAATTCTCCCGCAACATACCCGTCGGGAACCTAAATGATGCTATTTTTGGCGAATCACATCATTTTGGCCCTGTCTCCATAACAAAATGATACATTTGTCGCTGGGTGGGGCCAACATTACGCTATTCACAGCACCCTGGGATCTCCTGGACGGCACGAGTAGAAAGTCGGCAACTATGACATAATGACAACAGAGGTGCTGGGCGGTGATCACATGATCATTTCAATATGAAGTTGGTCTGTATGCTGCATACAGGCTGTACTAATAGTTTCCCACTCCTGTCTTTAACACCGAAGCACCACCGGCTTCCTCAGCAACGCGCTCAACTGCTAGTGACAGGAATGTGTCACCAGTCTGTGGACTTAGACGTGGGTGGTCCTCAAACGCTGGTAGGTCCTGGGCAACTGACACTGTTGTCCACTCATGAAAGCAGCCGTGTCCAGAGACAAACGCAGGATTTGTAGAGGGGGGTTTCCACACCATGCAGCCAGTGGGCGTGACCAGCATGCACCGGGGCGTGGCTATAACATTAGACAGTGCTTGGCTGCTCTCCAACTCTTCCTATCCCCATAATATACATGGGCACAGCTGCCTGCACTACTGTTAGGTGCACACAGCTCTCTCTTTTCAAAATGATCCGTGTGAAGGCAGTGTCCAGCCACCTCATTTATACAATGCCCCAGGCTTGGAGGGGGTTTCCAGGCACTAGGAAGCTCCCCCTCGGTTTGCCTATAGTGTCCATAATTGAGTTGAATCTCTAATACTCCAACTGTTAACTTTAAAAATATAGATATGGCATCACATTGTCAAATAGCAGCAACAGCAACAATTTGTTAGAAAACAGTGAGGCAAACATGTCTATAAACTAATTTATTTTCTTATTCAAAAATAGAAAATGAATAAACCACACATCCTTTTTAGCTGGAATAAAAATACCTCCAGGTGTGGAAACAGTGCAGGATGGAGCAATGCTGACAAATGACTGTTGATTCTTTGCTGGAATGTTCATGTTTAGTTGGGAAAGATAATCTGCTGTAAGACCTAATGATGTTGCCCATCTGGTGTTACCTAGGAATACAGTCATATTATGGCCCATCATTTCACAACACACAAACACACTGGAAGTTGCTACATTTTCACATGTCATCTTGTACCTAGATCAATACCAGGTAACTAATAGTGTATCACAAGTCATCTTGTAAAATTTACAAAAGGTGCATATGAAAAATGTACTTATGTTTTTTTTTTACATTGTTAAACTTTAAATACCCTGTGGTCAGCTTTTGCCTGATTTACTTCTGCCCAAAAATATCCCATTGTGGTTTTAATCTGTTTTTATTATGATTTTACAAAACAGAGTAAATAAAAAAAATAAGAAAACAGAGAACAACACTTTGGTTTAATTTTAAGGGAGAATACAAGAAAAATATATATCTTTTTTTATAATAAGCCCTCCTCACCAAATTAGGGGTCCCGTGCTAAGCACCCCCGTGGTTCACAAGTCACGCCCACAGACATTGCATCTGGTCCTGCCAAGACTAACAACCTGTGGTTTCCCTGTGGCAAAGCCCATCACTGCTCTGTGGGGGTCCCTGGAGAATCCCCATTAAGCTCAGCTCCCCAGGTTAGAGGGCCCGAGTCCTTAGCAGCATAGCGGGTACAGATCTGGACCGAACACTACAAATAGTATCCAGAGACCAGGCTATCAGTGTGTCCAAGTATAATGTCTGTCTGATGGTATAATTATATGGCTGCCACAGAAATGCCATCCACCAAGGACTGCGTCATTATTGGCAGTAGTGATCGCAGTGGACATTTAGACGTGGCGGTATGAATAACTTAATGCGCTTATAAGTGAAAGGAATTTAATTGTATTACAATGAAGGCAGTAGGAGAAGTGGCGGTATGACGTACCACCGTATACACCTCCCACTTCTACCACTGATTGGTGGCCAATAATACTACTGATTTGTAATAACGAAACACACTTTCCCGTCCAGCTGCTACAATGGTTATTCCTCATCCTTATATAGCAGATGTTTCCCAAGCCTCTTAGATTGTAAGCTCATTTGGGCAGAGTCACGTTTACCACTTGTTTCATGTCATTGTATGTCATGTGTTGATGTCATTAATCCTTCGTGTACAGCGCTCTGTAGTACTACAGTGCTTTATAATTAAAAGATACTAATAATAATAATAATAATAATAATAATAATGGCTGAAAATCACAGAAAGAAGCCAGAAAAAGAAAACATGGTATTCAATTAAAGTCACATGAGGGTGTATATACAAATAAAAGTCATATGAAGGTGGCCCTCTCCATTGAATGACCTAGGAAGGACTTATTTAAACTTGATACTTATAATTATATAATTATCCACTGTAACCAGCCATTAAAGGCTTGGAAGAAATTACTGCAAGTTTCTTCAACAGGCTTTTCAGGAAGTCTGACACACATAAAAGGCTTTATTTCCAGTGTATTTAGTGGTGATATACTGCATCTCTATTTGTTTGTCTGTCTGGCGGAGCATCATGGGAGATGTAGTTCTGGAAGTATTTGTATCTGTAAAAACCCGAAACAAATAAATCTTTATCGTTCTATAGAACAATGGGATTATTATTACAATGTACAGACAACAGCAGTGAGTCTCGATTTTTAGTGGAAAGTTTGAAGAAGCGGGATGAAGAACTGACTTATTTTTGTCTTTCAGGTTTTACATTGAAAGTATAACTTTTCTGAAGGAAATCACAACGGTGGAATTGTTCTTCCTCAACGCAAAGGCCTGTGTGTTCAAGGTAACGTATTAGTAGCTGACTATATTAGTCACAGCATGCACTTGTATGGTTGCCGTCTGTCCTTGAGGTCCACGGACAGTCCCATCTTTTAATTAATTTGTCCCTGTTTAATATTCATTAAATGCACAGTACCACATCCCTCGTCTCTAGTGTATGTAACTATTGGTAACAGTTGTTATTCCATCTGTATAAAACACTGCACCAGATCTCTTGTTCTGTATTTTGAATGCAAATTTAGCATTATATACTTACTCTGTATGTAAAGTCAAGTGCACAGTACCACTTCTCTCACTCAGTATATTCTAGATGTAACTCTCAGAATATATTCTTATTCTATATATATAGCCAACTGCATAGTACAACTTTTCTCTTACTCTGCATATTCTAATATAACTCTTAGTATATATTCTTATTATATATATATATATATATATATATATATATATATATATATATATGGACAATTGCACAGTTTCACTTATCTCAATCATGCTATCCTTGGTGTAATTCTCAGCATGACAGAGTGGTGTGAATACTTGTCTATATAGAGTTAGCAGAGCTTCGGCATTAACTAATTAATTTAATTGGCCTTGAGGGGTTAATATGCTAGAACCAATCAAAGCGGTTTTCCCCTTGCATCCAATTAGGCGCAAGCCACTCTTATTGGCTGATCATGTATTGACCCCTTTCATTGATTAGCATCGCTGACTCACAGAGAAATCCATCCCAAGGTAGCTAATATCTATCTATCTATATATATATATATATATATATATATATATATATATATATATATATATATATATATATATATATCCATGTGAATTAAGGCTGTGGTCTGGGTGGATTACATACAGACTACTATCAGCACATCGATGATGGTAACAGATTGTCATTGTGATAAAAGTCACTAGCTTAACGTTGTTTCCAATCTGTATTCATAAGGCCAAAGTCATTTAACAGAATGCAGAGAAATGACTCTGGACAGACCCCATACATAACAACTGTATACACTTTGTATACCACCTGCACAACAGCTAGGGTACCAGAAACAGTGGCAGCATTGTAAGAAGTTGTGAAAGCTGGATTCAGAGGAATAAGATTGTGTCTGTACACGTTGTGGGGATGTTTATCCTCAGATTAATCCTGCACTGTTCACCAGATTCCTGGATTTGTTTGATGATGACAGGTATGTGGCAGTAAGTCATCGTTTCTCCTATAGCTCCTCATTGCTTTACGTCAGCTGCTGAAAACAAAGAGCTATGGATATTTAGTAAGACATGAGATCCAAAGTAAGAAGACAACTTCTTCATTCTGTAATTAAAAAATGGACTTCAACATGCTGGATTTCATAGATCATTATAGTGAGGTTCCATAATGTGCTATGAATTTTAGCACATTACAGTGTATTATAGAGGTAAGATAGTCACTTGCAAACACCGACTACAGATCCATCAAATGATCAGATATCAGCCCGCCAGGCACTTTATAGTCTTTGGAGGTAGTGTTTTTAGGTAAGACAGGATGGCACCATTAAACTACTGCCACAAAGAACGGAAATCCTGGGTCACAGGTCCAGGCTTGCATCGTGCCCGACATCCCCCCCTCCACCCTGTCTCTGCTGCCCCTGTACTGGGTGCCCTCTATAACCTGTTACTTCCCGGTACCCCTGACCCACTTTAGGAGGAAGTCGAAGCAGGGATGCACCAATCAGTCCAGGACTCGACAGCTTAGTTATAAGTGTAAAGGAGACCCATTTTTTTGGGCAGGGGAGCACTTGAATGATTAGGAGATGAAGAGTAATAATAAAACAGTACCTCGGTGCAAGCGACCACTATGGGCGGTTAGTAAAGGGCTTTCTAATTTAAACGGACAATCCATTTAAATTGCCACCGGGTACATCTTGTGATTAGCCGATCAACTGAACAATCTCAGCAGCTGAACTTGATGGACTTGTCTCTCTTTTCAAGCGTATAACTATGTGACTCTGATTTTCCGTAAACACAGCTCTGTGGTTTTGGGATCCTGCCAGGCTGGGTGAGCAGAAGACATAACTACGGGTAAATTGGTCTTTAAATGATGCTGTCAGTCTCGCATAGCAGGATGTAAAAGATGCAGAAAGTGAGCAGGGTAAAGGTCACTCCCAGCTGACTGGTGAGTCTGCACCTATCTATCAGCTGGTGCTTCAGCTGTTTCAGGTGTTCTTAGCCCCGCCCTCTTATCTTATAACCATTGCATTGCTGGAGAATATTGGAACACGTTAACCCCTCGTACGCTGCATTACATTTCCCTAAATTAGTAACTTATCAAAACTGCCTGACCTTCACAATGTACAGATGAAGCAGGTCTAAAGAGCAAGTAAAGACACTAATTGTAATTAATATATATGAGAGGCTGGGTATTACAGTACAGAATCCATTAGAAAATGATTGTAAGGAACAGCATGCTCTCTGCTAGAATATATTAAGGATATTTGAAGATACCTCAAAGTTCCATGGACTTATTAAAAAGCCTATGGAGAATGGACAGTTCTAGTCCAGAACATCACTAGTCCTAGTCCAGAACATCACTAGCCCTAGTCCACAGCATCACTAGCCCTAGTCCACAGCATCACTAGCCCTAGTCCACAGCATCACTAGTCCTAGTCCAGAACATCACTGGCCCTAGTCCAGAACATCACTAGCTCTAGTCCAGAGCATCACTAGCCCTTGTCCAGAACATCACTAGCCCTAGACCAGAGCATCACTAGCCCTAGTCCACAGCATCACTAGCCCTAGTCCACAGCATCACTAGCCCTAGTCCACAGCATCACTAGTCCTAGTCCAGAACATCACTGGCCCTAGTCCAGAACATCACTAGCCCTAGTCCAGAGCATCACTAGCCCTTGTCCAGAACATCACTAGCCCTAGACCAGAGCATCACTAGTCCTAGTCCAGAACATCACTAGCCCTAGTCCAGAAAATTACTAGTCCTAGATCAGAGCACCATAGCCCTAGTCCAGAACATCACTAGTCCTAGTCCAGAACATCACTAGCCCTAGTCCAGAACATTACTAGTCCTAGATCAGAGCACCATAGCCCTAGTCCAGAACATCACTAGTCCTAGTCCAGAACATTACTAGTCCTAGATCAGAGCACCATAGCCCTAGTCCAGAACATTACTAGTCCTAGATCAGAGCACCATAGCCCTAGTCCAGAACATCACTAGTCCTAGACCAGAGTCTCATCACTACACTAGTTCTAGTCCAAAACATCACTAGCCCTAGACCAGAACATCACTAGCCCTAGTCCAGAATATCACTAGCCCTAGTCCAGAACATCACTAGTCCTAGTCCAGAACATCACTAGCCCTAATTCAGAGCATCACTAGCCCTAATACAGAACATCACTAGCCCTAGTCCAGAACATCACTAGTCCTAGTCCAGAAGATCACTAGCCCTAGTCCAGAACATTACTAGTCCTAGTCCAGAACATCACTAGCCCTAGTCCAGAACATTACTAGTCCTAGATCAGAGCACCATAGCCCTAGTCCAGAACATCACTAGTCCTAGTCCAGAACATCACTAGTCCTAGACCAGAGTCTCATCACTAGTTCTAGTCCAAAACATCACTAGCCCTAGACCAGAGCATCACTAGCCCTAGTCCAGAACATCACTAGTCCTAGTCCAGAACATTACTAGTCCTAGATTAGAGCACCATAGCCCTAGTCCAGAATATTACTAGTCCTAGCCAAGAGCATCACTAGCCCTAGTCCAGAACATCACTAGTCCTAGTCCAGAACATTACTAGTCCTAGATCAGAGCACCATAGCCCTAGTCCAGGACATTACTAGTCCTAGCTAAGAGCATCACTAGTTCTAGTCCAGAACATAACTAGTCATGAGAAACAACGATGGTTTCATCGAAAACCTCCAAGATTTATTCATAGTTATCAACGTTCCCTAATTTCAAATTATACCATTAACAAGTTCAGTGAACATTTCCTGATAACTTTGCCTGGTGCCCACAGACAGAGGAACCTTCACTGTGTGCTACAAGGACTGCTGGAAGGTGCGCGGGAGTCTAGTGTCAGCATATCATGTCCTGAGCGCTGGGGGAGGTGATTAGTGTAAAGTTATGGGGGAGCAGGCGAGGTGAGAGTCTAGTTCCTACCGCCCCTAGGGTGGCATGAATTGAGATGATGTTCTCACCTCTTGGGAGGAACAGTCCTGGCTACAGCAACACTTTAATATCACAGTGCAAATAATATGCTATATTCCCCTAGTAACCAATCATCAAATGGATTTCAGCTAAGTGCAAATGAGACAAATAAAAGCTGCTGCCTGATTGGTTGCTATGAATGACCGTACATTTCTACCAAATGCCTAATGTTAGTGGATGGGTTCTCGTCCAGTTTTGCAGGATGGAAACAAGCTTTCATTTGCTGGCACCCAGCTGCTCAGAGAGGTTACGCGATCTCTCGGCAGAGAAATGTAAACAGCTCCATCTCCTCCCTGGTACATGGCCAACATCTCCTTCAAACTTCATAACATTTACACTTTTTTAACCTATCCAATAATTTAATAGGATTTGTGCCACTTTTCTGTGTGCACCTTGAAATCGGATGTGTTATTTTATTTACAGCTTAACATAGTGGGAAAATTGGTAGCGCAATACACAAGTAAGGATCATTTACTGTCATTCCAGAGATAGCAAAGCAATGCAGTCTGCAGCTAATGTAACCAGGTAGATGGGATTAGCTCCACCTAGTCTACTCAAAGCTAACCACTGGATAATACGAGTTATAGCACCATGTCGGACATTGCAACATGTTATTAAAGTGGTTATTTGCAGTAAGATAATATCCCTGGTTAGTGACCCCACCCCTATTTAGCTCTCACACCAGCACCGTTATATATTTGGTAATATAGGTTGGAAAAAAAACACTGTTCCATTAAGATCAACCTTTCATAGATTAAACCATTGTTGATCCAGAGCAAGGCAAGGAATCTGATTGGTTGCTATGGGCAACACCTCCACTTTTCCGTTTTTGAAGGTTTGATAAATCTACCCCCATGTCCTCTGTATGATAACTGGTTCAAAAAGTTCATTAGACAAATCTTTGTAGTCACCTCAGATGCATATTAATTAGGTGCCTGTGATGCAGAGTAAAACTCGCTTTTCTAAACTACTATAATTTAACCCTTTCATTCCCTTCAATAATTAGGTTGTCCACTTCAGAGCCCTCTCGAGTTCTCATATGTCCTTCTCAATGTGAGGTGCCAAAAACTGTAGCCACTTTCAAGATGTGGCATAATGACTTATACAATCGTAGTCAGTAGTGGAAGTGGGGGGTGTATACGGTGGTACGCCATACCGCCACATCTCCTACTGCCTTCATTGTAACACTGTCAAACTCTATTCACTTACATTCCCGTTATAGTTTTCATACTGTCACCTTTAAATCCCCACTTCGACCAATGATCGTAAAATTATAGAGTTACCTGACTGAATTTGCTAGACTGCAATGTTGTTACACAACATATCCATAATTTCAGAAATACAGATAGAGAAAAGGGGCCTGATTCATTAAGGAACTTAAGTCTTTTGGACAAAACCATGTTAAAATGCAAAGGGTGAAAATTAGTTTTAAATTTTGCATATAAGTTAAATACTGACTGTTTTTTCATGTAGCACACAAATATCAACTTTAAATTTTAGTTTACATATAAGCTACCAAGTATTTGTGTGCTACATGAAAAACAGCCAGTATTTTACTTATGTGTAATATAGAAAACTAATTTTCACCCCTTGCATTTTAACATGGTTTGGACCAGCAGCCTTAAGTTCCTTAATGAATCAGGCCCCAGATTATCTAAGTACATTGTCATTAGTCTGCAGAAATTGTAAATAGGTGAAGAGATTAATGGAAAAAGCAGAAGCAGGGCGAGGACATCATAAAATACTAACTAGTAGGCTAGATCTTTATTACCCAACTCTACTCAACAGTTAAATTGTCCACACAGAATTATGACCCCGCTGATTGCTGATACAGGTTAGGGAGTGCCTTAATTTGTAGGTTTACAGCACCCATGTTCCCGTATCACTAATACAAATCTTTCCTCTAACTAGCAATAAAAGTATATCTTTGTTCTTCTAGAACCATTAAAGAGAAAGTAATGTTGAAACATAGTCACAATATCTAGACTACATTATTGATCTGTAGGTAGATAATATTTAGATTCCTTATACAGTAAATGCTATGAAGAATATTTGCTGTTCATTAAACAAGTATATGATCTTGTGCTCCAGTTAAAACAGTAATAGGCAGCCTGATACATTTCAAAGGGCTGAACATTATCTTTAATTTCAAGAATTAAAATAAACAGTCTTTAAATGACCTTGGCACCCCCACATCACTCACCCTGTCACTTGCTTCTAAATGCTATCTCATGCAAATCAGACATCCCACTCTGCGACATGCCCTCAGATCCCACATATGCTCTAAACCTGTCCTTAATGCCATTCAGACCTCCCCACATGCCACCAAACCTTCCCACATGCCACCAGAGCTCCCCACATGCCACCAGACCTTCCCACGTGCCACCAGACCTCCCCACGTGCCACCAGACCTTCCCACGTGCCACCAAACCTTCCCACATGCCACCAGAGCTCCCCACATGCCACCATACATCCCCATATGCCACCAAACCTTCCCACGTGCCACCAGACCTCCCCACGTGCCACCAGACCTTCCCACGTGCCATCAGACCTTCCCACATGCCACCAGACCTCCCCACATGCCACCATACATCCCCATATGCCACCAAACCTTCCCACGTGCCACCAGACCTCCCCACATGCCACCAGAGCTCCCCACATGCCACCATACATCCCCATATGCCACCAAACCTTCCCACGTGCCACCAGACCTCCCCACGTGCCACCAGACCTTCCCACGTGCCATCAGACCTTCCCACATGCCACCATACATCCCCACGTGCCACCAGACCTCCCCACGTGCCACCAGACCTCCCCACATGCCACCAGACCTCCCCACATGCCACCATACATCCCCACATGCCACCAAACCTTCCCACGTGCCACCAGTTCTCCACATGCCACCAGCCATCCCCACATGCCATCATATATCCCCATATGCCACCAATCTTTCCCACATGCCCCCAAACCTTCCCAAGTGCCACCAGACCTTTCCATGTGCCACTTAAACGTCCCTACACGTTCCCAGCTGGGGGCTGCAGTTTCTAAAGGGCCTGTCCAGGCCTGGTATTAGAGTAGGTTAGTCCAGGTTGTTTGAAACCTACTGAGGTCATAAATGAAAGGGTATTACCAGCTTTATGATTTAGGTTTATTTGAGAGAGATAAAACATACTTTTAATACATTCTTGAGATTTTAGAGGACCTGCTCCGTTAACTGTATCATATCTGAGCTACAACGCTGCAGTCTTTCTGTTATACAGATTTCAAGTTTCTCCTATGTCCCAATAATTCCTACATACTGTACTGTCGCTGGATCTTCCTCTACATCATCCTTCATGCTGCAACACTGCCTATGTGGACAGACCGGCTGAACACACAACCTGCTTTCTGCTACTCTTGCAGGTCACTAAGCAGACTTAACACACCCTATAATAATTCCCTATTGTTACATGGGTGTGGTAAACTTCACATGAACTCCTCTTAGGAAGAACAGAGTTTAACTCTTAATGGGCTATTGTTCTTATTTCTTTGTTACTGTCCAGGTGAAGATGGGAAGGAAGCTGAATACAATGAAGGCAAAAGGCTTACATGGGTGGGAACTACTCCTTGAGAAGTCATGGTCTATTCACTAGGCTGGACCTTTGGGATAAGTGTACTTAACAGAGTTACAGATAGGGGGCACTCTAAGGGGTATATGAGGATATATCCATTGTCACAATAGACTAAGCAGCAAGGCACAAAATATTTAGTCTAGCGTACCCTGCTTCAATAACCTTCTACTTCTCTATTATACATTAACCCAGTGCCAGAGGTACATGGGACACGCAAGACTTGTAAACATTCCTCTCGTACAGACATGTAAAATTACAGAGAAAGTTTTAGGTGAGAGTAATACAAGTATACAATCACCTATAAACTGTGAGCTGAGGCACTGAAAATTCAGCCTATCAGTGACATAACTAAAGCACTGACAATTCAGCCTACCAGTGACATTGCTGCGACACTGACAATTCAGCCTACCAGTGACATTGCTGCGACACTGACAATTCAGCCTACCAGTATACCGGGAACTAACAATGGACTAACCATGCAGCCTATCCATTCACTAAACTAAACCATAATAAATATTAAATTGTTTACCCTATTTGTGGCGGAAAGGAAACTGAATCGGGACCTCCAATGTGGAAGTCTACAAAACTACTTTATGGCATGACTTTGGTAGGACAGTGCTCAGTAATGACACTTAAGGCCATGTGGGTGATATCTATTCATTGTAGATAAAATCCCATGTTAATGGCTGCTGCGCTGCAGTGATGCGGCATTTGCTGTCCTGGAAGTTGGCTCCCTCATAATTCGGGCTTTTCAGTTGACAGACAAAATTGTCTTTATATGTTAACGAGCAGGTACAGCTACAATGATATGAAATATCTGGTACCGGTGGACATAGGAGCTGCTGTAACAGACAAAGGGAGATTGTAGAGAAGAGATAGAAGCTCATTTTACAGTCTGACATGATATAAGGTGTAAGGAATGATAGACAGATAAGCACATCTATATACATTTAATGCAAACTGCAATCTATGCCAAGACTGTCCAACGGATATCCCATAACATGGGCAAACGCAGGATTTGTAGAGGATTTGTCCATGCCACACCACCAGTGGGCGTGACTAGCATGCATGGGGGTGTGTCTATAATTTTAGACAGTGCTTGGCTGCTCTCCAACTCTTCCTATCCCCATAATATACATGGGCAATGCTGTGTGTACTACTGTTAGGTTCACACAGCTCTCCCTTTTCAAGCAGAGTAATGTGAAGCGGGGACAGGGTCCAGCCACCTCAATTATACAGTGTCCCAGGCTTGGAGGGGGGTTTCCAGGCACTAGGAGGAACCCCCCCTCGGTTTGCCTATGCATAAGCCGGATGTGTCCTTGCAGGGCTTTTTCTATGGACCCTGTAAATACTCATAGAGCATTGATCTCTGAAGTGTTGTCTTCTTTTAAATGGAGCACAAATCAGGGCATTTATATTTTTAGGGGTTAAGCGTGCAATGTCTGTCAGCTGGATCTAGATGTCTAGTCATCTTCTGGGAGGTGGGCAGTCCTCTATTCACCATCATCATTTATTTATATAGCGCCACCATTTTCGCAGCATTGTACATACAATATTTTTCATTCCCATCAGTCCCTGCCCCATTGGAGCTTAGTCTTAATTCCCCTAGCACACACACAGACAGACACAGACTAGGGTTAATTTTGTCAGCAGCCAATTAACCCATCAGTATATCTATTGATGCATGACACAAACAGATGTCATCAGATGACACAGCAGTGATAGTACTGCATGTCTGGCTCACGACAATGTGCAGGATTGGTAAGTGCTAGGTAGATTTTGCTAAAGTATCTAGCAAATGATCAGACATAGCCTTAAGGTCTACACAAGTGGAATTATCCTTTAACTCAACCACACACAGCATGATTATGTTGGGCCATTGGGAACTGTTCGGATCTCTCCTTAAGGAAGCCCATTCCTGAAATCTAATGATGATCGATTTTAATTGGTTATGCCAGAAAATCCTGTTGGTTGAAGACTAATCTGTAGGTGTATTCAGTCGTCGGCCGATGACACTAATCAAGATCCATGTACATTTGTTCAGTCCCATGTCAGGGTGAACAAACAGCTCACTCCATATAAAACCCCACCTCAGGTTGAACACTATGGGGTATATTTACTAAACTGCGGGTTTGAAAAAGTGGAGATGTTGCCTATAGCAACCAATCAGATTCTAGCTGTAATTTTGTAGAATGCACTAAATAAATGAAAGCTAGAATTTGATTGGTTGCTATAGGCAACATCTCCACTTTTCCAAACCCCGCAATTTAGTAAATCTAGCCCCAAGACCTTCTTGGGTAAGGGCAGCTTTAGAAATCTCGTCTGCAAATACTAATAGAGGCTATTTAACAATAACCAATTTAATGTTTGCCTTCTGGTGCAGTAACCATATATACTCCCGACAGAACCCTGTGGTTGGATTTCTTGCTTTTCAAATTCTCCTTAAATCAGTCTCACAAATCCTGCTCATCAGAAATAAGCTTTAATTGGGGACCTGGCGGGTTTGATAAAATTATACCAAAGTTTTGTTTGGCTGTCAGCGTAGTGCCTGGCGCTTCAGTACAGCCATTAGATACTTTGTGAACCTTGGTTGAAGTCCAAGGAAAATAATTTTGAGCAATTACCATTATCATTTATTTTAAAAGTGCCAATCCATCCACTGCTACAGTACAGATGGAGACTAATGATTACAAAGAGCTTGACATATAGTTTGATACGGTTACACTTAATTTTGACCTGTCATCATCATGATCATCACCATTTATTTATATAGCGCCACTGATTCCGCAGCGCTGTAGAGAGAAATCATTCACATCAGTCCCTGCCCCATTGGGGGGGGGGGGGGGGGGGGAGAGAGACAGACTAGGGTCAATTATGATAGCAGCCAATTAACCTACCAGTATGTTTTCTGGAGTGTGGGAGGAAACCGGAGCACCCGGAGGAAACCCACGCAAACACGGGGAGAACATGCAAACTCCACACAGACAAAGCCACAGCACAGGCATGAATAAGAATTTGACCAATTTACTATTTGTTTACATAAAAAACGGTTTTGATGTCCCCTGAACAAAGTTAGAACTGAAGGGTCCAGCTTCCTTTTTAAACTGCTAGATATCTGCTGATTCTGTCTCCAGCAGAGAGAGCAAAACTTAAATTGGCATCTAACACATTGCGTACAGTCCCATTGTAATGAATGGCCCGTGATGCATTAAATCGAAAGTTTGCTACATCGGTATCTTCGATTAGACGATAACGCTTTGGCATTATAAGAAAACGTCAGTGGTAAAGGGAGATGGTAAAGACAATATCTTCCAAGCAACCGCTTCTGAAACAAAATATCATTGATGGCATCATTTATATGCAATTCCAGCTAAAAGGTGCAAAGTACAAACCATTGTTGTAATGAATGAGTTCTCTGTACAGCGCTGCGGAATTAGTGGCGCTATATAAATAAATGATGATGATGATGATGCACGGGGTGCAAATGCAATGCAGGGAAGATGCCACTGGTTTTGCATATAAAACACACTGCACAGCTTTATTTTAACACTGTGATTTAGGTTTGAGTAAGACACACCTCTCTCCAAACCCAACTTTTAAATTTGCACCCTCTATGCAGAACAGCATAGTTTTGCCATGGTACAAAATTGCTTCTAGCTGAATCTAAGCATTTCCTACTATTTTATTCTACCCGTGCTGCATAGGGGGGTTACAGTGCCATGATAACATGATTCTCTGCAAATCCCACCATCAACCTCTTACCTGCTTTACTAGTGAAGAGTGCAGGATGCCGGAGGGTGTTCTGCACTCCCGGGAATACAGGAAGAGTCCCCAAAATTTGTGAGTCTCCTGGACATTCTGGGAGTAGGTAAGTATGTGCATACTGCAAAGTACTCCCGTAGTAGAGAACTACAGATCCTAACATGATAGGACACATGAGGATATATTTACTAAACTGTCTACAGCAACCAGTCAGATTCTAGTTATCATTTATTTAGTACATTCTACAAAATGACAACTAGAATCTGAAAATGACAACTAGAATCTGATTAGTTGCTATAGGCAACATCTCCACTAGTTCAAACCCACAGTTTAGTAAATATAATCAATGGACTTCATCTTACTAGGACTCAGTGCTATTTTAAACAACTTTAAGTGTGCCTATCACCTAAACACATTTTGTTGGCTAAATGAATACTCAGGGGCGCACGGAGGATTGTCGGGGGGGGGGGGGGGGGGTTTCTCCCCGCCGACCCAAAAAAAAAACCCAGAGAGACGTTTCGCCAGCGCTGTCCTATACAGCAGCCGCGGCGCTGTCTAAGAAGCGTCTGCGGTGGTGCTGTATACTATGCAGCCTATCAATTCAGTAGTAAATAGTGAGTAACATTACAGAGGCATGAGGCACTGGTTCCTAATGATTGATAGGTGTTTTGCATAATAGGTTGCCTAAGTAATGTTCAGCCCACACAATGACTGCCTTCACTTTGTGTAATGGACAGGTACTTTAATAAGCCTTGGTGTATAATATAGAAATATATACTGTGCATGAAATCCACCATTCAGCAAAAAAAAGAGAAGTGGCGCTGAGCACTAGGACAATATTCCTATAAGTAACAAATATTTGCAGTGAGAAATTTTCAAAACCTGGAACAGATCCTGACATTCCGGAACAGCTGGAAACCATGATATATGTCATTTTCATATAATAGCATTGTGTCGGAAAATGTCAATTCATACTAAAAATGCACTTTTAAGTTGACCTATCATTGCATCACAAACCAACATAGTTATTTGTCTAATTAACTACGTTTTCTGAACTCTACAACCATAGAATCTATCAAAGGTAAATATGACGTTATTATAAAAGGAAAAATATTCACTAAATGGAGATGGTGTTGATTACTATCAATATAATGTGTCTGTCTCCATTTGTATTGTTCAGTCTCTCCTACCAGGCTGTCTCTCCCACTCCTCTACTCCAGGGCAGCAATGGGTTAAATCTTGCTCTATATTAGTTGCAAAAATTTACCATCGATATATCCATTGTTGAATAGGACTTAGAAAAACATTTTCTGCATGACAGCCCTGGCTGGATACACAAGAGCTGGCTTTGTGCCCCCATGCACTTGTCTGTGCAGTGGAACCTTATCTATGGGCATCAGACAAGACCATTCACAACGGGTAAATCTGCACACACTGAAGGCACTAAAACCATGTCCAGCTATTGCATTACACATTATATGCACCCTCAAAAGCCTTCAATGTACATATAATAGCACGCTGCACCCCCTACAGTCACTGTAAGAGCCCCCTGTCTGCAGAGTTTGGAAGGAGAGCTGCTCACACCTTTGCATGTAATCAAATCCTCCAAGGACCGGCCACCCCTGCAGTGTGGAATGGTACAGTCTGTTGTTGTAGCTGAACTTGGAAGGTACACAGCACTGACAGGCATGTAGTATAGTGATCACCCTGCACCCAGGCTCACTCTCCTTTACTGTGTGTTCACAGGGGCAGATTGAAGTGGACAGTGAGACCGTCTTTAAGTTGGCTGCACTCATTCTGCAGGTAAGGGCTGATTGCATGGGGGGTTTATCTCAAGAGGTGGGTGCAACAAAACTTCTTTGATTGCTTTGTACTCTCAGCTTTTCTTGAGCCATGTTGGGGAGTGTGTATAATATATATATATATATATATATATATCTTTGCATTGTATGTCTATTTTGCTAATGGCTTAGAACCCTCTCAGCTGTTGCAGAGAAACACACCATGTTTTGGCAATAGTTGGGTTAAGTGAGAGAGAGGGGGGGGGGGCGAACTTGACGCCCCTAGGGAGTTGGATTAATTAAACTTTTGTGTCCAAAGTGAGGGGGGCACTTTACCTTTTGAGACCGCTGTATGTTTAATTAAAAGTCACAGCCGGAGATACGTTTAATGGGAACTCGCTGCAGTGTGCATTTTTATGGCTAGGTTGTTATATGAATGGAAGACAAAGTCTGATTTTAATGTGAAGATAAAGAGTAGACATAGTGTCTCACATTTTGATCCCAAAGCTTAGAGTTCCTGAGCAAGCCAGTGACAAGCATTGCAAAAGTGAAGGTTGGTTTAAATAATAGATTGCAAATGTCCTATTGCTTGCACACAAAATAGAATAAAAAAAATAATGGCAACAAAAGGATTTAGTTGCCACAGTCAGGCAACTTGTGGCTCTCTAGTTGTTGTGTACCTACAAGTACCAGCAAGCATGATAGTCCCCTACCAGGACCTTTTGCTCCATAACAGCTGAAGAACAACAGGTTGGTAAATGTGGCTAAATAAATTATCAGTAGTATGTTCCACCTTCATGTAACCTTGGTTTGTTTTTCTGGCAGAAACCAACTAAAGCAACCAGATAAAGATTATGTTTCTTTTGATCTATACATGCAAATATAATAGTTGCAGTCCACCTTCCTTTTTAAGATGATATTTCATTCATATAATGTCCTGCTGGCCGTTTCCAAAATGCAACAGGTTCTAGATAAATTTTCTTGCAGCCCAGATCTTGCGACATAATTTCCATTCCTGACTTTTAAGATCATATAATCTTGATGAAGCAAGTTTTCAGTTCATGTATCATATTTTAAATTGTCCAGTCCTCATCTACAATGCAGGGAGCTTATGAAAAATTCATAATGCACAGTGCGCGGGTTCCAAGGCAGCTAAGGTTATAAATATTCTATATCCTATGTTCCGTGGAGGTGATGGTCATTTCGTTCCAAGATGGTGATGAGGGTTGTGGACTGAAAACCTAACTTTTTTTCCATTTCCAATCACCTGGGCTAATTTAAATAGAATGTTAAAGGCATTTTAAGTAAGCAAATTCAACCCAGTTTCTTGCAATTGGAAGATTGGTATTATAAGGGTTTCATCTCACTGTGTAAATTTACTGACATTCAGTCATGAAATCAAATTGTCATTTGTCAGAAAAATAGAATATCCTCCTGACTCTATTGTAATACAAGTCGGACTACAAAATAATTGTTTGGCAGAAAATAATTCTTCCAAATAGTTCTGATTCCTGCTATTATGTAAACCCTGACTATTATTTTTCTTAAATAATGAATGTGTTGATAAACAAATGTTGTCGGCCTGTAAATATTCACAAAGTTCTCAGTAAAATATTTACAAGGCATATGACATACATTGATTGATAGTTGACCTAAATGTCTTTCAATGTCTGTCTTCAATCGCTGCACAGTTATATTAACATAATCATTGCCGGAGAGTAGTCAAGATATTTATTGACCAGAAATCAGTATTGTTCAGACTTTAACAAAATGGGGCTCGTTTACTAACATGGTGCAATGTGACTAGATCTTGAAACTCATGGCAACCAATCATATTGCAGCTGTCAATTTTCTGGCACAGCTTAGAAAATGAAAGCTAGCGTCTCATTGGTTGCCATGGGTTACAACATATCTGTGCATATTCCGCCATGATATTAAATTTGCACTATTACCTGTAGCTTATTAGCTCCTCCCCCTCAGCAGCCATTTTTTTTCTAGGGCTCCATAGTTATTACCTGTGTGAAGTTTCAAGAAGAGGGGAGAGGGTTTAACAAGAATATCAATCTGAAATCATAGACATTGCGGCTTCTGATTGGACCTTCTGCTCACTCTTCCCTTCTGCAACCATTTTACGTTGGTAAATGGAAACGTTCACTACTTTAGGTAGTAATGTTAAATAACACGATGATTACCCGATATTGATAACCTACAATCCAAATCATCAGTAGCTGGTGGGAGTTGTATATCCGTATTTATAATTGTAATTTCTAGTTCAGCAATGAGACTCTACAGTAAAGATGGGGCTTTCTAGCTGCCATGGGACTGCAAGGCTGTCAGGACAAGCTGGGATTTGTAGTTCCACAACAGCTGGAGAGCCACAAGTTGTCTGAGCATGCTCTAAAGTTTCCTCAGGAGACCCTCCTAACTGCTTTTTTCTTTCTCCTTTTATTTATAGGAGGCGCGAGGAGACTACAGTAGGTAATTAATCACTGTCTTTTGACTCTTGTACATTCATCTTCAATGTTGGTTTCTCAATGGTAGGCACATAGCTGCCAAAGTCTACGTCTCTCCCCCAGGCTACTTTGTGTTGTGTCTGCATCACAGGGAGCGTAATCTGCAGACAGGGAGGGGGGCTGGTAGGGGAAAGTGTGCTGACAATCCAAAAATAGGTTTTGGATAACATCTCCTAGGTTTCAGCCCAAAATACATCAGCTCAGCGAGACATTGAACTGTTAGAGCTGTCTGTCACCTTGAGGCTTCGTTAATTCCCTCCGTGTTCATTGTGTTCCTTCCTTATACAGTATCTTGAGGTTACGCACAGTCCCTGTTTAATTCCTCAATTATATTTTCAGAACATTTTATTAGCATTTTTTTAAAGGCACTTTAACGAGGCAGAGAGTGACTGTGAGCAGCTAAACTCAGGCTATAAGTGCAAAAATTACTGTGTAACATTCACAAATGTGTATATATAACCATATTGGACAATTTATGCATCACACACTTACTGTATATCCAAGTTCAGTTTATTGAACTCATTTTAGACTCTTAGGGGTATATTTACTAAACTGCGGGTTTGAAAGAGTGGAGAAGTTGCCTATAGCAACCAATCAGATTCTAGCTATCATTTTGTAGAAGGTACTAAATAGATGAAAGCTAGAATCTGATTGGTTGCTATAGGCAACATCCCCACTTTTTCAAACCCGCAGCTTAGTAAATCTAGCCCTTAGGGTCTGATTTATTAAGGCACGCAAAATGAACGTATTATGCATTATTACTTTTTTTAAATATCAACACATAAATTGGGCATACGTACCTCCATATTCAACAAGGAGTGGATGTAAAGATAGGTCTGAATATAAAGTCCCAAAAAAGCGCAGAGAAAAAGAAAGCTATTGAATTAATGTCACCTGTTAATAATATAGTCTATAATGACAAAACATAAAAAAATAAAAAAAAATCACGCCCCCCCAAAAATACATTTTTATTTATTAAAATGTTATCATCATCATTTATATAGTGCCAGCAAATTCTGTAGGGCTTTGCAATTGGGGATGTTATGAATGTCTACTATACATAAAATGCATTTTTAGAGTTGCTCCTGATTGCAAACACATGTCGTAGCATGAATACGTGACTGTCATCACTATCGCTGGTGCAAGTGATACGACAGAGAACACGTACCTTTCGGGTGCCCAAGCCTTGAATCAGACACTGCTGCATGCGCTCAAGCTTAGCACGTCCTTACTGTGCATTGACTACATGCTTATGCTCATTCCCCTCCGCATTGCACACATGAAATCGTAGGCTGTAGTAAGGGTACTTTACTGCGCTTGGACGTTGTTGCGTTCACTGGTGCATAGTCCAGTTTTGGGCATGCGCAGCGTGATTTTACACAAAGTAAGGTATGTATCAACATTTATGTTCTTTAATGAATCAGGCCCTTAAACATTCTATCTAGCGTCATTCAATAAGGTCAATGACAAGAAGTCTTCTCTGCATAGGGAAAAATCTGTGATCAAACATGTATCTTTGACTTCTGACAAGTCGCTGAAATTTTTAAATGCACATCATGTTATATGTATCTCTAATATGAAGACACCTATAAATGACTCCTCCGTCATAATTGGACAGACTGACAATGTATGCAAAAGTGGAGTGATAGAAGACTGATAAAATTAACTAAAATGTCAACAATAAACGTCTAGTATGATATACTGGATACTTTAAAGTACATTTACTATCTACAGATAAATAAATCTTCTTGTCATTGTTAATGTTATTATAATTCATTGTGTATTCATAATGTAGAAGAACACCCAAGAACTCAGATCATACTTAACATAACTTCTAGTTGGCGTCCGGGAGCTGCCGGGGGGGGCGTGCGGGGGGCGGGAACCCGAAAATCGCATCATTTTATATCCTCCCCCATGACGCATACGCGTCATTTTACAGCGGGGGCGGGGCCAAATGCTGTGATTCCCGGAGAATGGCGGCATTTTGGACCTATGCGGGAGACTCCTGGGAGTCCAGGAGTCCCACCCGGAATCCGAGAGTCTCCCGGACATTCCGGGAGTGTTGGCAAGTATGACTCAGATTAAGTTTACTATACACACAATGTAACGTTTCTTTTTTTTTATTAACTTATCTATGGGCCCGGCCGCATGTGTGCTCCTGACTGTTGTATAATGGGCGGCACGAGAAATGGGAATTACAGGTTTACATTGCACTTTCCAGCCCTGTTTACTCCTCGATTTACTTTCTACCAGACAAACATTCAGGTCTTAAGGAGCTGAAGTTTTGTAGTTAGACTGGAGGTGTAAGGACCTTTACCAATGACTCATTCAGCAAATACAGATCATAAAGGTCACACACGGGCCTGTTAATGATTCATCTCTTTCCCTCTCTCAATGCCAAAGTCAGAGTTGATAACAAAAAGAAAGATACTGCTGCCCGTACATTGTTGCTGGCCTACTGAAATAATGCACGGTGACCATGTGAACTTTAGACTGCGCTGCTTACGCCATCACCTGTGCTTAAACAAACACATGCTAAAATACTGCCCCCTACAGTACAGGAGGAGCCCAGACACATGCTAAAATACTGCCCCCTACAGTACAGGAGGAGCCCCTTGTGCTATGTGAAATAAGCTTCTGTTTCTAGCTAAATGGGGAACCAAAGCTTTCTGCCGTGGTCTCCTCTCCCGGGGAGCTTTCAGAAAGGGGGGTTTCTGCAGAAGTAGCGCAGGAAGTAGGAGGTGCACTGGGGAAATTTTAACAGGATAGGCATGTTGTCATGGAGACTATTTGGTGGCTCAGTGGTTAGCACTTCTGCCTTACAGCACTGGGGTCATGAGTTCAATTCCCGACCATGGCCTTATCTATGTGGAGTTTGTATGTTCTCCCTGTGTTTGCATGGGTTTCCTCCAGGTGCTCCGGTTTCCTCCCACAATCCAAAAACATACTGGTAGGTTAATTGGCTGCTATCAAATTGACCCTAGTCTGTGTGTGTGTGTGTTAGGGAATTTAGACTGTAAGCTCCAATGGGGCAGGACTGATGTGAGTGAGTTCTCTGTACAGCACCGCGGAATTAGTGGCGCTATATAAATAAATGGTAATGATGCCTATATTATAGCTACTGTTAAATTTAATAGCTTGAGAGCAGAGACCTATAATACTAGGGGCAAATGGGGATACCAGTGGGAGCACTGAGCTGACTTATTTGTGTGCTCCCCTAAACATTGTTTCTTAGGTAAAGTTCGTATTGTAATGAACTTTGGCTGCGGCATTGTGCGGAGTTTGTGTTTTTCCTCCCACAGTTCATGACTGCGGATAAAATGGATCGTAGTAGTGTGCGGTAGGGGATTTAGACTGTACGCTCCAAAATGGGGCAGGAAATGATATAAATGATTACATGTACTCTGTACAGCGCTGCTTAATATGGTGGTGCTATATAAATAAACCGTAATCTCATTACTGAGATTATGGGTAATGTGCTGCCCTTTTGAAGGTTATAGTGGCGCACCATGTGGCCCCTGAAATGTATCAGGGTGCCCATCACTGCTCTAGATAAGCTATAGCTAGAATCTGATTGGTGGCTATGGGAACGCCTCTACTTTTTCCTTTTATAATGTTTGATGCATTGCTTCTTAAAAAAATGTCTGCCTCCAGTGTGTGTAGGTAAAGGTATCCTTTCAAGATTTCTAATAGCAATTACAAGGTCTGTCTGGGGAGTATTATATCATGTTTTGCATTGGACCATGAGCAGAGGCGTAGGGAACGTTTGCCTTTATTGCACACAAGTAGGCTGGCACTGTGTAACTCCTTATGGCTTAATTACACGCTGTGTGAAGCCCCTATTCAGAATATGAGCCACTAGCTACCCTGTCTTGTTATTTCACAGTACCACTCCCAGGACCAGTGGAAAAATACATACCTAGCTGTGTCAGCAAAACAATGTCTGCTGGCTGCTCAGTGATTAGTGTCTCCTTATGCGTGTGCCTAGTTTGACTGCAAGAAATATGGCTACCTTTTCCTCTCCCTCCTTGTCTTTCTGACACCAGCTAATTACTATTGCCCTATACTCATGGTAATTTCTCATGTATACTCCTTGGGGAAAGTGAGACAGTTAAAGAGCAGTTTGCATTTGGGCAGTGTCATGTTAGAGATGTGAAAGAAAATAGTAAGTATCATTAGTGTGTTCATGTACAGCACATAAAAATGTTCATTTATATTTGGAAATAAATGTTAGCTAACCTTTGCAGATGAATTGCATATTACCCATGTCTAGTGGTAGAACCAGTGGTCAATGTGGGAGGTGTTCACTAATTCTACTACTGCCTTCATTGCATAACTATTGGATTCCATTAACTTACATTAGTCTGTTTCCTACGCCTATTTTTTTGTTTGTTACTGAAACCTGAGGTAGGGTGCTTCCAATCACCTAGTGCTGTGCAAATATCCGGGACTTCTTGGGGGTATATTTACTAAACAGTGGGTTTGAAAAAGTGGAGATGTTGCCGATGGCAACCAATCAGATTCTAGTTATCATTTATTTAGTACATTCTACAAAAATGACAGCTAGAATCTGATTGGTTGCTATAGGCAACATCTCCACTTTTTTAAACCCGCAGTTTAGTAAATATACCCCTTGATCTTGTCAAAAGAGCAGAGAAGTGAGATGCTACCACTTGCAGGAGGCAAAATATTGCTCCTTATGATGGCAGGAGCTGACTAGATGTGGGAGCATCAGGGGTTCCATACAGAACATAGTACAGTCACAGTGATACGCCTCATTCTAGTTGCTAACACAAAAATAAGATTCTGTTTTAGAGGATGAGAAATTTTAATGGGTAGAGACTGCTGATATTTTGATGTGCTCTCAAGTTAGACAGAGTCTGTAGAGCCTTTTCAGTCATGCAAAGGGGCCAAATCTCTATAGCACATCAGAGGTGGTGGTATTCAGGCCTCACATGTGCTTTTATTGGGGGGGGCGGGAGTCCTTTTGTGCTATCTAGGCTGAAATAAATTACAAAAAAATAAGATTAAATTAGTTAATGCGGGTGGTATAAATGTGTTAGAAGACATTTGGAGTGAATGGGAGAGGGATTGCGCCAATGTGTGAGATTGGTGGACACATGGGTGTGATTGGCTGTGTAAGTGACCCACATTGTGTTATTGGACTCGTACTATACATTGATATTCTCCATAATAATGTGATTACAGAGTGGTGGTTGTTGAAATGGAGATCATTCCCCCCCCCCCCCTCACCCCCTGTAGCTTAACAATGGAATCATTCAGAATAAATGAAGGTATATTGTACTCACATCAAAGCCCTCTAAGGTTTGTGCTGCTCAGCTCAGTACATTATAACCTGGTTTTACACAACACATTTAACATCTCAGTGACAGCCAAGGTCAGCAGTGACTGTGTGAGACTATGAGGCAGGAAGATCTTTTTACCTCCCAGGGGTGAGGTGTGAGGTGCTAATGGTATCGCTTTACCTTATAAAATAAATATATTTTTCAGTTTTTTATAGGGTGCATAACTCTGTATTTGCACGACTGACATGTACAGTAAAATAATTCTGTATCTCTATAGAAACTGTAGCGGTTTCCTAAGGTCAAGTCTGAAATTTATAGTTTACGTGAAGCACATACTTCTGATCCAGTGATGGATAATAGGCGGCCCCCCCAGCCTTCACCTGCCCCCCCCCCCCCAGCCTTCACCTGCGCCCCCTCTGCCTTCACCTGCGCCCCCTCTGCCTTCACCTGCGCCCCCCCCCCCCCCAGCCTTCACCTGCGCCCCCCCCCCCAGCCTTCTCCTGCGCCCCCCCTAGTCTTCTCCTGCGCCCCTTCCCCCCCCCAGCCTTTACCTGTTAGTTCAGGCCTCAGGTTAAATGCAGGTTTACATATGATGTTTTGTACTCCAATGTATCTGAAGCTTCAATCCATTATTATTATTATTATTATTATTATTTATTTATTTACATCACCATATTATGCAGTGCTATATAGAGAATATTAATTCTTTCACATCGGTCCCTGCCCCATTTCAGCTTCAATTCTCAAACACACCCACTAGGGACCATTTTTGGCAGTAGCCAATATACCCACCAGGATGTTTTTGGACTGTGGGAGGAAACTGCAGCACCTGGATGAACCTCAAACAAACATTTTATGTGAGATTTTAAAAATATATCTTATCCTGAAATTTGTCATCCAGAGCACTAGGCAGAATAATGTTAATAATTGCTACTGTTGGGTGATCGTATCAACACACACACTTCTTCTATGGTCACTGTGAGGAGCTCTGACATACAATTTAATGAGCAGGGGACTGTTATGGGTCCAGATTAACGATACAATCCTAAAACATTTACATCTTGGGCATTCTGGATAATAGCTTCTATCCTGTACTTCAAAACTATGTATCAAAATGTTGCACACATTTCGTTATGCATTACCATGTTGACAAAGCCATCAATTTAATTTCTTCATATTTCCTTGGTAACGCTTCATTTTCTGTTGATGTTTTGAAACAGTCTTTCTAAAATTGCAGACACAGTAAGAACCACGATGACATCACTATGTATACATATAACACACAATGTAAATTTACTAGCGTGCTGGTTTTAGACACAATTAGTGGAGAGAACCTGTCTCTTACTCAGATATATCGCTATATCACCTGGCCAAGAGCCAACCTCTCTACAAGGCACCCAACTATATCTAGAGGGGTCTACATCCTCGTCACTTATGCCAACAAAACATTGGCGCTGACTCAACCCACAACACGCCATTAGTAAACCACATTAATCACTTAATAGGAGACGTTGAGCTCATAAAAGTGTACAGTCAGCGGGAACGATAATCGTGGTGATACTTGACACTCTTATGTACATTCATTTGTAGCTATCTTATAATAGGAATGTCTCACAAGGGAATAATGCTTTGAAAATCAAAAGTAGAGAAGATGTTCATGTTTCATTTTAAATTTCATGCTCGTAAACTGCTGTAAGTTAATATGTCATCCTTATTTATAGACATCGAGCAGAGGCTTTTGGAGTTGAAAGTCCTGGGGGTATATGTATCAAACTTTTTAAAAAGGAAAAGTGGAGGTGTTGCCTATAGCAACCAGATTCTGGCTATCATTTATATAATACATTCTAGAACACTGATTGGCAAAAGGTGGTCCTAGTACTTGGAGATAACACTTCGGCCACTTAAGTTCTACTGCTGTTACCCTTGTTGTTAAACCACCGATCCTTAGCTGGTAACCCCATGTGATATATCATACTTGCCAACTCTCCCGGAATATTCCGTGAGACTCCCGAAATCCTAGTCGGACTCCCGGTAGAGCAGTCATATCTCCCGATTCCCTCCGGCTCTGCAAATTAAACGAAGGGGACGGGGCTTAGTGGTGCCGTGTACGTGTCATTGTGTCCCCGCCTCTTATTATTGACCTAAAAAAAGTGATGACTGCTTAGGGGCGGGCCTAACTAGGCGATTCCTCGAGCCCCGCCCCTACACACTCTCCTGCCTCCCGGGACTCAGATTGCCAATGTTGGCCACTATGTTCTATATGAGATAACTACATAAAAATCTAAATTGTAGCATATTCTCCAACAGTCCATATTTAGGCAGACAGTCCTGATTTCCACTATAAAAAAGGGGCTATTTATGGGTGTGGTCTGTAAAAGTATCATGTTGATTACGTAGAGTAAGTAAAGGTTGTCCGTGGAACGCCAGTAAAAGATTATTGTAATGGTCACTCTATACATAGATAACGTGTCTACTAAGTACTAAATGCTTGTAGATTATGGGAACAATTAGTCTGGTATGTGAAGTGATTTTGTCAATGTTGACTAAACCTTTTACTGGAATGAATTAGTGGTAATGCCCACAGACACCCCCTGACCTTGGGGCTTCACATAATGCATCTATATCTATGAACCAGTATCTAGTCATTCATTATCCATGTTTTATCAGTGGCTTTATTACACACGACTTGTAGGAATTGAATAATACTTGTGTCCAGTCTAATACTTAAAACAGCTGTAAAAGTTACAACTATAACTAGACTTTATCACAGCTGATAAGTGACTCATTGACTTGGAGTGATACATTACAATTAACTGGATACTAAGACTGAAGGGGGATTAACCTAGTGACCTAAACACACAAAAAACAAAAACTCTTCGCCCAGACAGAGAATCCATTTTCGTTCATTTCCTATGATCACAAAAGTAGTCTGTACGACTGAAGACATAAGTGGTGTTTGAGTATCTGTCTATCTGTCACCTACAGCTTTACTGAGAATAATATGATTGTATCAACACTGCAACAATCGTGAACATTCCAAAAAGTATTACATAAGAAAACAGCAAGATATAAATGAATAGTGTAAGACCAGTTACTCACTGGTGTTAAGAAAATGTTAGTGACACTGTATGGGGCAGCACAGTGGCTTAGTGGTTAGCACCTCTGTCTCACAGCACTGGGGTCATGAGTTCAGTTCCCGACCATGGCCTTATCTGTGTGGAGTTTGTATGTTCTCCCCGTGTTTGCGTGGGTTTCCTCTGGGTGCTCCGGTTTCTTCCCACACTCCAAAAACATACTGGTAGGTTAATTGGCTGCTATTAAATTGCCCTTAGTCTCTCTCGGTCTGTGTGTCTGTGTTAGGGAATTTAGACTGTAAGCTCCAATGGGGCAGGGACTGATGTGAGTGAGTTCTCTGTAAAGCGCTGCGGAATTAGTGGCGCTATATAAATATAGGTGAGTTTTGCATCGTCTCCCATGATCACAAAACTTAGATTGTATGTTTGAGCAGATGAGATTTTTTTCTGAACAACTTAGTTTAGAGCCCTTTGAATGTGCTGTATAAAACATTCTAAATCAACTAAATGTTCAACCGCCCTAGCATAGGTTAGTAATCTCAGGGCCATCTTTTCCATTGGGCACGATGGGCAGGTGCCCAGGGTCCCCACGGGCAACGGGGCCCCATAGGCAAGGCTCTTAATAAGAATAAATAATCCTGCAAAAGAAAAACTACAAGGGTCACTGAGCGAGTACATTTAAAAAAGCAGTGCATCGGGGCCTATATATATATATATATATATATATATATATATATATATATATATATATATATATATATATATATATATATATATATATATAATTTATTATAGGGGCCCTGATGCACTGCTTTGCCCGGGGGCCCGTAATGTTGTTAAGATGGCCCTGAGTAATCTATATATTAAACCATTTACAATCTTTCTTGTAGAATGTTGTTATTTTTTGAAAGCAGTAGACTACATACAGGTCCTGTGTTTTGATACAACAAGTGTTTGATAGACAAGAAACTTTTCCATTAAGTACTATTTATGATGCTGGAGGAAGTCTGTTATCAGGACAAAAATAACCAGGTTTAAATCTGGAGAGTGAAAAAAAAACAAAAAACCTTTCACAAAAGGATTTTGCTGAGGAAACTGAAACAGAGCTCCAGATGGACACGTAGGGGGATGTTTTCTTTAAATAGCTGACGTGTAAGATTTCCAATCCTGTCTTTTGTGCTGGGGAGATAAACATTGCCTGGCACAACATAACACAGAGGATGCTCCGTATTGTCCGTGGCAGACAGGCATGATCTAGACCAGGGACTGTCATGACATTGGTAATTCAGGATGATATAGAATGTTGCTGTCTATAGATGTTCTATGTACCGTTTCATCCTTTAAGTCCAATCTTTAAAGTGGATCTGCTATTCCCACACAAACCCACAGTAATGTATTTTTTAAAACCTCAGGTAATAGGTTTTGTCTGAGTGCTATAAATGTAAAGGAACTTTTGCAAAAATCCTTTTTATCCTCTTTGGGCCTGATTCATTAAGGATCTTTAACTTAAGAAACTTCTTATTTCAGTCTCTTGGACAAAACCATGTTACAATGCAAGGGGTGAAAATTAGTTTTCTGTTTTGCACATAAGTTAAATACTGACTGTTTTTTCATGTAGCACACAAATATCAACTTTAAATTTCAGTGTACATATAAGCTATCAAGTATTTGTGTGCTACATAAAAAAAACAGCCAGTATTTAACCTATGTGCAAAATAGAAAACTAATTTGCACCCCTTGCATTGTAACATGGTTTTGTCCAAGAGACTGAAATAAGAAGTTTCTTAAGTTAAGATCCTTAATGAATCAGGCCCTTCATCTTTAGTATTAAACTAATATCTGCTGAATATGTACATAGATTGCCCAGTGGCATGGGAGATGCAATATAGCCCCCCACAAAGTATAACATCCTGAATAGAGTGTATGAAAAATGAATGGGTGGTTTTAAAACATATTTTTCTATGGTGACTGTTCTGAAAAAAAACAAAAACATTAACATGTTTTATTGCTTTAATCAGATAAAAATTGCAAACAAAAAGCTGAGTATTGACATAAAGGTGTTTATTAAACCCTCTAAAAAGGAAAAAGTGGAGGTGTTGCCCATAACAACCAGTCAGATTCTAGCTGTCATTTATCTAGTACATTCTATAAAATAATAGCTAGAATATGACTTGTTGCTAAGGGCAACACCTCCACTTTTCCTTTTTAGCTTTGATACATCTACACCAAAATGTTATAACAATACCTGATAACATTAAGTAATTTTTCATAAAATGATTAAGCACCTTTAATAAAATTCACATTTGTATGAACTTTTGATTGATTTTGATTGATTTGCCTCCCTTCCCCCCACCCGCTGGTGTATATTTTAAGGTAATTAAGTGTGTGTTTATATATATATATATATATATATATATATATATATATATATATATATATATATATATATATATATATATATATATATATATATAATCTTATGGGCAGCATGGTGGCTTAGTGGTTAGCACTTCTGCCTCACAGCACTGGGGTAATGAGTTCAATTCCCGACCATGGCTTTATCTGTTTGGAGTTTGTATGTTCTCCCTGTGTTTGCGTGGGTTACCTCCGGGTGCTCCGGTTTACTCCCACATTTCAAAGACATAGCAGTAGGTTAACTGGCTGCTATCAAATTGACCCTAGTCTGTGTGTGTGTGTGTGTGTGTGTATGTATGTTAGGGAATTTAGATTGTAAGCTCCTATGGGGCAAGGACTAATGTGATTGAGTTCTCTGTACAGCGCTGCGGAATTAGTAGCGCTATATATAATAGCTGATGATGATGATCTTTAAACAAATTATCAACCCTAGATTTCGCTGCTAAAAAGAATGCTCTATCTGTCAACCCTCCAGGACAGCCAATCTGTAGAAAGTACGTAGGGGCGCACAATTTCTCCATGGGACTGATTGTTGGGATGGCATAGCCTTTTTAGAAGCAACCATGAGTATACTGCTAACCTGGCAGACAAGAAGTATCACCTGGGAATTGTAGCTGACAGTCAGTACTGTGCTGCAGTACAGGTGATGTGTCTTAGACTGCACTGCAAATTTTTAAAGGATCCCTGTAAACTTCAACACACCGTTCGCTGGGGTGGGCAAGCTGTCCCTCAGCGGGGATGAAGTCTTTTAAACCTCACCAGTCACAAGGGCAATAGTCACCCGGTCACTATGTCCAACCTGTCCTTCTGCAGAATCCTGTTACAGCTCTGTGTGTTATTCAGCTCTCTCCATGTGTGTCTGTGGTGTTTACTGTATGAGTCAATGTGTATTCTAAGTTTAAACTGTAACTATTTAAATAATGCTCATGTGTACAGTAGGAGAAATCTGCAGGAGCAGCGCTGACCGTTAATATATGTAATTGATTAGTTGAAATATCTTCAGTATCGTCCAGTTTTGGCACGGGAGCCGTCTGGCTAGCCAGTAAAAATACATACAAAGTATGTTCTCAGCACTCCTCTGCAGACAGCTGGTTTAGGACGGTGTCTCCAGGCTTCTATGGTATAATTATACAGCGTTGGTGTGAAGCACCTGTTGATAACATGTAATAAATAAAGTGGAGCAACTTGCTAGTATGTGCCCTCAAGTATAGTCCAGGTTTAAACCTTATAATAATCTTAATACCCTTGGAAGATGTAGTGCAGAGCTCTCCGTCAGTCAGACGTCCTGGAGCCAAGCTCACCTGATTGGTTGAAATAATGATGCCATGTATCAGAAACGATTTGTTACATTACATTATTTTTGAGTAGATGGAAAGTATGATATAAAATATAAAGTAGCAATCCGACTTTTTCTTTTCTTTTTTTAAGCTTCCAAAGCTGCTTCGCTCACTACATTATGTGTCATGTGACTGTGGTTGCCATGGTAGTCACATGACACTGTGCAGAACTTTAAATCCATAAAAGCAGCCTGAAGAAACAAACCAAGGAAAAATTTAACCACCAAGCTTGTTCTTATAGCTTGCCACAGAGATTTATGTAAAAAAAAAAACAACAGCGAAAACAAACCTAATTTATTTATGGGATTGTTGCTTTAAAGAATATGAGCAGTGGATTGGGAGTGATACAGACTCGGTCTCACTGGAAAAAATGGGACCTCTACAAAGGAGGAGATCAGCTGAACATGCTGTAATGCCCACCCTCCGCTGTGTAATGCCATTTAATCACACACCCCCCCCCCCCCCCCCCCCGGCCATAATTAGATATGAGAGCCTCTGTTGGGAATTTAATATCTAATTATCTTTTGGAATTAAAGAATGGTCATGACACAGCAAAGGGGTGTGTGTAGTGGGGGGTCTTGAGGAGGGGGAATTTCTACAGTGATCCCCCAGTGCAGATGTAGAGGTTCCAGGGGAGGGATGCCCAGCGTTTAGGAATGGGGGATAGCTACCACATTTTTATACGGGCATGTCCAAAAGTAGTTACCCTCTTTTGTATTGATATTTAATTAGTTTATTTAATTACCAATAATATTTTGTTTCAAAAACGATTTAATTCAGGGAGCAGGTAGCTCTAAGTGTTTTTGTTACTAGTATGAGAGTATTAAATTTACAGGCTGCCAACATAAGAGATCTTTCAAAATCTCAAGAGCGGTACAACCTGTTGGGACAGATGTAGACCCAGCGTTCCAAAAACAAACGTGTACTTAAAAACAAAATAAGCATTAACCGGCATCTTATGTTTTTATTTTGTGGTTATACGAGGTTTAATGATACCCATACACAGACAGAATATCAAGTGCAGACTTAATTCCTCCTTATTTGTTGTGTTTAGACTTTATTACACACCTGTGTGTAGTTTGTCAATCTAGAGATATGAAGAAGTTGGATCATGTTGTGTTTGGAAGCTGCAGCCTGTTGGCTTTAGAGCAATGTTTTGTATTTACTCTTGGTGCTGCCCCAGGCCGTTGTGCCCTAAACAAGTCATTGTGCATCTGCTGCACATAATCCACACGTCCTTTAACTGTGTATTTGGGAGGCCGGCACAGTGTAATGGTGCTCTTACATGTTGCTATTGATCCATTTGTTCAGGCGCAGGACCAAGTGGCTCGATATCTGTGCAAGTAAGTTCGCCTTCATTTCCGAACTATGATCCCGTACAGATGGGAATTTCCTTCATTGTTTGACTTGTTTTATCCGTCACACCCAAACACTTTCTGGGCCTGATTCATTAAGGAAAGGAAAGCAAAAAAATGAGTAATTTTGCACCTTGGCAGAATTCTATTGCATAGGAGGGGGAGGTAAATTTAAAATGTGGGGATCGGTTTATAGTTGGGGTAGGGCATGTTCTACAAACATATAAAATAAACAAATAAAGTTATCAAGTGTGTGCTACATGAAAAAACAAACAGTATTTATCTTATGTGCAAAATAATAAACTAATTTGCACCCTTTGCATTGTAACATGGTTTTGTCCAAGAGAAAACGTACTCATTTTTTTGCCTTACTTTCCTTAATGAATCCGGTCTGTGTCTAGTCACTGGTTCCCAGCTTATTGGTAGGATGAATTCTCAGTCTACAAAATTGGGTGGTACTTTTCCCTATGCACATCAGACTTTCATCACTAGGGACAAAATCATCATCATCAGTTATTTATATAGCGCCACTGATTCCGCAGTGCTGTACAGAGAACTCATTCACATCAGTCCCTGCCCCGTTGGAGCTTACAGTCTAAATTGCCTATCATACACAGAGAGAGAGACTATGGTCAATTTTTGATAGCAGCCAATTAAACTACCAGTATGTTTTTGGAGTGTGGGAGGAAACCGGAGCACCTGGAGGAAACCCAGCAAACACAGGGAGAACATACAAACTCCACACAGATAAGGTCATGGTTGGGAATTGAACTCATGACCCCAGTGCTGTGAGGCAGAAGTGCTAACCACTGAGCCACCATGCTGCCCACATAAATGCAGGTATGCAGGTTATTAAGGCGCTTTATACTGAATAACTTATATTAATATGATTTTCTGAGACCATATCACTACGTCACTATTATATTATCACGTTTACCTTGGAGAGGATACGGTTACAAGACACTGCCATGGTTTAAAATTCATATGTGAATGTTTTTCTATTAGATTTAATGTCATTGGGCGTCACCAGTTTTCTTTTCTGTTCATACTGCGAGTGTGTATTGTTCGTCCATGCTGCTCCATGGCTTATACTTGGAAATCAAGAATATTTTTAAAACCCTGTTCCTGAAAATAATTTCTCACTGCATCTCCATCCAAAAACCTGTTCTCTCTTATTGCAACACTGGATCTTGGTAAAAAAAAAAAAAAAACAAACGTCAAAAATACTTCTGAATACATCCGGATTGCTGACGATGTGTTATATCGTTACCAATGGTTACATTTAAACCATCACTTGTTTATTTTTTCAAGGGAGTTAAGGAATTTTAATCATTGGCCATCTAGCAGAATGTAGTTGTCTTGTGTAGCAATTTAATTAATCAACTAACCGTAGGAATACATAAGAGTGAGATCCTGTAGTTCTTGAAGTCTTTGAAGTAGGAATAATTCTATATTAGAATAAATTCAAAATGTTGGACCCTTTGGTCCATTGTAGAATTTAATCCTCTCTGAATGCCCTTGTGAAGTTATAAATTAATGGCTTACAGGGTAACTTGTGACTAGGACGCAGTCTATAAAACAAATTAACTTTAATTATGTGGCACAGGAGTTGAAAAACAATGGTCATAAAATCATAGACAATACCTTGTTTGTACTATGTGCTTGTTAAGTGCTCCATTGAATAATACTGAACACTCCAGAATGCTGCAGGAAACTTTAAAATCTGCACAAAGTGAACGCTTGTCGGGAATTGTGTGTACAGGTCGAATAGTATACATTATTTCTTCGTTATTGTTGTTAAATCACATTTATCAAGATTTAAGAACAAGCAGCATTAATGCATATGTGTATGAGTCCTTAAAATCAAAATATAATTATTTGCCTTTTATTTATAAAACACCAAAACATTTTGCTTTGATGCGCAAAAGTTTTTTTTTTTTATATCTACAAAACCTTAAAGGGTCTGTAATTTAAAAGAAAATACCCTTGTCAACTTCATACCCCATTTCCTATGATGTCACACTTATCGTTTGCAACTAGGCCACTATTTTTAAGCTAATAAAGGAATGAAGGGAAGGCAGAGAATGGTAACTGTACTGAATGGTGAGCTCTGCAAGCAGACTTACCCACATCATTATAAAATCTAGTCCTATAATTGAAATAATATTAGATTCATGCCTTTAATATTTACATTATTTACTTACATTACAAATGCAAATGGGAAGTAAAAATATAGGGTCTGAGTCCCTTTCAAAATATACAAAGTAGCATTATTTAAAATAAATTGTCCCTTTAAAATAGAATACAGTTCTACTAGGGCCTGATTCATTAAGGATCTTAACTTGAGAAACTTCTTATTTCAGTCTCCTGGACAAAACCATGTTACAATGCAAGGGGTGCAAATTAGTGTTCTGTTTTGCACATAAGTTAAATACTGACTGTTTTTTCATGTAGCACACAAATATCAACTTTAAATTTCAGTGTACAAATAAGCTATCAAGTATTTGTGTGCTACATGAAAAAACAGTCAGTATTTAACTTATATGCAAAACAGAATACTAATTTGCACCCCTTGCATTGTAACATGGTTTTGTCCAGGAGACTGAAATAAGAAGTTTCTTAAGTTAAGATCCTTAATGAATCGGGCCTCTAGTTTGTAATTGCTCTAATGTCACAATTAAAAATAACCTATTAATTACATTTTGTTTCTGCTTCTTTTTTTTTTTCCTTTTTCTTTTTAGGTGTTTATACTTGGTGAGTTCACTTTGTAATTCATAAGTGAGACTCTTAAAACCAGACATTGTTAAATTATCAAAGGCTCCCCTGGTTCCTTCATTAAGAGTCTCCTGAAATAACAGGCCAGGCCATGCATACAGTCCTGGGAGCCGGACTAATGTAGCTAAGCTCCCCTTTGTGCGGACAGGAAGAATACCAGTGTAGCAATAACAGTTTGTTTTGATGGTTTCCATTAGATATCAAGTTGACCATGAATAATCTTGGCTTCACTCGTACTAAATCCCAGGATAAAATTAAACCAGACATTATTTCTGGCTGGTTATCAAGAGTAGAGTAGGTGCTGTGAACCCAAGTGAACCACGTAGTGGAAACCTCACTTCAAAATGTTTCTTTGTTTTATTTTCTAGTTCTGACCACTTGGTTAAATAGCGTTCGTTCATCTGATAATAAATATATTCTCCATTCTAGGCCATCACCTGATTTTTTTTTCAGCAAGCGTAGTATTCCTAGATGTGGACAAGGAGAATGTATAATTTTATTAATGTACATGATTTGGTTACTGATGACCAGTATACAACACAGAGCTGCGTTCTAGTCAGTAGTATACGATGAAACCTCACATTCTGGTGACCAATATACAGTGAAGAGCCACATTTTATTGACTAGTATACAGGGCGAAGGGCCAGCCTGGTGACTGGGGCACAGGGCGAAGGTCCAGCCTGGTGACTGGGGCACAGGGCGAAGGGTCAGCCCGGTGACTGGGGCACAGGGCGAAGGTCCAGCCTGGTGACTGGGGCACAGGGCGAAGGTCCAGCCTGGTGACTGGGGCACAGGGCGAAGGTCCAGCCTGGTGACTGGGGCACAGGGCGAAGGTCCAGCCTGGTGACGGGCACAGGGCGAAGGTCCAGCCTGGTGACTGGGGCACAGGGCGAAGGTCCAGCCTGGTGACTGGGGCACAGGGCGAAGGTCCAGCCTGGTGACTGGGGCACAGGGCGAAGGTCCAGCCTGGTGACTGGGGCACAGGGCGAAGGTCCAGCCTGGTGACTGGGGCACAGGGCGAAGGTCCAGCCTGGTGACTGGGGCACAGGGCGAAGGGCCAGCCTGGTGACTGGGGCACAGGGCGAAGGGCCTGCATGGCGCACAGGGCGAAGGGCCAGCCTGGTATCAAATGCAAATCCTGATTCATCATCATCATCATCAGATATTTATATAGCGCCACTAATTCCGCAGCGCACATGTGATCAGTAGCCTGTATATAGTACACAGCCTCACTCAGATGATTAGTATGTAATCTGATGGCTGATTTATACTGCAGAGCCCCATTCTAGCGCTGTGAACGCCTGTTGGAGTTTATAGATGGAAAATGCAAACTGCGTAGCCAATGACAGTGTTGATGTGCTGAATGCAACACCTTCCACCCCGCCGAGAACCACTGTTCCATTCACCCTGCAGTGGTGTTGAGCATGCTCAGTTCTTTTACTTTAAAAAGGGGCTTACACTGACATTTCAAATATGCTGGATTGGTTTATTCTACAACATGAAGGAAAGTGAGGATATGCAACATGGATGAGGTTTAATCTAAGCGTTTCATTATTTACTGTTCCTTCTAATTTATTTATATGAAGCTATGGCAAGATCTTGTAAGCGAAAGTGTTTACATTATTCTGCAGCCAAAAACACGGTGCATTGTGTTTGTGACAGGACTTGGAACGTATTTCCATTATGTGCTTCCTTGGCTGGATAAGCTGTAGGTGCAGCCTCTGTATACTGTACTAATATTTACATGTCCTCAGGTTTGAGCATGTCCTATTCTGCCACATGCCCTAAATGCATTGTAAGTGGCGCCCAGGATGCAGTGACTTATAGGGGTATTACTATCTGTACCAGTTCCTCATGCATGCAATACATGTCCCCAGAGACTGTTTTACTGCGGCCACTCACAAGTGTTGTTTAAAGCAAATGCTATCAGGCAATAACTCTAGCCATAACAGCCCAGGCAATTGCTTCAGAGCTGGCAACATAGGAGACGCAGGGGCACATGCAGGATTTGTAGAGGAGGGGTTTCCACACTACGCCGCCAGTGGGCGTGACCAGCATGCATGGGGGCGTGGCTATAATTTTAGACAGTGCTTGGCTGCTCTCCAACTCTTCCTATCTACATAATATACATGGGCAATGCTGCGTGCACTACTGTTAGGTGCACACAGCTCTCCCTTTTCAAGCAGAGCCGTGTGAAGCGGGGGCAGGGTCCAACCATCTCAATTATACAGTGCCTCAGGTTTGGAGGGGGGTTTCCAGGCACTAGGTACAACCCCCCCCCCCCCTTCGGTTTGCCTATGAGAGGCTACATAGGCCACAAATCTTCTCTTGAACATCGCAGAATCATAATTTTACCTTCAATGAACACAAAATAAATTTACCTACGAGTAGACATTAAACATCCCTCTAAAATATTGATTGTTTGGGCCAATACTTAATTGCTGTGTATTGGCTATTAACAAGTGGCTCTACTGTCTTATGTCCCCAGTTGAATGGAATAGATCAGCCACAGTTTTGTCATTCGGGTCCTGTAGAGTGGGCGGAGTCTCATGGATATAATAGCGACTTTCAGTCCATAATTTCTGGGGATAGTCCCAGACACTGTAATACGACTTTAACAAGAAAAACGAGCAGGCTGCTTGTATGTGCCACAATCTAAAGTCATATGGCCCAAATAGGAGGCTGCACTGTAAAATGTTGTGGTCATAGCCCATCGCGGATATTTGTGTCACTTGTGTTGGTTATAGTACTAGAAGCAGGAAGAGCCTTTGTGGGCAGATAAAACCGCACACAGGATACCTGTTTCACAAGATAATGTCACTGTAGAGGAAAAGAAGTTTGGATAGCAATCCGGGAGGATCTTGTTTACAGCGTAGTCCGTTGCAGATTGTCACACGTGACCTACTAACCTGCCCCATGTCTGGTCCATCTTACTACTTACATCCTCGGGACAGGAAGGTGCTGTCATGTTTTGTGTATTTCCTTTGCATTAGCCGTAGCTTGCAATGAAACAAAACACTGTTTTAGCCAAACACATTGTCCCTTAGTGGTTTAAGTGCGTAGTGTCCTCTTATTGATACAAAACACACCGGAGGTTAATTAAAAGCACACGATTTTGGAAAATGAATATTATTAATATATTTTATAAGTCATCTCACAAACGAGATCCCTCCGCAATAGTCTCCAAGGGGGAACATCCAGGATTCAAAGTCTGGCACCAGTTTAACAATGCTCAGAAGGTCATTAGAAGAAATGTATTATAGGTCCATTATTTACGAAGAGACCTAGGGGTCTATTTATGATGAAGTGACAATAACCTCAATTTTCTATCTCTGCTTTTTAGCAGCAATGCAAAATATAATATTGCAGCAATTTACCATTAAAGGTTTGTTATACTGGGCTCTCGGAGATGCGGACTGGCAGTGGTCAGACTCCTCTGACCGCCTCGCTAGCCAGCCTTCACCGCGTGTGCGCATATATCACCCGGCTTGGCTGGTTCACATATGGGCAGTAGAACTGGAAGCCTGAACTTGGGCTTACAGTTCCACTTTCAATTAAATATAAAAATAATTAAAACAAAATTAGTTAAAAAGTGTAAAAAAAATAGTTAAAACCATTTTACTATAATAAAAAAATTCAAAATAGGAAAGTACTTTATTTGAACAATAAAGCATTTTTCATGTACTAAGCCACTGCTGTTGCCATTCTGAGATGGTTCCTAAAACTAGGAGGTCAGCAGCTGTCCTTGTTAAATAGACTTCCCCAAGCTTTGGGGAAGAAAACTGAGGCCTTAAGAAGGTGAAGAGCACTGGTGATGTCTTCAGTGGAGGAAGAGCTTACCGGAGAGAGACGTATACTGGAAGTAATATCTGGAAGCCCCTATCTCGGTCATGCTTATTCCACTTTTCCGACTAAGCAATGTGCATTTATAGTCATGGAACATCTCAGTGGAGCCGGTCTAGAGCGCAATCTGACAAGTAGGGGACCTCTGGACTAGACAGTTGCCTTAACTTTCTCAGAGAAAGTGTGTGGGATTCCGTTCCTACATCGTCTGGGAGTCATGCATAGGGATCTGAAACCGAGCAATATTCTTATTGGTAGAAAGGGTCACATCAGAATATGGTCTGTCAGCGGAAAACATTTCTGGGGAAAAAAGAATTGATGGATTTGTAGGAATGCTGAACTACATGGCACCAGAAATGGTAGATTGTGAATCCTATTGGTCCGCTGCTGATTGGTGGATTTTTGGCATCATACTTTATTGAATGTTAACTGGAAAATATCCATTCTGTGCGGGTTTGAGGCACCAGATAAGATCAGTATTGTTAGGATAATCCAGTAGACCCCAAGGAGCTGAGATTGGAGGCTAAAGACATCTTGCCTAAACTGGTCACCAAGGAATGGCACACCTAATATACATGCGTTTTATGTAAGTATTGTCTGGGAGAAAGTAGAGAGCTATCACTCGTCAATCGAGGCACAGTCATGCCAGACTTGTGCCCATTCTTATCTGGAGATCCTAAGCAATAGCAACTGTCCAGAGGATGCCCAATTTATCCAGTTTTATGCCCAGAGTGGTCCTTGTAGCTGATCAAAATACAGTAGTGGCAAAACCCTACGTATCCTCGGTTACCTCTGCAATCCACCTTGTTAAACAAAATAAATATATATATATATATATATATATATATATATATATATATATATATATATATATATATATATATATATATATATATGTATGTATGTGTACACGCCCATACAGGCAGCTATATTGCACCTTGTCACAAACCAGCACTTTCCGGAACCTGTGTGTGACAAAGGGTTAATCACAGCAAACCCATCTGGTCAATCTAGTAATGATTAAATTCCCCTCTTTAAATCACACGCTTACTATTTATTGCAAAACTGCCACAAAATATTAAGTTTCACAGACCACACTGTGAGGTAGTCTTGGGTTGCTCCCCTTGGTTAGAATATCGCCACAACTTATATTCCGCTACAATGAAAATGTAAATCGATCAACATTATGATTAGCCAAATAATACCCTGTATTTCAGTTATGTAACAGCAGAAGAAGCAGCACTTTATTAAATGGAATTTAATAGGGTAAAATAGTCACAATGCTTAAGGTAACAAAAATTATACAAAAAAATATGACATACAGTATTATAATGCAAGAGTGTCTTAAAATAAAAGGAGCAAACATACAAAACGTATTTTTGTGTAGCTGCAAATCTTCAATATGAAATTGACTCCGAAAGAAATGACAATTTGTATAAAATACAGTGGCCTTTTAAACATATGTTCCCTCAGCCTCAACTGTAAGGTTACTCAAAGAGGCAGTGTATATATTAATATGAAGAGAACTATTCATCTGAACTATGATTCTGTGATGTTCAAGAGGAGACTTATGGCCTATATAAGAATCTCTAATTATTCAGGAATAGTTAGCGATTTTTATATAGACCACAAGACTTCTCTTGAACATCACAGAATCCTAATTTTACCTTCAATGAGCAAAATATAAATTCGCCTACGTGTAGGCATTAAACATCCCTATAAAATATGGATTGTTTGGGCCAATTCTTATCTCCTGTGTATTGGCTATTAAGCTTAACTCTACACTCAACATATTTGATTTGTCCCAATTATGAATAATATACAACAGATATCTGGAATATGACTTCTAAACAATGTTGCTTTAGTATCAAATCCAGAGGGTGGCGATAGATAGTCCTGTAGCAGGTTGGTGTCTGAGGAGACGCTGAGACCCCCAGCTATAGCTCCCTGCCTGCTGTGACACAGGACATAAGTGACAGTAGGGTGTTTGCCCGCAGCAAATGGTCACTTATTTCAACAAAGCTTGTTAATCACTTTATTACTTGTCGGAAAAATGTGGTTAGAAGATGACCCTCCAATTGCACCTATTGGCCTGTCGTTTTTGGACCACACTAACACTGCAATGGAGCCGCAAGGGATATTGATGGGGACAGGATGGCTGGATTTTGTCTGATTTGGTCTCACGCCTGTATCTTCAAATGGAATGATAACCCTGTCCAGTCCTGGATCGGCCTGTGTGTGGCTTCTGCTTTTCTTCTGATCCTATGCTTCCTGACTTCACACAGTCATTCAAGTTGATAGGTCATCACCTCCCAGAAGATGCAGATTGCTCTAAACACCCCCTTCCTCCACACACTTCAAAACACATGCACTTAAAAATACGAAGCGGATAGCACAGACTTTTAGTGAAAGTTCTAATTTCATTTTTTACAGCAGTGGACCCCAAACTTTTTTCAGTTCAAGGCACCCTTAAGGTCTCCAGAATTTTTTCAAGCCACCCCTATGCCAAAATAATTGACAATTAGTCCCCCGCCTTGCTTACCACTGGCCCTGGCCGAGGCACCCCAGGGAGCCTAGGCGCACAGTTTGGGAACCACTGTTCTACAGAATGTTGTCCACCCATATTTTAGAGGGACAGGCATGGGTGTTTAATAAACATATTCCTCTACAGCATGGACACCATTAATAGTGAATATCCCTGGCTCAATCACAGCTGTGTCATCTCTGTGCTCCTGTCTGTAAACACATTCATTCATTGACATCAGCACATTCCGTCCCCATCAGTGAGTGCTTCAGTAGCAGGATAATCTGATATCTAGTGCAGCAGGCAGTAAGGTAGGTATGTACTCAGTGACAAATGCTGCTTAATTAGATCTATTCTTTGCTGTCAGCACATGCCTTCCCAGCAGGGAGCGTCATTCTGCTAACTGACAGTCTGGCTCCTGTCTGGGCAAAACAAACAGCAAGACACAAGTTACATGTCAGAAATAGCACGGGAAGCTGGCTTTACAATAGGCAGCCTTGTTTCCCCCTGAGAACATGTGTTAAAGTGTGTCACCAGCATACGATGCACAGCAGAATAAACACAGGCTGGTGTCTCTTTCTAGGAATCCGTGTTGATATTGTAGCCCGATCGCTGTTGTTGGTTAAATGCACAATGGAATCCTCTCCGCTAGTTAATAAGCCTCATTTATCACTGTCAGTCTGTAAACAATCTTGGGGGCGTTCTGATAGTATAGGGCAGCACTGATATAATGGTATTAGAGCTTCCTCACTTAGAACTGTCATCATTTTGTTTTATTTTTTTGTATAAAGGCACACGAAATGACATTGAAAAAAATAGAAGCACATATAGTATTTATGGCTCAGAGAAAGACCTGGAATTAAATTTTTGCTACACATCCTGGGATCCGGATATGTGAATTTTTATTAATACTTGCCCAATCTCCATTGGGCCTGGCCACGCACGTGCCGGCAGTGGGACGAGGTCAGATTCTAGGGGGTGGGGGGCAAATTGGACAGATCTTGACATTCAGTGCTTGGATAACATGGAGACGCGTTAGCGAGAGTGGTATATTGGCGAGACAGTATACAGAGGCCGGCAAGGACCGTCTGCAGACTGGAGTTTGTGTATGCCAAAAAATGATCCTGTTGATTTTAACGGAGTCATTCACGGGCCTGCTAATCCTTTTGGGATTATATATTCACTAAATGAAATAAATAGGGGGGGGGGAATGGACTTGAATTTTCCATCACCTCTGAAGTGGCAGAGATTGATCTCACCTGATACTGTTAATGATGTGTATTTCGCACTTTCCATTTGCATCTTTGCTGATAAAAAGTGCAGTTGTGGGGCACATTATGACCTTTATCATTAAAAACATTTCAAACACACAAAATAATAAAGACAGTCCTGATGTCCCCTCACACCCGCAATATTGCAGGATAAAACGGTAAAACTTGTATTGAATGAGTGGGGGTGGCCCTAATGCATACTTGCCAACTATTCCTCGTTGGTTTCAGGGAGATCCCGGAGGAGGTGGGTGTGCGGGGGCGTGACTTGACGAATCACATCATTTTGCCCCCCCCCTCCTCTAAACGATTGTCACAATTTTGGCCAATTACAGCAGGGGGTGGGGCTAAGATTGCGTGATATTTGCTTCATTAAGCCCCACCCCGGCCACTAATCTAATGCAGCGGCGAGAACCAGGAGGTTGCCCTGCTCTCCCGGGAGCCCGTGAGGTCTCCCAGAAATGCAGGAGTCTCCCGGAAATTCCAGGAGAGTAGGCAACTATGCATTAAAGAAAAGCAGCTAATGAATCTCTAGAGACTGAAGTGTCTTTTACATTTCTGTCTCCATTACTGAAGTCATGTTGTCTTACCTGTCAGTCTTTGATTAAATCTTGGTCTCCATGAAAATGGCCATCTCCATAGGCATCAATACATGGACATAGGACACAATTTCTGAACTGTGTCATCATGCCACAGATGGCGAAGCCAACCACGTCTTGTACTGGCTCAGCATCAGGGAGAATGCCAGACTCTTCAGGGAGTGAGGGAGATCACCCCTATTTCAGGGAGTCTCCCTGACATTCAGGGAGAGTTGGCAAGTATGCCCTAATGTGATAGTGTGTTTGTCTGTGAAGTGACCTCTAACGATTGCCACAAAGCACATTTTCAGGTAGAGTCGCAAGTCCACAAAATTAGGTGACGGCAGGTTCAAAACCCAGGAAGGGGTTTTTAAACTTCCCTTTGTGTATAAAATGGGGGCACCAGTCAACAATGAAAGTGATCCCCAATGCCTGCAACCCATTTTGTTTGCCGCAAAATAATCCTGAAAACATGGTTTATGATTCCACTAAGAACTAGTAATATCATTAAGGCATACAAAGGAAAACACTTGTTAAAAATCCATACAGCAGGCATCTGTGTGACGCCTCCGTAACTGATACATGGACAATACTGTAATACACTATTTAAATAACAAATACTTATCCTGATTTAAGCTAACTGGCTGTCCTTGTAGCTTATATTCTATTTGCTTATTAATATCAGTAGGATGCAAATGTGCGGATTATTCAGCCTCCTTTATTTTGGAGGAGTTTTACTTTTAAATTGCTTTTACAACATAACAACGAACAGTTAATTTATATTCATTACATGTTTTCATTCTGTTCATGTCGGCTGTTCTAGACTTGACTGCATTTGACTTTTCGTTACAGTGTTTGGCCCATGGAGGAGATTTATTAGACTGTGTATCACTGTAGGAGCACGATTTATAACATTCTTTACATTCCGCAACTGGAGGGCTGATTACAAAACTTGTATAACTTGTCCATCAAACTGCACATTGGTAAAATAAACTATGTTTTCAGATTCAATGTGTAGTAGATGGGTTTTTTCACCCAACTTACTTAAAATTTATATTGCAGAATTACATGTTACCCACACCGAGACACAATAAATATGATTTCTTCCTCAATTAGGAATTCCAAAACTATAAATGTTTCAACCATTATATGTTGGACAATGTTCATACAAGCTTTAAAAGTATTTTGCCAAATGTCTATTTATGGTTACTCTGCTTTTCATACGGATTATCTGTAATCATTAGGCAGGCCCCGCTCATGTGACATTATGGAAAAGGGATATACTTCTGTAATTCTTTGGGATCATGATCATTTATTTATATAGCGCCACTAATTCCGCAGCGCTGTACAGAGAACTCACATCAGTCCCTGCCTCATTGGAGCTTACAGTCTAAATTCCCTAACACACACAGACAGACTAGGGTCAATTTGAGAGCAACCAATTAGCTTACTAGTATGTTTTTGGATTGTGGGAGGAAACCGGAGCACCCGGAGGAAACCCGCGCAAACACGGGGAGAACATACAAACTCCACACAGATAAGGCCATGGTCGGGAATTGAACTCATGACTCTGTTGCTGTGATGCTGAAGTGGTAACCACTAAGCCACCGTGCAGATAACGTGACTCGTTAATTAAAAAGGCAAAAGATGACAGAGATGATGTTGACCTATGCGGTCAATTCCGTTCAGATAACACCGGCAGCAGAGCTGCACCAATTGGAATTAATCAGACAGAATGGTAAATTTAGTCGGACGGTGATGTATACAGACACATGCGATTTCACCATGGGCTCGAACAAGGAAGTTACCAGCATCCATGTCAGGTTACCGTTGTTTGGCCCAATTGCCGAACGGCTGGTTATATGGCGGGTTTGGCCACAATTTGCATTTTCAAATTTACACAAAGAGCGTCTAAAGATTTGAAGGCTGTGGGAAAGTCTGATTGAGTGTGGTAGGGAATCCCATAAGTGAGGAGCAGCACAGGAGAAGTCTTGTAGGCAGGAGTGAGAGGTGGTTACCAGAGACGAGACAAGGCGCAGGTCAGAGGTAGATCTGAGAGGGCGGGAGGGAGAGTATTTTGATATGAGATTTGAGATGTATGAAGGGGTGGTGTTGAGGGCGTTGTAGGTAAGGGTGGTGGATTGATGATTCAGAACAAACAGATCTATTAGCTTCATCAAATTGATGAGGTCCCACAATGAGACCCACCATTCTGCTTGGTGGGTAATTGGGAAAGTGTTCCATATCACAGTGGATAAGTAAATTAGTCATGTGGTATAACGACCCTTGGAGATTGTCAAATAAGCAGAAGACTGAAATGTTTTGTAATGTTTACCTCTGAGTCCTAGGCAGAATTATAGCACCTGTGCCACAAATTACAGCGAATCCGTGCCCCTATGTAAAGTGTCTGCTCTTTCAATGCTAATGAGTGTTTCTGAAGCCTGTACTTGGACAGATACAGGGTTAATGCTTGTTTAAAGGCTGCCCAGTTGATTTGTAGTGTGTAGTGTCTGTCTTCACAGCCAGGGGTGTACATAACCCAATTTGATTGTATCTTTGTCACTTGAGCCTACCTTGATATTTGAGTACATAGTAGAAATGAACAATACTCCACAGTGATCCTCCCCTAACAAACAAACAAACAATGCTCTTTTTTTTCTTTCTTCTGTAGTGATGAAAATGCACGAAAAGATCTGAAGATTTTGCCGGCCCTCCCCACCAGAGCTCTACAGGAACACCCCTCTCTTACCTACTGGTATGTGTACAACCTGCAGGGATCTGATTTGAAATACAGAAACATTCGTCTGGGTGACTTGTTGGAGACTGCTGTAATGCTGCAGGCTTATGTATCAAGAGATCTTCTTGCGATCTACAAACCCCATAACATGCATTGACAGCCACGTGGGCGGAGGTTCTGTACTATTTGGGGTGTGGCTGGTTACATATAGTTCTCCCATTAGTTGGTCACTCATGTTTGATAATACTTTTCATGCTGTTTTATTTTCAGTGAAGGTAGAGTGATCGAGCATTGCAGAAAACTAAAAGGTGTCACTAGAGGACAAGCAATAGTCCGGTAAGAAGTGTGTGTGCAATAAATCTATCTATCTTAGTAATTGTTGTTCTGTTTGAAACCTATTTTGTATTCATATTACACAATATACTACTTTTAAAGGCCATAAAACTAAAATAATATTTGCTTAGCTGCTTGCTCTGGTTGTAGCATCTCTATTGAATTGTACCAACACAATGGATTATAGCCACTTGTTTCAAAGACACGTAACAAAAGTGCTAAAATGTTGAAACACAGTTGTAAGAAAATGAAAAATGTTGTTGGAAAATTAAAACATTATAATATTTACACGGGACAGACCCCTTTGTTTCCTGGTCCGCTTAAGTCCAGTCTGTGTTTCCTATATTATACTTTTTTTGTGTTCTAATCTTGTACATTTTCTATTGTTCATGTGTTGCTATATCTAATAAATAATTTATTTTAGGTGTGTATGGTCAGCTGGCCTTTAATATCTGAGTGGGGGGCAGTGAGACTGTTATCATTGGAAAAATATGAGGGAGATGTTGCCTATAGCAACCAATCAGATTCAAGCTATAATTTTGTAGAATGTACTAAATAAATGATAGCTAGAATCTGATTGGTTTTTCAAACCCGCCGGAAAACTCTCAGCTTGATACATTTACCCCTTAGTGTTATTTTCAGTGTCTTGCGTTATGCTGAAAGAGAATCATTTAAATTTTATGTGGCTTAATGAACTACCTAATGTGCGTTCAGTTCTGTGACCAGTAAAGGTCTGCGGGCAGTGCATTTATTCCGTACAGAGTAAAGCTGGGTACACACTACAGAAAAGTACTGCAGATGCGATTTCTATGACGATTTTTACCAACGACTGAAAGTCCCAGTGATCATGCAGAGATATATGTACACACCTACACGATTTACCTTCAGGTCTGTGCTCTTCATCTATCATCACCATCGGCTGATAAGATCGTGACTCTGCACACTCTCCAGAGATCTGCCGGTCGTGAGTGCGTACACACTTCCACATTTGCCCGACATTTTTGATGATGATTTTTAGTCAGTTTTTAAAATCAAACCAAACGGTGTAATGTGCTTTGGTATTATTATTATTATTATTATTATTATTAATTTTTATTTATAAGGCGCCACAAGGTGTCCGTAGCGCCGTACAGGGACAAACAAGTTACAGTACGAGGTGAGACAGCACAGTACAGTAAACAGTAAGCACAGTAACTCAGTAAGCTCAATGCACAGCTAGAGAGGGCGGGGGAAGGGGGAGGGAGGATCCGCAAACAACAGAGCCCAAGAAGGAGGGCGTGGAAGACAGGGAGACCCCCAGAGGGGACGGGGGGGTGGAGGGTCCTCGAGGAGGAGGGCTAAGTAGCTGGAGAGCAGAGTTAGGAGTGGTGGAAACAGGAGGAGAGATGGCCCTGCTCAGAGGAGCGTACAATCTAAGGGACAATAGAACATGATTGTGGAAGTCTATACACTAATGCAATATTGGACCTAACAGTCGTTTATCGTGTGATTGGCACTATAACATGTAGTGTGTACCTAGCTTAACCTATGGTGACTTGTGAAATCTTTATACTCTTCAATAGTGGTTATATATGAGGAGTAATAATACAGTAGAGTTCTAAATAATTGTTTACTGATGTCGTTAGAGTTGTCCAATCATAACTGAGGACATTAGTTCTCTGATTAGAACATACACAGGGGTAGTTCTAGGGCAGAAATATGTTTGTTTGCTTTTTTAAGGCAGGCTGTCATTCAGTATCTGCGTTCAGGGTGCAGCCTTTCAGGGACATTTTTCAACCTCCCTTTTTATAATCACCGCAGACTCCATTGTATGTAAAAAAAAATAATGCATTCTAGGATTGGAGCATGTATTCAAATATATTTGCTTCCCTCGGTGTGAAAAATGTTACTTGCTGCTTACACACAGAGGAGGAGGTGGGTAGTAATATACCTCAGAGATGTCACTGCTTCTAGGGACTCGATAGGCTACTGTCTCATGAACATTGGTTCAGGCTACAACATGGCTGCCTCCGCTGTGCATACAGCAGACACACTCTGTTTATGAAGGGTATATAGTGTTACTGTGTTTAGTATTTTATTTGACTTTTATCTCATTGTACTGTTTCCCCCTCTTACAGGTACATGAAAATAGTGGAAGCTCTGCCCACATATGGTGTACATTACTACAAAGTAAAGGTAAGTCACTATCTAAAATCACAATCATAAAATTGTTCTTTTGTGGTTCAGAGAGTTTATTACTAGACTAAGACAAACCCTTTACATAAAGAAGAAAAAAATAAATACCAGCCATATCTAGTGTTTTGATCTTTTATTAAGATTTTCTCCTACCATATGAAACACTGGATGTTTTTATATTGCTTTCATTTCCTTTGCGTGCTGTTTGGATAGATTACAATTGAGTTGCATTCCCCGTTACTCGTCTGTAGACAGGATATTTCATGTGCAAATGTGGTTCAGACTGTCTTACATATTCTGTAGAGTGAAAGGAGGGCACTTTTATTTACCCAGTGACTTTTAGGGGCTTTAAAAAAAATCCTTACCTAAACACAGTGGAGGCGGCCATTTTGTGAGCTGTACCTATATATATATATATATATATATATATATATATATATATATATATATATATATATATATATATATATATATATATATATATATGGGAATGCAGCCCATCCAATCACAAAGAACCAGTGACATCACTGAGGCAGCCATTTTGTGAGCTATACCAATATACGTGAGAATGAAGCCCATCCATTCGCTAAGAACCACTTACTTTACTGAGGCAGCCGTTTGGTTGGCTAAACCAGTATTCATAACCATGCAGCCCATCCATTTTATTATTTCTACCCCCAAATTAATATTGTTAGCGTTCCTGTTGCCTTTTTGGGGAAAAATAAGCATACACTATGTTAAGGTTGTTTTGTAACTGACCTGGAGCTGAATATTTAAGCTGCTATGTATCAAATTGGTTTTAAAATATAGTAGTCTGATCTCTCACACCTCCCTCCCTTCCTTGTTCAGTACCAGGGGAGGGCTGGCAAATTTTAGCCATGGGGGCAAGGTTCGAATAAGCAGCCTATTAGGAACATTTTAATGGGAAACATGTAGGTGGCTTAGTGGCCCAGCTCAATGTAGGCCACCATGGGACCGGGCCAGTGGGCAGACGCCCCCCTGCCCCTCAGCCCAGCCTGCCCCTGGTCAGTACAATAGAAATTGATAGGCAGCCAGGACTACTGTTCGTCATACTTGCCGACTTCTGGCAAGGTCTGTCCGGGAGAGGGGCGTGTCTAGAGGGCGGGCGGGGCGGGCCAAACCCTTCATTTTGGCTCCACCCCCCGCGACAAATATGCCATTTTGTAGCGGGGGTGGGGCCAAAATTACGCGATTCACGTCATTTTCGTCCCACAATTGCGGGATGCGGGAGATTTGCCAGCTCTCCCAGGAGTCCGTGAGACCGACCCGAATTTCGGGAGTCTCCCGGGCATTCCGGGAGAGTTGGCAAGTATGCTGTTCGTTTTAAGCATTGTTGTAACAACATTGCAGCTGTCTGCAAAACAGTCTTTACTTAGAGCTGCAGAGACACATTTAAGTCTTGTTTTCAACCTTAAGGGAACAGAAAAAGGTTAAAAATGTTTGCAAGTTATTTTATCAAGTAAAAGTTGAGTGGACATCTCCTTTAAATGGCTTACAGTTTTACTGACAGCGTAAATACGCGCTATAGAGACTGCTGGGGGCATGACACAGCCTCCTGCTTCTGAAAGTGAAAGTCATTTATATATTTCATGAGCTTAGCATAAAACGAGTCCAGATGTTTTAGATGAATTTACATTCTGCTTTTACAACTTCTACAATTTTGTACTTTGCTTTTTTGATTTTATAGCTGTCAGTGAGTTTAGTTCATGGAGGTCAGAAGAGGATTGAAAGTTTTGCAACTCTGTTCAGTTGACTTAGTGGAAAGTTAAAGTAGCAGCAACTATGATTTTTTTTTTTTCAGTTCCTCTTTCCCCTTGAAAGTGTGGGATATAAATAACCGGTTGTAGAAGTACAGTAACAACTTAGTAATGCAATGTATGTTGTATGTGTTTAGTGGAATTTTGTTTTGTTTTTTTTTACTTGTCTTTGTATAGACAATTTTTACAAAGCAGAAATTGTTAGGTGACAGCAATAATCAAAATTCAAAGAAAACAATATTAGCTTGTGAAAACATATATGGATAAAGACGAATAAGTATAATCAACTCTGCATAGTGTATATAATGTGCTGGACTTCATCGTCGGTTAATTATATAGCACAAGTAATTGTGCAGTGGTACCTGCCCCATTGGAGGTTACAGTCTAAAAACATACACACACACTCACAAACACACACACACTCACAAACACACACACACTCATAAACACACACACCACACTTTTCGAAGTGTGGTTGGAAAACTAGAGCACCTGGAGGAAACCCAGGCAAAACACGGGGAGAACATACAAACTCCACACAGAAAGTGCCATGGTCAAACTTCTGACTCCAGCGCTATGTGGCAGAATGCTGTAATCCTGTACCGTTGACAACATTAGTATGTGATACTATGTGTTAAACTGGATTTGTCTCCACACAGCGGAGGCAGCCATTTTGTAGGTTGCAGCAATTGAGACAGACTTTTTTTTTTTTTGCCCATATGTTAGTCAGCATCTCTTACATATAGAGCAGGAATAGTCTGCTGATGGGATTCACTTTGATTCAGATACCTGAATGGTATCTTACAACATATCCGTTCCCGCATACTGTCCTCACCACACTGTGCTGTACAGCATACTTGCCAACCTTATGTTCGCTGGGTCTGGGAGATCCTGGAGGGCAGGAGGGGTGTATGGGCGGAGGGGGCGGGGCTTCGTGATTTGCGTCATTTTGGCCCCGCCACCAGTGACATAATGCCTGTTTTGGGCCTTTCTTACAGTGTAAAAAGACCCCAAACAAGCACTACATCACTGGGGTCGGGGCCAAAATGACACAAATCACAAAGCCCCGCCCCCTCCTCCCATACATTCTGGCTCTAATTTTATTGAAGTTGGCCGATGGGCCAGATGCGGGGGAATCTCCAGCTCTCCCGGGAGTCCGTGAGACTGACCCGAATTTCGGGAGTCTCCCGGACATTCCAGGAGAGTTGGCAAGTATGCTGTACAGTGTATAGGAGTTATATCAGCATTCACACCTGCCCTCTTAGGAAGCGCTCCTGATATTGGCCAACTCAGAAGCAACATAAAAATCCAGGAAAAAAGCAGCAATAAGTTGCAGACACTGTAAAAGTTTATTATTGTGAGTAGACCAGAATTCACAATTGATTTATTAGCATGTATTGAATTTTCAGGTGATGCAAAATCACAAGTTGATGACTTTCCAAGTCCAAACATAAAGGGGCCTCAATCTGCTGTCCTGGGGGGGGACAATCTATAAATATAGGAATTTATAGTGTCAGTGATTTTGCTGATGTTTAGCAGGAAGCCTTTCACATGTAAGATGCTGGTGTGTTTGTTGTTTTATCAAACTTATTTCCTGTTCTCATATCTTTAACCACCAGAAACTACATTTTCGTTGAACTGTTTTGGTTTAGAGGTGGTGGAATTTTTCTCTCGTAGCCGCTGTACATTCCCTTTACCTGGACGGATTCTTCTATATAGTTTGATGATTTTTGAATTGTTCCTGTCCCATCTATACACAATAATGCTCATAACCAATGTGCAAATCCGCAGCACAAATGCTTTATTCTAACACTGCATGCCCCAGATTTGTATGGAAATCCGCTCGGATTCGCAGGCCAAAATGGTATCACCTGGGGCAGTGTAATAGCTTACACTGGGTGATAAAAGGGTGTAGCAGAACCTGCCTTGTTTATTGATGATTTGGCACAAAAATGATCCTAGTTCTGCACTGAAGTGGAGATGGGAGATTTTGCTTTGCGGGACGGGATTATGTAAATGAGCTGTCAGAAGTTAGGGAGGCATTATTTTATATTCACTGAAGCGCCATCCTCTTCTGGTTGTGGATAGGGCCGTCTTTTCCACTGGGCAGTTGCCCGGGGGCCCCACGAGTATAGGGGCCTCATAGGGCCCAATAGAAAAAAATCTATTCACCCATGTATTAAGGCACAGCTGTACAGCATGTTTTTTAATACACTGATTTTTTTATGCAGGTACCAATAAATATAAACTTAATTTTATTGATAATTTACATTATTATTCCTATGTGTGGTTGGGTAGGTAAGGGGCCCAAGTGCACTGCTTTGCCCGGGGGCCCATAATGTTGTTAAGATGGCCCTGGTTGTGGAGATGGTTTCTGCCATCTTGGAGTAGCCGTGTGTGACCTGGTGTTTCAGTTTAGTATCCTGCTCACTGCTGGACATGTACCCCATGTGTGGGGGCAGCTGCTGTTCACCCAGGAGGCCGCAGAGATCACCAAAGGAAGAGCAGAGATGGCAACATCCGTGATAGGTGGAATTCCCAGGTCCGGCAGCTGACCTGAGATGTTATTAGACCATCTAATTATCTACCCCGGTCCTTGATTTAAGGACAGTCCTTGGCACCACTTTGTGACTTCCCGCTAACGTCACAATCTATAACTGATTTTATATTAGTGAGAAGATGATTATGTGGGGGGCACAGGGCTGGTCCACAGTGCAGCCATCTCCAATGGCCGTCCGCCTGCCGACCAATCTGTACTTTAGGGTAAAAACACGAAAGTTGAAATTAGTGAAGAGAAAGTCATAAAGTGGGATGTAGGTTTGACTTTGAAGTGATGTTTTTACAGTTTCCACTTTGCACATTTTCGAAAGAATTCGCAAACCCACAAATGTCGACATAAACTTCCTTTTACGGGGTGTTTCCAAGGACTTTACATGCACTGAAGAGATGAACTTGCAACACACAGAGTGACATTCTCATGACTACTGATTCAGCCCCCAAAACAGCTGTTTCCACTGTAAGTTGTTATCTGGTACCGTCAGGGGCAAACGCAGGATTTGTAGAAGGAATTTCCACACCACGCCGCCAGTGGGCGTGACCAGCATGCATGGTGGCGTGGCTATAATATTATACAGTGCTTGGCTGCTCTCCAACTCTTCCTATCCCCATAATATACATGGGCAATGCTGCGTGCACTACTGTTAGGTGCAGCTCTCCCTTTTCAAGCAGAGCCGTGTGAAGCGGGAGCAGGGTCCAGCCACCTCAATTATACAGTGCCCCAGGCTTGGAGGCAGGGGCGAATCTAGAAATTTTTTCTACCCCGGGCGATATAGGGGGGGCGATTTAAGCCCCGCCCCTTTCTAACTTCTAAGGCAGCTGGCGGCTGCACAGTATGTGCAGGTCCGTTAGGCAGTGATAATGTGCTGTCCCGCTGCTCTGATTGTGTTTAAAACACAATCAGAGCAGCCGGGCAGCACATTATCACTGCCTAACGGCCCTGCAGAGTGTGCAGCCGCCGGCAGCAAGCCCCTGCTAGGGGGGGCGATCGCCCCCCCCTGGATCCGCCACTGCTTGGAGGGGGGTTTGCCTATGACCGTTTATGAAAGTAAATCTGTGATTCTCATGGCGAGGTGTACTCGCCTTTATCAGCTGTCACGGAATTGGGCAGGGGGCTATTGTTACATACATAGGGCCAGTCTGACAGACAAATCAAACATTAATATATCAGTGTGGCTCTTCCTTTGGTAAAAATGAAACAAAAAAGTTGCTTACAAATATTTGAAGGTGTTGTTTGTAAATCAATTGTAAAATAATTCAAAATAGTATATTTTGTTTATAAAACTCTGGAAAGTCTTTTCCAGAGAATATTGAGTCACAGTCCCTGTCTGATTGGAGTTTACAGCCCAGATTCCCTAATACACATACACGCTGCTTCGGGTAGTGACCCCCTCCACACTTCTCTTTAGGACAGTGTTGGCTAACCTGTGACACTCCAGGTGTTGTGAAACTACAAGTCCCAGCATGCTTTGCCATTATATAGCAGCTTATTGCTGGAAGGGTATGCTGGGACTTGTAGTTTCACAACACCTGGAGTGTCACAGGTTAGCCAACACTGCTTTAGGGGGTACCCCCTTTTTTTCCCTCTCAGGGGCTCTTTATTATTATGGGGTCTCCTTCCCCTCTGTTTATGTGGCCACACTGTAGGGTAATGTCTCCCTCAAATCTGCCCCATGCCACTCATATTATCTCAGTTATGATATTCTGTGGCCCCTCGTGGTACCAGGCCACAAATCCTCTCCCCAAACTTGCTAGGGGACCCCTGGACCCCCCTCGGTCCCAGGTCCCCGGCTGTCACTCCGTCCCCACACTTCTACCGCGCTTACACCGGTCTCGTGTTGCTAGGTTACCAGTCCCTGCTGAGCCTCCTCTGGGTCCTAGTGCCGGGGCCACAGTCACTGGGAGGTGTGAATAATTGCGCCACCCAGGTTTTTAAATACCTTCCTCTCCTCTGATTGGCAAACTGCTGTTTGAGCTATTTTGCCATTCAGAACATAAGAGGAAGCATCAATCATATATAAATTAATAATAACCGTTAGCAGTCACTTAATATTATTAATAATATTATATTTGTTGCATAATGTGGCATTATATACTGCCAGATTAAAATAATGATTCAATAACTTAATTTTTTTTATAATTTTTTTTTTTTCCTCATAAGTAAATTATAAATTAGTTTTGCACCTTAATAAATTAAATAATAACTGCCTCAATAATTTATATGTGACCACCAGAAAAATAGCCAAAAAACGGTGGTTTGACTAAACCGCCCTTTAGTAAATGTAGCCCTGTGTGTACATTAGGTGACATGTTGTCACACTCCTGAAGACAGAACAGAGTGTATTTTTTAACTTTATTTTAAATGGATGACAGAGTGCTTAGTAATTAATATTGCTGTCTATTGATGTACATTTCCCCTCAGAACAGAAAAATACGTTTAGTTGCATATTAAGGCTTTATGTATGAATACAACGTTATAATTACCGTATTTGGAATTGATCCAGTTCGTATTTTTACAACAATCCGTGATGACTGTGTTTAGACAAACGTATCGACTCCAAGAATGCAAAACTCAGATTCTCTGTATGGGACCCACTTTTGTTGTTCACAGATGAGCTACTGTTGTGTATATGGGTTTGTACGTATACTCTGATGGTACCAGCAGAAATATGAGCACATCCATCATATGAGCTTCCCTGTTGACACAGAATTAAAGCTGCGTTCTCCGTTAATTATTACATTTTCACTTAGCTGTTCCTTCCGCTTCAACATGTTCACAGGTTCAACGTGTGCGTGTATCGCCCATGGCCCCTGTTTCGAGCTTGGAGTTCAAAATTTGAACTTTGTGTTCGCCATTCTTATTTGTGGTTTGCTGATCACAGTGGAGGTCCGCAGTTGTGGTTTGCCGTTCGGCTTAAAATTTGTGTCTTTTTTGTTTTTTTTCAATTTTAAACACAAAATAAAAATTTTAATTTAATAAATACGTATTTTATAACTTTTTTTTTTTTTAAATCGAGCTGTGAACATTATCGTGTTTGCCTTTCAGATTACATCCAATGCAATAAAAAAAACCTCCCAAGATTATTTCATTAAGTTTAATTGAAACATGTTTGAGCTGGTTCACATGAGTGCGAATTGGCTCAAACAGACTTGAACCTGGTCTAACCGGCTCAAACATATTAAACCGGTCGTCTTTTTTTTTTTTCCTAAAAAAAAAAAAATGTAACCAGTTCCAAGATTCGGACAAATTTTAGAACCGATCTGAGCATCTTTATTTTAGCTCACAAAATTGCGTCCACCACTGTGTGTAAATGACTGGTGCTTTTTAATCTTCACCCTCAGGGGAGGAGCACTATATAGCAAAGCAATACCTCTAATGAGAGTGTTCTTTACTTTGAAATTCAATTGTATTTCATTTCTAAAAATATTAACGCTAACATGGCGATGATGGTTCTACTTTTAATGACAGACGTTTTGACTTAGCTCTCTGTCCCAGAGTTTACATAAAAGCGACCTCCTAAGAAAACAATACTATCTTTGTAAAAGTCGGTCCTAAAGAAAACCATCCTTTAAAAGCAATTACTGATGTTTGCGGAATGTGTTCAAACCTCTTAGCAGATGATTCCGCGCGGGGTACACACAGGTTATGCTGTCTTTCCAAACAAGCAAAGAATCTCTCATGTGTAACTAACCACAATGTCTATTCTTCTTCTGCAGGACAAGCAGGGGATCCCCTGGTGGTTAGGAATTAGCTTCAAGGGAATTGGACAGTACGACATACAAGACAAGATAAAGCCTAGAAAGGTATTTGAATTATTTTTTTTTATATATAATTCGTTACAAATTCATGTTCTGTACCAAATACTCACCACTGTAAGAAAATGAGGCATGCGTTAAAGACATTTGTCAGTTTCATATTGTCTTCCTACAAGTTTTGCTATGTCGCTTTAGCTTTTTGACCTTTTGTGCATTTTGTTTTTTTGGTATAGTTATTTGTTTTGTTGCCCTTCGATGCAACAAAATCTGGTATCTGGAAACAATTGTTGCAAGTGCAGAGAACAGCAGAACTGTGTTATATTACCCCCCCCCCCCCACCCCACCCCTAAAATAAGCAGAGTTGCCTGTTTATATAAAGACATAACTGAAAAGCACAGAAAGAGGCTATCAATATGAAGCCATTAAGTTAGTAAAAGTTGCACAAGGGCATGCATAAGTCTATTATATCATCTCAAGCTAATGGAGCCTCGGAGTTGTATGATTCAATTTTGTTAATTCTGTGTTATGAATCCTTTAGTGCAGGCCTGTCCAACCTGCGGCCCTCCAGGTGTTGTGAAACTACAAGCCCCAGCATGCTTTGCCGGTAGACAACCAGTTGATAGCTGGAAGGGCATGCTGGGACTCGTAGTTTCACAACACCTGGAGGGCCGCAGGTTGGACAGGCCTGCTTTAGTGCTTTTATATATCATCATCACCATTTATTTATATAGCGCCACTGATTCCGCAGCGCTGTACAGAGAACTCATTCACATCAGTCCCTGCCCCATTGGGGCTTACAGTCTAAATTCCCTAATACACACACACAGACAGACAGAGAGAGAGAGAGACAGAGACTAGGGTCAATTTTGATAGGAGCCAATTAACCTACCAGTATGTTATTGGAGTGTGGGAGGAAACCAGAGCACCCGGAAAAAACCCACGTAAAAACGGGGAGAACATACAAACTCCACAAAGATAAGGCCATGGTTGGGAATTGAACTCATGCCCCAGTGCTGTAAGGCAGAAGTGCTAACCACTGAGCCACCGTGCTGCCCAAACTTTGAATGCGCTTTCATAGTAAAGTATGTCCTAGCTCAGATTGAGTATTTAGTATTAGACTACAATAGTAGTATATGGAGCACCAACAGATTTATTTTCTATTAAGCGGAATTCGTGGCACTATATAAATAAATGTTGATGACCTAGAATAAAATGGCACCACTTATTATAGTCTACGGTGCTTTGACTCACAGCACACGTGCAATTACATATGAGTCACTTGACTTGTATTTTAAGAATTTTGCAGGTTGGTATTTTACTGAGGGTAATACTTAAATGTTAAAGCTGCGTTACCACTGAAGATAGTGAATAGTTTTGTTCACCACTCTAAAGTGGCTGCTGAAGAAGGTGTGAGCCAGAGGACCAATCCGAAGCCACAATGTCCGTGATTGGTCCTCCACACCCCCTCCCCTCACCGTGTCATACAGCCCCTGGTTTTCGGACGGGGCTGTGAAATGGACCGTGGAACCCTGGGAACAAAACGTCTATACAGAGCAGCTCCCGGGTCTCCGGAGAGGAAATAACTAAATATCTCCAGGTGGTTGTACAACTTTAATCAAGGTTCTAGGAAAGAACATATATGTATAATCCATGTGTTATTAGTGACCTCGGAGTAAATCTATACAACAGTCAACAATGACATAGTTAAAGATCTGTGTTAAAGTACTCGCTGGTCAGCCGTGACAAAGGATGAATATATTGCAACTAACATTCTAATAAATGCTCAAAAAAGACATAAATGTAACAACACTAAAAAAAAAACGGGTATGAGAAGTGAAACTTGTATAGAATCTGCACAGCGTTCTATATAAATAAATTGTGATGACGATACCATAATTCTATTTTTGATTTCTACTGTGCTCCACTTATTGTCGCACACTGTCTCATTTTTGCTTTTTAAGGGAAAAGTTATCCCAATAAGTTATCTTATTTTGAGCATTATAGTAAAACGTGGGAATGAGTCCTTCTGTTCAGCCGCCATATTGTTTGCTCAGCTGAGGTAGAAAAAATACTGTAAGGGAGTAGTATCCCTGGTGGATAGATTCCCATAGAATCTGGTATAATACTCGTTTCACTTACCCAACAATAACCGGTGAATAAGAAGTCTCTCTCTCTTTGTTTTCAACGGCATTCATAGCTTAACAAGACATAATATCTGAAAAATGAGTGACTTATTGTATAATGTCTCTGTCTGTTATTGTTCTATACTGTGGAAATTGTACATGTGTTCTGATAGCTTCAATATCCATTTTTAACCATAGTACTATAGTATAAAATAATTAAGGATTCTGAGGAGTACTTTTTTGTATTTCTTCATATCGTACACTTTTTAATATTGCCCAGTGTCCCAACGCTTCTATTTCTATAGTCAGCCCTCCTAAAATCTAAGACCCTTTGTTTTTGTGTGGTATTCGTCATCCCCCGTCTTTATATACTAAACCTCAGCGACTGAAGATCACTAAGCTCTCAGCCGCACTTACCTCTGATACTCTGTCGCCATTTGGAGTTAAGTTGGGAACGCTTCATCGGCAGTGGTTTCCCTCAACACTTGTTTGAGAAAAGCCCCCTGCCCTCTCTAATTATAGACTAATCTACATTAGCAGGTGCTGCCTCTGGTTCAACAACCCAAGTATTTTTTTGGTCTTTTTAAGTGTATGGTGGAAATTTTATAGGAATGATGGCAAATGACCGGATCTGCCAGTGTATAGGCCGCTTATATGCCAAGATCAGATCTTTTTTTAACTGTGAGTAAAGGACCTGTCACCTGTATATGGGGGATTGGACAAGTATTCAGCCTATCAAACTGCTAGGAGCCAGTGACATCACTGAGGTAAAGTCCACTTAAAAAATAGTGTTATACACTCATTTTTATTATTTACACTTTTATTTCTCCCCATAGCAATATGCCCATAAAAGACCGTTCATGTGTACAGATAATTTATTTAGAGCAGATAGAGCACATCACTCTGCAAGTAAGCCCAGCAGGTCATGTTTTCAGGACTGTCGCGTACCCCGGCCAAGTGAAATAGATATCGCTTGTCATAGTTAGGAAAACCCTGTTGGGTGAATTTGAATAGGGGAATGACAAAGTCTGATGTAGACTAATAACGTCATATATATCATACTTGCCAACTCTCCCTGAATGTCAGGGAGACTCCATCACTCCCTGAAGAGTCTGACATTCTCCCTGATGCTGAGCCAGTACAAGACGTGGTTGGCTTCGCCATCTGTGGCATGATGACACAGTTCAGAAATTGTGTCCTATGTCCATATATTGATGCCTATGGAGGTGGCCATTTTCATGGAGACCAAGATTTAATCAAAGACTGACAGGTAAGACAACATGACTTCAGTAATGGAGACAGAAATATAAAAGACACTTCAGTCTTTAGAGATTCATTAGTTGCTTTTCTTTAACGCATAGTTGCCTGCAGGAGTCTCCCAGATATCCGGGAAAGTCACGCATTTCTGGGAGACCTCCCGGGAGAGCAGGGCAACCTCCCGGTTCCCGCCCCCGCAATAGATAAATGGCTTAATGATGCAAATATCGCGTCATCTTAGGCAAAATAATGCGATTCGTCAAGCCCCACCCCCGCACGCCCACCTCCCCCGGGATCTCCCTGAAGCCAACAAGGAAAAGTTGGCAACTATGATATATATATATATTACACATTTATCATGTAAAGAGCAGCAAAACGGTAACTGATGTCAATATGAAATTCACAGCGTTTAATTTACATCCTTACAAGGAGTTTTTAACACTCTGATGTTTTTAAAGTGATAATGAAGAATGTGGGCTGGATTTGTATGCCAGACTTCTCATTCAGCCCTGAAACTTATTAAGTATGTCTTCCACCTCTTCTATAAATATTCTCTGCTCCACTCCCCTGTTCTGCTGCTGGGTTTACAAGGGCGGAGGCAACGGGAGGAAAAAAAATGTCAATGGACAGAGCAACCACCTTATTTGTTTCATGACTTTCTCACGGTCCTTTCTAGCGTAACACGGCAGCTTAATGGCAGCTTTAACTACCAGGTTCCTAATTGCCTAAACACATTTTTATTTAATAACACAGCCTCCGCTTTTGTTTTTAGACAGCAGGTGACACAAATAGAGAAACGTGCACTGACATTTCTGGTTCATGTTGTTTGTGTTGATCATACTTTATTACTTAAAGGTCCATTAAACCTAACCTGCAAGTAAAGGAGCCAGTAATGACTTGTACAACTACATATGTAAACGTTTCCAACCCGTGACAGAAATTTTTCTTTAGATTATTTTTTGAGAGTATATTTGCTTTTTGAGTTATTAGTCTCTGTTATCAACAACTTTCTGGCTGAAAAGGTTTAGCTGTGGCGTCCTTCAATAGGAATTTGGTAAGGAAAAAGATTGCCCAATAATCACAACATTTATTTCATAATTTTGAATATCTTCAGTTCTTATACGCTTCAAGAACTTATTAGGAGATGTCTTAACAGCTTGTATTTTTGGTTCAATGATAGTTTAAATGATATTTTTATGGGCAGCACGGTGGCTTAGTGGTTAGCACTTCTGCCTTACAGCACTGGGGTCATGAATTCAATTCCCAACCATGGCCTTACCTGTGTGGAGTTTGTATGTTCTCCCCGTGTTTGCGTGGGTTTCCTCCGGGTGCTCCGGTTTCCTCCCACACTCCAAAAACATACTGGTAGGTTAATTGGCTGCTAACAAAATTGACCCTAGTCTGTCTGTCTGTGTTTGTCTGTCTCTGTATGTGTGTGTATGTTAGGGAATTTAGACTGTAAGCCCCATTGGGGCAGGGACTGATGTGAGTGAGTTCTCTGTACAGCGCTGCGGAATTAGTGGCGCTGTATAAATAAATGATGATGATGATGATAAATGTTTAATATGTGCGAGTCCTATGGAATGGTGAATTCGTTCTCTGTACGTATCCCTATCTGTTCGGGGAACAGTTCTATGGTTTCACTACCCTCTCAGAAAAAAAAATTGCGTCCATTTTTAGACTATACTGTTTCTTCGACTTTATCCCCCAAATTTGGATCCGCAAGCAGAATAAATTTGTCACATACAGCCATTATTATTGATTAAGGATTCTTAAAATAATATATAAAAAAAAATAATTCTTTGAACTTAGTGTCACAGTTTTCACACATTCCATTCTCGCTATCGGAATTAACCATTTAGTGGTTTTACAGATATCTACCATCAGCCACCGTGCACACACCTCTGTTTCAGTTTACAGGATGTAAAAATCTCCTTCAAAATTTCATAAGACTATTTCCTTTGCGCGGTTTATGTAACGACGTCTGGATAATATTCACAATATCCAGTTTATGACATTATCCATGCCACATGGACACAGTCGCACATTTTGTTCTTCATTGTGGAAGGTGAGACTACCAAAAGAAGAGTGTTGATTTTTGATGGTCATCCTGCTCAGGGCGCCTCTTTAGCATGTAAATAGATTTAGCATAATCCCTACCTATCCTCCCTTGTTCTCAGGGCTGTTTGTAGAGGCGATTGAGCATCCATAAGTAAGGTAAGAGTGTGAACAACAGCTGGCCGGCTGGGCCCATACTGTTTGCTTCCCACCAGTTGGAAACCTGAAAGAAAGATAACAAGACCGTGTTTTATAACATTCTGAGGATTATCCCTCTTTAAGGCTTCAGAGGTTCCACCAGTCAGACTCTACTTAATTACATTAACACATCTATACAGAGTGAGTTTTGAGGATATAATGGTGTAATGCAGTGAAGAAAGGGTTAATAATTTTGATAGTCGTGTCTGATAAAGTCAATGATGTTATATAATATGTAAGTCCCATTTTAACTGATTTTATTTCTTTTTAAACTTTACATCACCTACATACACTGGAGGTTATTTCATCATCATCATCAGCTATTTATATAGCGCCACAAATTCCGCAGCGCTGTACAGAGAACTCACTCACATCAGTCCCTGCCCCATTGGAGCTTACAGTCTAAATTCCCTAACATACACACACATAGATAGAGAGGGAGACTAGGGTCAATTTGATAGCAGCCAATTAACCTACCAGTATGTTTTGGAGTGTGGGAGGAAACCTGAGCACCCGGAGGAAACCCACGCAAACACGGGGAGAACATACAAACTCCACACAGATAAGGCCATGGTCGGGAACTGAACTCATGACCCCAGTGCTGTGAGACAGAAGTGCTAACCACCGTGCTGCCCATTATTTACTTTGGGTTTGCACCTGGATAGTCAAGTTACAATCCGTCCGTCTGTTCGAGCAGACTCCTCCGCTAACTAGAGGTGTTACTCGGTGGGCAGAGATGTGGGATGCCTCAATAGCCACATTGTGTGCAGGATATCACAATAAAGTCCTCCCCATGCCACTGAAGTACAGCCTGTTTCACTAACATACTGCTTGGTTTAGCCTCAATTAGGGTTTAACTTAATCATGACAGTAAGAGTATGTTGGGATGGTCTTTTTTACGGTGGCTCAGTGGTTAGCACTTCTGCCTTACAGCACTGGTGTCATGCGTTCAATTCCCGACCATGGCCTTATCTGTGTGGAGTTTGTATGTTCTCCCCGTGTTTGCGTGAGTTTCCTCCTGGTGCTCCGGTTTCCTCCCACACTCCCAAAAACATACTGGTAGGTTAATTGGCTGCTAACAAATTAACCCTAGTATGTCTGTCTGTGTGTGTGTATGTCTACTAGGGAATTTAGACTGTAAGCCCCAATGGGGCAGGGACTGATGTGAGTGAGTTTTCTGTACAGCGCTGCGCAGTTAGTGGCGCTATATAAATAGATGATGTTGATTGGGAACAAGATGGCTTACTGTTGCCCCTCCCCCACCTGATATCTCTACCCACCGCTCACCTGCGTTCAGTGTACCAACTTGTGTGACCCCCCCCCCCCCCCCCCACACACACACGTGAGAGGTCCCTGTCTTCTCTATTTTCCCAAGCTCTCCACAGCTGACAACCCCCCCCCCTCCAACACCCTTTATCCTCTTAAAATACAGTGCTATTGCTTGATTCTGTATCCGTGTCTCTTTGTTTCCATTTCTGACTGCGAATAGCAATATTATTGTGGATAGTGACATTACTCTATTGCTCAGTTCCTGTTTCATTCATGCTTCTTGTCACCCATGGTTGTTTGATAAAAAATTTGAGTTAAAAAACCCAAGATGGTTTAGGGGATAATTTCCCTCCTATCCAATCTACTATTCCACCTTTCGTTTCATTGTTAGTTACTGAATTACTAATCATTGTCAACGTTTTTCAAATTGTGCACCAGATTGTACACCACCACAGAATAGGGCTGTGCTCTATAAATAAAACTTAATGATAAATATTTTTTCCTCAGTTGACCCGGTCCTCCAACACAAGTACGTCCATGGTTTTTAATTTGTAGGTGTGTTTGGGAAAAATATCTTCCATTAAGTTTAATTATGAAGAGGTATTTGCGGCATTAACTTTTTAACAAGGCATTTCTTGGTAATGAGGGTGACCTAGTTTTCGGCATCACTACAAAGACTTAGTTTTTATATATTTTTCAAAATGTAATTCCTCTGGGTATTGCTTTGTGCTTGTTTTAGTGGTGGGAGGCATGTATTGAAAAATAGCAGGTTTACTTTTCAGTTTTAGCAAGTAAAGGTTTTCACAGCTTGCATCCAACATCGGTTGCCCCTGCGGGAGATCTGAGAGAGAAAAGCCACCTGAAGCAAACATAGCGCTACGTTACTGTAATGTATGCTATTAAATAAAGCTATAGAACTGAAGTTCTGGTCTTCTTCAATATTGGAGAATCTCTGTTGCTCATATGTTCATCGGTACTCGGTTGGCCCCAGGTCTTGTGCCATAGCATAGGTTTAGAACTATCATCTCATCATCATCATCTATATAGTGCCACTAATTCCGCAGCGCTGTACAGAGAACTCATTCACATCAGTCCCTGCCCCATTGGAGCTTCCAGTCTAAATTCCCTAATACACATACACACACAGACTAGGGTCAATTAAGTTGGGGCATACAAGGACACATAGAAGGCCAAACCCTGATGATACTAAGCAGCAGACTAGAAAAAATACAATGCATATGTTAAGAAAATCAAGGTCATTGTGAGTGATAGGCAGGAAGAACTGTAACAATCCAAAGTCAGTGGAAGTGCCACAATTCCTGTAAAAAACTGGTCTGCGAGAACAGCATGAAAGAATAACTAACAATCTGAAGTCAGTGCAAATGGCAAACCAAAGTAACTGAGACAAACGGAGATCAGGGTGGGCGGCAGACCAGAATATGCTATAACAAGCCGAGGTCAGTGCGTGCAGCAGCCAAGAGTAAATGTTAAACAAGCCGAGGTCGGTATAGGAGGCAGACAGAGTAATCAATGAACTAGCAGGGTTAACCACGAGATTACTGGAATAATACAGAGCGCAAACACAAGAGTAGAAAGCGATATAACAGGCAATGAATGAATTGCACTGAAAGACTAATAAATCCACCAATCCACAACAGCCAACCAGTCCAGTCCTCACAATGCTAATGAATATCCAGCACCAGTCAGATGGTGTCGGAAAAAACCAAGTACACGGTCTAAATGCTGGAATACTGGGAAGTGGAACTCCTAAGTCCACCACTGTTTTTGTCCCCAATCCCGAGTAAAGGAAGCAGAGAGGAAGCTGCTTTGTTTTTCTTACACTTTCACAGTGCAGAAGTCAAAAACCAATTTATCTCAAAAGTGACAGATCCTGTTCAGCAAGTTCGAGTTTTATTTGTGTGAAATGCGTTTAGTAACATACCTCATATGTATGAGAATGAAACTATGCAACTTACATTTATATCTAGTTTCACCCGTCAAGTGAGACTGATGGTCTGTTTCACTCATAACGTAAAAGCCTTGCGTTAGGGCGCAGCACATGCCTATGCCCCAAATGTCCCAGCTATTGTCCAAAAGACGGCGACTGGGTCCTCTGTTCTGTCCTTTTCAGGTGAAAAGGGGGCATGGGTGGAGGTCAGGGACATCTTTTGCCATCCTAGGTTACATTTAGCTCCATCCTCTCCTCCCTTATTGCTACAGATACTGTTATCGTTACTGCTTTTATTTTAACATTAGAAAACCATTTTAGCAAAACTGATACCACGAAAGAACTTTGTAATATGGTAGAACCAGGCAAACTGCCCCTTTGTTTCTGCTGCACTGGTCAAACGGGCCTTTGCCCATAACTGGGCATGATCATGGGGATAGATCAGGACATTGCAAGGTAATTTGGGGTGGTGGACAAGATAGTTCTGCTTAGCTTTAAAGTTAGGCTTTATACACTTTTATTGAACATAAGAAAACAGAGTTGGAGCAGCTGCGCTGGATTTCTTCAAAGTGGCAGAAAGGTCCCTTAGATAGAAGGATTACAATGTGCCCTGCTGAGCACTCCGCAGTTTCCAATCCGTAGCCCCTATTAGCTGGGAGCTAATTGTCTATAGCAAAAGCTGAGCCCACTGAATAACTTCATTCATATTTCATGGGGTTCACCATAATCTCTCTCCTGCTTCTTTGTGAGTCTTTTAGAGAGGACAAACCTGCCATATGTCTGCATGTAACCGCTTACCCTTATGTTCATATTATTTTAGGCATTTTTCTCAAGCGTGTGAGGGCCTGTTAGTTTACTTTTTTCCTGTTACGTGTCTGCATGTAAGCTACTTGAAATTGGTGAGACTGTATCCAAGTTTAAGCCAATCAGATCATTAGAAACTTCATTTAAACATGACTACTGAGGTATACAAAATAATGTAGAATTTAGGACCCTGTCAGCCAAATCTAGGAGCCAAATGTTTTGGGTTTTTTTACAGGACCAGGGAAGATTTGTGTCCAATAAATAAATGTCCATTAATAGAAATCGCTCAGAAATATTAGGTAATTTTTAGGCTCATTGGCTACCTCCTGAGCGTTGTCCATACGTCCATTAAGAAGAATGTGAGACATTCTTAGACTTAACGTACTTGGTGTTTGCAGTTCTCCTGTAACTGTTTCACTGGAGCTGTAAGGATTGTAGCAGCGATATTTGTCTTTTCCTTCTAACACTAGAGGGGAAAATACATGTCCGTATTGTTCTTGAATGAATATATCTCTAGTCAGCTGTGTTTGACACTCCTGACATAACATCTAGTGTGGGTGGTTTACAGAGTGCAGTGTAATTGTGAGAAGAAGTGTCTTGTTTCGGAATTCTGTGGATCACGGTGAGATTGAGCAAAACTGCTCTCTACCTCTCCATAAAGGCTTCGAACATATAGGTTAATTGCCTTGAACACAGTTTTATTAAAGTTACTCTTAAATTCCAATGATATGAATCTAATAAGTTAACATAAGGCGGATACTACATTTATGAACTACGTGCAATATATATTTATTGCATAAACAGTCTGTAAAATGAGTGTGTTAACAATATAGGTCACTAACAAGGTTTATATGTGTATGTAATAAAATATACTGACTCAATAGAACAAAATATAGACTATGGAAGGCTTTATAAGTTGATATCATGGCTATTTTTACAAATCTAAACATCACCTTCGCTGCTTGCAATGGAAATTCTAAGTAAAAAAAAAAATGAAATCTATTCAATAAATATATCAATAAATCTATTCAATAAATATATCAATAAATATATCAATAAATCTATTCAATAAATATATCAATAAATCTATTCAATAAATATATCAATAAATCTTTTCAATAAATATATCAATAAATCTACTGGCATTGTTTCTTATTAAATATGAGCGATATAGGGGAACATTCTCTGCTTAATTGTTTGAGCTGCAGGAGGTAAATATTTAGTTTTGTTTGTTTGTATAAAGGTCTATTTAATTGCCTCCTATGCATAACGTGATAAGCTTGTCATTTGTAATTGTCAATTTTGGAAATCATTTTAAAATATTGACAACTATGTCCAGTGTTTAAGAGGCCACGTATTATGATTTTGTATGCATTTCATTATTTTATCCAGTCAGGATAACAATGGTGGAAAAAGCAGTGCTGAATGTTGCTTTGAATGAATGAATGAATTATGTCTTTACGTTAGTTGTGAGGATTGGGACATGTATTTTGAGTGGTTTTAAAGGGAAACAGAGAAACGCTTTCGCTCAATTTACTTAAATTTTTACACCATGTATGTCACAAAATTCATAACATACATCAGAGATGTTTTTATTACGTTATACCAGGAACAGGTTTTTACATATGACATGTCTGTCAGCCATTTTTTACCCCGGTATTCATGTGGCCAGTGATGCAGGAATCCTGTGCTCTGGAGAGTGAAATGATCTCTGTATATGATAAAAGATCAGAGTTTATCCTGCATTCTCTTGCTGATGACCTAACACCAAATATATTTACTGGCAGACGGGTTTATCCTCCGCACCACAGGGCTCTACCTGAAGAAGTGTTGACAGTCAGGTCCTTGCCCTTCAATGGACCTCTCTTTGGCCCCTCGCTCTTTTATTTCGAGTTGAAACGGCTTAACCTCTGTTCTGCCAGAGACCTGTATGGGTCACTTATTGACCCAAACTCACTTCTTATGACCCAGTTAATTTTTTACGTATGGACTAGTTTTTAGCACCATTACATCTGTTCTGAACACACGAATTTATGATGCATAACACAATTAAAATGTGGTATGTCATAAAATTTATAGGTGTCAACATTTAAAGGTAAAATATTTATCTATTTACAAGTAGTTCTTATTTCCAGGAAACCATAACATATATATGGGCATTGTTTGCTGTGCAAACAAATTCTTTTGTCGAATATAGTGCAGTTGTGTCCATATAACATCATCCACATAATATTATAAAAACAAAAATATAGGACAAATACATTTATATAAATATGATCTATTTTGTGCAGCCCGGACCGGTGAGAAATTATTCTGGGGTTGAAAAATATGTCTATGGTGTCAACAAGATGGCGACTATTTCTGTCCAGTGTTGGAGATAATAGTAATACAGGGCATCACGGTGGCTTAGTGGTTAGCATGTCTGCCTCTCAGCACTGGGGGGCATGAGTTCGATTCCCGACCATGGGCCATATCTGTGTGGAGTTTGAATGTTCTCCTCGTGCTTGTGTGGGTTTCCTCCGGGTGCTCCGGTTTCCTCCCATACGCCAAAAACTAGGCATTTTTAAAAAAGCAGCGCCCCCCCCCCCCCCCGCAAAAGTTGCCGCCCCCTCTCCCCCCCCGCAAAAATCGCCGCCCTCCTCCCTCCTCTCCTTACCTTGTCTCACCACCGCCGCCTCTCTGCTCCGTCTCCTCCCCTCCACTCACTGACACTAGTAAGTGGAGGGGAGGAGACGGAGCAGAGAGGCGGCGGTGGTGACAAAATAGCCTCTTCCCCCCCCCCCCCCTCCCCGTCCATCTGAATGCTGTGCGGCGGCCGTGACAGGTATGGTCAGCGGTCGCCGCACAGTTTTAAAGTATTTTAGAATACTGTGGCGCCCTCCAGAGCCCGGCGCCCTAGGCAAGTGCCTAACCTTGCCTAATGGGAGCGCCGGGCCTGTGTATGTGTGTGTGTTAAGGAATTTAGACGGTAAGCTCCATTGGGGCCCGGGACTGATGTGAGTGAGTTCTCTGTACAGCGCTGCGAAATTAGTGGCGCTATATAAATAAATGATGATAATACGGTGCATAAGCATATGAACCATAGTGTAAAACTTGTCATCGTTGTTTTATTTAGAAGTTATCTGAATGACAGCAGTCATAACACAGCCTGGTTTATGATTATGGATCCAAAACAAAGAATATTTGAATTCTTTTACCTCAGGGCAGCTGAATATAAAGGGCGAGGCCTATTGTACAGGCCTCTAAACACAGACCTGTTAACTGAGATAGAGTTGGCCCCATTGCCATCTCACAATAGCTTTCCCATTGCCTGCACAGCAGGGTGATCTAATTATGAACAGGCTTCTTTATCTCCTGTGTGCTTTTCTCACAGATAGAGGGGCATTGATCGGAGCGGTGATACAAAGCATAGCAAATGGCCAGACCACAGATAGGCAGGGAGCTGGCGCAGATGTCAATAGATGGCAGTTGGTATTATATTATATCTTACACTGATGTATAATAAAAACATTATTCATTATTGTTATTGTTTATTTATTATTAAACCTGTTTTCAACAAAAGTATAGTGAATGCAAAAATCACATTTGGCAATTGTACTGACCTTGGTTATAGTGTAATTTGTTGGTACTTTAAACACTTGTATTTAAAAATTATACATAGATAAATAATCTGTATTAAACTGTATGTATCCATAGTAACTGTCCCCAATTTCCAGGAATTGTCCCTCTTTTTTTTTCTCTCTTTAGAATTGACTAAGTGATCGGTGTAACTCATCCTTTTCTATATATCAAATGTAATTTTCATTGTCTATTCATACTATCAAGGCTTCATAGGTTAATATTTATTGCAAATGAGTATTTAAAGTACTATGCTTATATACATATGGGGCTAACTGTGTGCATGTTTTATGTTGTCATTAGATGCCCCCATCCACTACATGCAGCTGAAACCATTTAATTAAACTCACTTAGAGCAACATTCTTTTTTGCTATTGCAGATCTTGGTTGAGTTCGCTACGGGGACTATAATTTTGTGTTTAAACAAAATATTTTAAATCCTTGATTATTGCTGCAGGTTAAGAAAATGTCCGCTCCTGCAGCTTTATGATACAGACTTCTAAATTTGTTAAAATTGCATACTAAAAGAATGGGGGGGATAAATAATAATCATTATTTAAGGGTATTAAGCCTGACTTTGTGTGTAGAGAATTCCTAGAAAATGGAGCTGGTGGTTCTGCTGTTGGGCTTCTAGAAGTTGTGAATCACAGTAGTACAGCAACCACTGACAGGTTTATGAGCCCCAAAATAATTTGTGTTGACCTCTGTAGTAAACGGATGACATCCCATAGTGGCTGCAGCCATCAATTGTGTGTTTGTATGTGTGTTTATAATTTTATATAATTTGTTTTGTGCTGGAATATATATATATATATATGTATGCGTACATATTGTTTGTGCTGGCAATGAACCTTGCTTGTATGTTTTATTCTCAGTTTAAAGGAACATATACAGTAGCGGATGAGCTGCAGTCACCAAGTAACAAACGTAACATGATAGCGCAAAAAAAAAAATCTGCATGAAACCATAACTTCCATTAGTCCAGTGCCTCTAGTGGTCAAATGATTAATTACAGTTCCAGAATTATTATTATTCTTGTTGTTGTTCGCAGCACGGTGGCTCAGTGGTTAGCACTTCTGCCTCACAGCACTGGGGTCATGAGTTCAATTCCCGACCATGGCCTTATCTGTGTGGAGTTTGTATGTTCTCCCCGTTTTTACGTGGGTTTCTTCCGGGTGCTCTGGTTTCCTCCCACACTCCAGAAATTAACTAGTAGGTTAATTGGCTGCAATAAAAAAAAAAAAAATTGACCCTAGTCTCTCTCTCTCTCTGTCTGTGTGTGTATGTTAGGGAATTTAGACTGTAAGCTCCACCGGGGCAGGGACTGATGTGAATGAGTTCTCTGTACAGCGCTGCAGAATCAGTGGTGCTATATAAATAAATGGTGATGATGATGATTATTACTTTAATTGCCAAACAATACATTTGGCATCTTTCCTATATTAGGGTAACCTTGCTTTATTCAAAAATAAGACCTTTACCAGGCATATATATATATATATATATATATATATATATATATATATATATATATATATATTTATTTATTTATTTATTTTTTGAATAGTTAATTTTCCTCTCTACTCTTCCTTTAAAGCCTCATTTCACAACAACGTCTGTCACATTCAGGACTAGGAAGAGATGTAAACTTTCTCCTATCTCGCTGGTAAACCATAAGCCTACTGACCGCATTGTTATTGGACATTCAGACACACACAGCTCCCATTTCCGGGCAGATAACAGCTGTGTTGTGCAATAATGCACTTGCTGTTCTAGACTGTAATCTGCTGAGATGTGATATATTCATTAACCATCGACATATATTACGCACTCCCCTTATTATCAGTCTGCCGGGGGTGAGGGGGGGGGGGGGTGAGTAATTGGAGCAAGCTGCCAAGAATCCTATCTTCTGCTGTGCCAATGGTGTCATCATTTCCTTTTGAATACTGATCAGTAACCACATTTGTAGTCTCCCGTATATTTTAGTGACGCAACGTTTTAGAATAGTCTTTTCCTAATCAAGGAATTTAGATGGAAATGTGCCATAGGGTGAGCACGGTGGCTCAGTGGTTAGCACTTCTGCCTTACAGCACTGGGGTCATGAGTCCAATTCCCGACCATGGCCTCATCTATGTGGAGTTTGTATGCTCTCCCTGTGTTTGCGTGGGTTTCCTCCGGGTGCTTCAGTTTCCTCCCACACTCCAAAAACATACTGGTAGGTTAATTGGCTGCTATCAAATTGACCCTAGTCTGTGTGTGTGTATGTGTTAGGGAATTTAGACTGTAAGCCCCAATGGGGCAGGGACTGATGTGAGTGAGTTCTTTGTTCAGCGCTACGGAATTAGTGGTGCTATATAAATAAATGGTAATAATAATAGAAGTAATTTGGTACAGGTCAACCCCTATACCTGTCACGGGTATATGCCTTTAACATAAAAATATATATATATTTATAAAAAATGCACATCAATTAAAAATGACCCTTTTTGGAAAATATATATTAAAAAATGTCCTTATTTGTCTGTTTATACAAAAGTGGACGCTGTTCTATTGGCAAAAAATACTCTGAATGCTCATAGTAGATAGGAAAAGCTACAACAACATTTTTAAGATGTTTTCCTTACATAGGTTGGGTGGAGTAAATTTGAGATATTCATGAGAATCAATTGACTAGTGACTAGTGACATCACTGACACAGAATGGCTGGTTCCCATGGTACATAGTGACCACACACACGCTGAGATATCCGTCATCCAAGCATTGGTCATCCAGATACATTTTCTGTTAGTGCTGATTGACATCTGAACTTTCCTAATCAGATGTTGACATTTTGTACCCACACAAACTGCAATTTGCTGCCAAATGGGTATAAAGTACAATCATTTAATGGGCAGCAGAATAATTATTCACACCCCTAAACTTAGATGCGAGTTAGAACAACCAATCATGACAAGGAGACCCAACTCCTAGATTACCATGGCGTTTCCAAGCAATGCAGAGAATTTGTGCAGGAGAACTAGCAAAGTACTGATGTCTGCACAGTTTCCTTGTGCCAACTTCCTTGTCAGTGAAATAATCGCTGTCCGTGTGGCCAGCATAATCTGTATGACCTAGAGATCAGTAGATCTATATACTCCCATATTTCCCTGTGATTTTTCTCACGTTACATTCCATTTGGAAAGCAACAAGAGGAGACTTGAGTGTGGACGAGCCCATAGGCTTTTATTAAAAGACACGTGATTAGATTTGTATCTTGGTGAGAGTGATCTGTATCATCATTTTAGATTAGTATCTATAAGTTTCTCCAGTACAATTCCTTGTACTGTATCAGTGATCCTTTTGTACATCTAAACCCCAACTATACAACACTAGAATTCGACTATAAAAACCATTATTTGCATTTCCTCTTTGTATGTATTCTCCCTCTTATAGCATATAGCTGTTGGTGTCCTCAGCCTTTTGTTCAACTTACAGAGCATATTTGTGCCACTGAAAGGAAGTATGGGAAGAAAGTATTTACTTTCTACACGTAAAACATCAATCTTATAGTACAAGACACACTGGATGGTTTGTTGCTTGTTAAAGGATTCAACAGTTGTGCAAACCTTTTGGCTGATCTGCACATCTGGGGATTCCAGTCCGGAACACTGAGGTTTGTGCATGTGGAATGTTTGCCTTACGGGATACAGTTACAAGAATAGATGAGATATAGTCATGTGTTATATCATTTACTAGGGTAGAGCGTTCAAGATTCTGTATGGTGTATATTCTAGGCACAATAATGATGGCAAACTAGGCTTGGATATCAAATGAGACTATAAGAAAGACTGTTACAAAGTAGAAGTGCAAATTACATGAGCATTATTTTGCATGAAGGCTGCTACTTGGTAGCCTGTTATATAGCAATAGAGATCTAGGGCTAGATTTACTGACTTACTGTGACATTTAACGAGGTGCAGAGGTTAGTGGCTGCGACTTAAGTGTATGTATGGAGCAAATCAAACCCTGCACAACAACCGGGTAACGCTAACGTCAAGTAAGGTGATTGGCTGTCTTGTGGGAAGCTGTTTGTGATTGGCTGAAGGGAGGGTTGTCCAGGTCAATTCAATTCATGAACATTCTAAAATGGGGTAAATGTATCAAACCTTTTAAAATAAAAGTGGAGGTGTTGCCCATAGCAACCAATAAGATTCTACCTATAATTTTCTAGAATGTACTAGATAAATGATGGCTAGAATATGATTGGTTACTATGGGCATCTCATCCATTTTTCCTTTTTAGAAGCTTTAGTAAATCTACCCCCTAGTCTGCCATTTTGTTAGATCGGTCGTTGGGATCCATTGCACAGTTGCAAAAATTAGCTGCTCAATTTTGAGCTCTAATCGGCATCCAGACACGTCCATAGGGCAACATTCTAATTAGCTAGTGGGTAAATCGGCATTTAGAGCTGCTTACATGCAGAGTAATGTCTTGCCAATTTGACCAAACTGCTAAGACATTGCTTCAAAATTAACCATCAGTCACACACAAAATGTAGTCAGTGTGGACCAGATTGAGGTAGGGAATCAGCAGATGACTGTGATGATTGTGTGTGATCATTGGCTACATGTTACCCTTATATGTGGCCACTCACGTGTATGGACACTTAGGAAGCGGTGCTAGACTTTATAGAACTGTGGCCACCTAAAGTACGACCGGCGCTGTAGCGATCATCATGGAAAAGTATATATGTTTGCGTCTTAGGCTCTTCTTCCATGTGTTTAAGTGCATACACTTGGATGCAAGGACTAAGGTTGGATTTTCCCAAAATGGGTATCCCACTCAGGTCTCCACCATGTGTTCATACAATAGGGGTGTAATTCTCAGTATCTCCTTTTATTATATATTTATAGATGACTGCGCAGACCACTATGCACCTCTAGTATTTGTGTTTACATTGCTTTGGGTGTCATAAGATAGTGAAAAAATGAATGGCCTGTACATTTGTGGCAGCTCACGTGGTCTCCTCACCGTTTACACTTAAAATAGGCATGTGGGATAAAACCAGAACTCTCTGCATAGTGCAAAGGTCCTAGGTACAGCACTGTTAAATTGTGACAGAAATAACAGTAATCTAACTAATCTATTCTGTTTAATGTTTCTTACATTCCTCTCAAAATACTGTAATTCTTACATTTAGAAACGTTCCTGTATTATGTTGCTATCATATATCGGCGTGGTATTTAGGAATATTTGTGCGGTGCCTGTAATTATGCCCCACCATTCTGTTTTAAAAGGAAATTGACTGCGGAGAGACCGTGCGCAATGCTATGACGTGACCTAGGGGTCACATGACTGATGGCGAAACTTAGAGACTTGTGTTCATAAATCCTTTAATCTAATTTTAATTCAGATTGTTTCTCATTGTACAGATATGAGAAATGCTAATAATTTAATGTATCTGATGTATTCAGTCAATGCTGACTACATACATTATTATTATTTCCTATATATGTTCATTGAGAAATGGTCATCTGAGGTAACTTTGGATTTAAGGGAAGTTGGTTATTATTTTTAAACACAAGTCTCTGAGTTCAGCAATCAGACGCGTGACCCCCCCCCCCCATGTCATCTCAGGCTATCTCTGTCTCGCTTGTGGTGAAACACAAGGTGATGACATCACAAGTGATGTCACGACAGAGGAAATTGAATCATATGTTCTTATTTTGAGTGAAATGTGGTAAACAGTCACTATTCATGCTGACACATTTGTTTCCAGAGATCCAAGAAGATTGTATGTATCCAATAATCAATATTTACTGAGAAATATCTATGTACAAATACATTAGGGGTCAATACAGAGAGCTTTCATGGGAACTTTTTACCCCAAGGACCATACACAGGACACGTGGTCATCCCCTAAGGTTAGAGGAGAGGAAATTTCACAACCAGCAAAGGAAGGGGTTCTTTACAGTAAGGGCAGTCAAGATATGGAATTCATTGCCAGGGAAGGTTGTGATGGCAGATTCAATAGATATGTTTAAGAAAGGGTTAGACAAATTTTTAGCGGAAAGGTGTATCCAGGGATACGACCGTTAATTTAAAATAAAGGATAGTAGTGGATATAGGGTAAAATTGGATTGCAATATTGAGTCTGGGGGGATTTTCAAAATTGAAACAGATGGGCGGTTGCCTACTCTGGATTAATTTCAAATATAAGTGCAGGATCGCAGGAGATCCAAAATAGGTTGAACTTGATGGACTGGTGTCTTTTTTCAACCTCATCAACTATGTTACTATGTAATATCAGATAGTGACCTCTCTTTAGTCACTGTCAACGAGCCGTGCAGAGCTCTGTGTAGCTGAAACCGGTTCATATACAAGGAAGAGTCTTCTCACTGTCTGGAATACTTGCAGTTATTAGTCATTGTGTGATACACTAATGACACAGCCACAACAAGGCAAGGTGTGTCTTTAACACATGCACTCCTCCTTTAAACCTCACTATTATTCCCTGACTACCTCCAGGTCCAGTGAGTATGCAACCTGTTTTATTGTTGAAATAAAATAACACAAAATAGAAATAAATAAATAAATAAATAGGAAAGCACAGTGGAAGCATTAAAATGTAACAGCAGATTTTGCATCTGGACGAACCTAGGTCAGTGTTGGCTAACCTGTGACACTCCAGGTGTTTGTGAAACTACAAGTCCCAGCATGCTTTGCCAATATATAGCAGCTTATTGCTGGAAGGGGTATGCTGGGACTTGTAGTTTCACAAGACCTGAAGTGTCAGAGGTTAGCAAACACTGACCCAGGTTGACCAAAATCCGTGGCATAATATTTTGTCTCGCTGAGTAAAGCAAGGGTTGATTATTACACAACATGTGGATGTAAATTAGACAATTAGGAAGGAAGGTGCAATATATAGGAGAGAATCTGTTTTGTTAAGAAGGAATCACAAATTATTATTTTTTGGGAAAAACTCTAAAATTACCATTATCCCAAAAATATTCCAGTAGTGAGAACGGTTTCCCTGAGACAGGGGGGGGTTAGATGCCCTTCCGGTAATGAGTGTGTACAGGAGTGTCACACAGGAGTGGTGTGTCCCAGTAGAAGCTGTGATGTCACTAATGTGTCACACAAGTGGGTTGGTCAGAGCTGTGGAACTGGAGTTTCACCTTTCTAGTATCTGAGAGCTGTGAGGGAGTCAGGAAGTGCAGACAGCTCCTCTGAACGCCAGCTCTGTGGATTACTGCATACAATGGAGATTTAGCCTTACAGGATTAAACACTATCGGTAAGCCATGAATGAATTACATGCTGACACCGGTCATTGGATTGTCAGCTGTGTGTGCTTGTGTGTTGGGGTATCAACGTTGTACAAGTGCTTAACACGTTTTATTCTGTTGACCCTTCTGACAAGGATTATTGAGTGTATTTTGGTTTTCAGTGCATTGGTCCCTATTTTGGTTGTATTTTGTCTGATTTTTGTTGTTTTCAGAGTTGTTTTTGTCAAAAAGTCTTCACATTGTACGTTGGATAATAAGGTTTAGCAGTCGTTGAACAGACCTTTGCATTAATAGAGACTCAACGCTTAAAAGTATAAACTCTGTCGCCAAAATGCCTCAACTGTATTTGACAAGACATTGGCGACCCTCTGGAGCTACAGCTGCTGTGGGACTACAAGTCCCAGCGTGCGCTGTCAGCTTCACAGGCTGCCCGGTTGTGGTTCTTCCGTCACAACTATATGTTGTGCTCGATTCAAATGTATGAAAATACAAATACAAGCTCCCTTAACAAAGAGCATGCAAAATGCATTATGTGTAGAGGATGTTAGTTGTGGCTAATGTGTGTGTTTAATAGATCTTCTAACAGTGTTCATTTGTGCTTTTATGTTATGTTGTGAATTGTTGTCTATTTTTTTTACCCTGGAAATTGGCTAATTTTAAACAGTTATAAGCCTGGTGACTGAATATATTCAGTTGTTGTCTATTTCTCTATAAGACTATAAAATCCGCTAGTATAACTAGTATATTGCATGCCACTAATGGTGGTAGTGTCAGATTGTACAGAATGCAATTATTAATATTAGTGGTATTTTCCTTTGTGATTACAGGCAGAAATGCTGATCGTATAGTGTGTAATAAATTGAATGAAGGTTATATAGAGCTGCTATATATTTATATTACTCTATTCTAGTATATTTATAATTAGTTCTCTTCGAATATCACTAGGGAACGTGTGCCAAGTCTGTTCTTTCTGCCCATTTTTAATATAATTCCAAGCATCTCTTCCCACGGTCTCCAGATTTGCAGCAGTGCACCAGATTCCAATTTGCAGAAAATGACGTTTTTATTGAAGCAGGAACTTTTTTCGTGTACGGTTCTCCGTTGTATTTTCAGTACTATTTGTGCTCTGTTTATGGCGCGTATTTCAGACCTTTTTTTATTTTCACCATAAATAATACTGCCAGTTACCGTCTAGCATGATTTAGGTATCCAATTGCTTTTGCTCAGACTCCCTACGGTTGTAATCGGTTGGATCGGGGAGTGCGTGGCACATTAAGTGGATAATGAACAGGTTATTTATATAACCGTCCTCTTACTCTCTCGTAGTTATTTCAGTGGAAGCAGCTGGAGAATTTGTACTTTCGGGAGAAGAAATTTGCAGTGGAAGTTCACGATCCCCGCAGGTAAGGAAAAGTCATGTCTGGTTAATACCACGGGCCTGTGTTTAAGACAGAGAGGGAGGCCACTGGGGACTTGCCAAAGTTCGGCCATCTTGTACCAAAGACTTGACCACTTTAATGGGGTGAATGTATATAGTTAAGCATTTAGCTACCATTTTCATGTTAATTATCCTTTATTTATAAGGCAACATATAGGGCAGTAATGGCTAACCTGTGACACTCCAGGTGTTGTGAAACTACAAGTCCCAGCATACCCTTCCAGCAATAAGCTGCTATATATTGACAAAGCATGCTGGGACTTTCATAACACCTGGAGTGTCACAGGTTAGCCAACACTGATATAGGCTCATGTGTTATTTCTATAGGAAGTGTTACATTTACACCCTTCAGTCATTAGTAAATGTTACAGGAACAATGAAGATTTAAGAAGAAAGCTTTGTATATTTGTGTGTGTGTGTAATATATATATATATATATATATATATATATATATATATATATATATATATATATATATATATATATATATATATATAATATATATATTCTGTTTGATCCAAATAAAGTCAAGTGTTCATTTGCAAAATACTATATTAATATAATTATTTTGACAACGACTAAAGTAGAGATGAAATGTATAAAAGACATTTTATATACTTTTTTTTTTAAAAGAACGTATTTCTGTCAAATTATTTAAATTGATTCTAGTTGATGGTACGTGCATTAAGCTGTCACGGTTATCTATATCATTTATCTTACTGAGTTTTTTTCTTTTTTTCCTTCTTCAAATTTTCAGAATTTCTGTGTCAAGACGAACCTTTGGACAGAGTGGTTTTGTAGTTCAAACGTGGTATGCGAACAATTCTGTGATCAAGGCCATATGGGTAATGGCAATTAGTCAACATCAGTTTTACCTGGATAGAAAACAGAGCAAAGTAAGTTACCACAGTCTACCAGAAATTGTACTATCATTTGTTTAGGTTTCTTCTCTAAATATTTACATGGTCTTTTGGAACCGTTTTTTGTAAATCATTATAAGCAATTAATAGCTAAATGGTCATTTATCTAAGCTGTTTAAGTAATTACCTGATTGAGCACATTGGGGTAGCCATCTTGTTTCCTGGCAATCTATTTCTTTACTTCCACTAAGTGAACATATATTAAGGACATAATGCCTATTGGTTCGATTATTTATATTTTAAATTCCACTGTGTTTATTTGGGTAGTGACATAATCACAGTGCTCCTACCTCACGGATACAAAATGGCTGCCATCACCCTGCCTACAACGTGACAGAATAGCTAATTATTCCATAATGTGATGTACAATACAAAAAAAGTGACAATACAGTAGTCTATTATGTATCTCTTAACTGGTAGCCGAGTTTGCAGATGGAAATGCGGATCCTGCGCTGGGTTTTCTTGTTTTGTTCTGTCAGTGTGTAGTACATATGTGTGCACGGATGTAACTGATGATAAATACATGTAAGGTGGTACGTTGTTTGTTTCAAGTCTTAAACTCTAGGGCAGCCACTTTAAGTTTGTATTGATCTCCCACAGGCCAAAATTCCAACCGCCCGTAGCATGGACGATATTGCCGTGGATCTGACCGAGAGCAGCACAAGCAGAATTTCCAAAATGGTGGACGGAAAAATCCCAGTCATCATGGCTAGCAGCGGCAGTTTAATATCGTCAGGTAATAACGGTCTATTCTTTTATCCAACTGTTTTTGTTTTTATTGAATTACCTCATGAAACTGAATAAAAATTCATAACTTACAAATAATACATAAATTAAGCTATATGGAGAACGTATCTGGTGAAAAAAATAAGCAATAAAACATCGGCATCTGATATGTTATATCTGGAATTTGTGGCAGATTAATGATCCTAAAGTTACATCGTTTTGGGGGTTGTTTGGCTTTTAGTTCTTTTTCTGAGAAATGACGAAACATTTCACGAAACAGGTTCTCTGGACTCCGAAGTTAGCGAGGAACAAAAAGCTGAGAAAATCGTGGAATTAAAGAAGAAAGAGAAAGACTTACAAGACGTTCTTTTGAAAAAAATTGAAGAACTTAAGAAAATTTGCATGCGAGAGGCGGTAAGTTAGAGAGATAGATGCGCTGTTTGTCTATTATACGGATTCCACTCCGTACGCTATTATAGCTGAATCGCAAATGTACTGGTGTTGGGCGCAATATATACAATTATTACATTTAAAAGTTCTGTCAGTATATTATTTTGGTTTAAAAATGCAGTGTCTTCATTTAGATAATTTTGTCTTCTAGGAAATCACTGGGAAATTACCAAACGAGTATCCACTAAATCCAGGTGAAAAGCCCCCCAATGTTCGAAGGAGAATGGGTGCCACGTATAAACTGGATGATAACATGCTTCCCGGTGAAGAGGTAGGTTAATAGTGATCTAATTTTTTTTTTTATCTAGTGGGGCAGCCATTGGTGCCCTCAGCTGAGGCATCGCTCGCTTCCTCTACATGGAGATTAACCTCTGCATACAGGAAGCGCACCAGCCACACAGGAAGCGCACCCAGTTGTTGTTTGTGTAAATATTTATGTGTTTCCACGTCCTTCTTTTCACCCAGGATACTGATCTGCAAACGTTAGAGCACAAATTCCTCATACAGCAACAAATGGTGGAGGCAACAAAGAAACTCTTGATGGAGCCCGACCTCCGCAAGAACGTAAAGAGAAAGAGGAAGCAGGATTATACCGATGCCATAAAGAAACTGCAGGACATCGAGAGTGCAATCAATGAATACAGAGTCAAGAGCGGGAAGGACCCAACGAAAAGGGCGTCTCTGCTTTTGCAAGGTACATGGGCAGCAGTGTTTCCAGTATCCGTGCACCGACCGTGCTCGGCACATGTCACAGGTCAAGCGGAATTTAGGACTAACTTGTGTCTATTGATTTAATTACACAAAGCAAAACTTCTCAGCAGGTAGTGTTACTGTGTTACCTCTTTGTGTACTGCTCACTAAACGTTTTTTTTCTTACTTTAGATGACATCATCCCATCCGAAAGCAGTTCCTTGTCCGATACAACCACATTTGACGATGGTAAGTCTAGAATGAACATTTGCAGTCATACTGAGTGTCTTGGAGTAAAACCTATTATTAAAACCCACTAGTCCTGTTTTATTAATTATCTGAAAATGTGACCCATAATACAAACATACAGTTTATTTTTTATATACAAAATGCCTGTCGGAAAGCGAATTGTCCGGTGGTTATAGTGCCCCCTTAGTGGGGGTTATAGTGCCCCCTTAGTGGGGGTTATAGTGCCCCCTTAGTGGGGGTTATAGTGCCCCCTTAGTGGGGGTTATAGTGCCCCCTAGTGGCGGTTATAGTGCCCCCCTAGTGGCGGTTATAGTGCCCCCCTAGTGGCGGTTATAGTGCTCCCCTAGTGGTGGTTATAGTGCTCCCCTAGTGGTGGTTATAGTGCTCCCCTAGTAGCGGCTGTAGGGCCCCCCTAGTGGCGGCTGTAGAGCCCCCCTAGTGGCAGTTGTAGTTCCCCCTTAGTGGATGTTATAGTGCCCCCTAGTGGCCGTTATTTGAGCAAACAATGATGCTGCATAGTTACGTTGGTTTGATTTAGCTCACCATTTGGTAACAGCTAGATCGTTATCACACTATTTCCGTTAACATGAATATGGATTATCTGTGGCAGCGGATACTAAAGACTGCTGCAATGGTGTGCTTAATATAAATCCAGCATGCACTGACGTCTTTATTTTTTCCTCGCTTTCAGATGAATATCTACAAGGACAGAGATCTGGTTCTCTGCAGAATTCCCCTAAAATACGACCTTCAAAGTCCTTGGGGGGCAGAAGCCTTTCCAGAAAGTCTTCCCTCAACGAGCAGTTTTCAGACATGCGGATGACGAGGTAGAGAGACGTTCTCACCGGCCCTGTTTGTATTCACACTTGGGAGCTGTAACCTATCGCAATCAATCGGGCGTCTGCAATTAACACTTTGGTTGCTCTGGGTTACAGCACTTTCTTTAATTACCTCTGCACGCGTTTCATAAACAGTTCTCAGTCCTTTCTAGAGTGTTTGGTTCTCCCAGGGAGAGTACCGGTTTGTACCCTATGTATTGATATACAGGATTAGTAAAGATAGGTTCCTGGTTAGGTTGGTTTTTGCCCCCTTGTCATCGAAACAGAAACAATGGCCGGTCTACTCTGGTTATATGTTCAGCTGCTTTTGCTGGAAGGACAAATGCGATAACATTGCAGTCAGTCTTTGTTTGAGGTGTAACATTAGTGAGACAGTAACACAATAGGTGAGAAAACTAGAAGCTTTTTACCCTTGGGTATAAATGATCCGAGAGTAAAGCTAATCAGTACATTCACTGCCGAAGTTAAAAGAAAAATAATGCGCATCTCATGATATATAAATGTACATACTATACATTATATCTGCACACAGTAAATTATACCCTTATGGTTTACTGCTAATGTGAGGAAAATAAATACTGGTCGTTAAACGGATATAAACAAGCTCTTCACTGTTATCCTGCACTCAGAACCCTCTTTCTCTGCACGGTTGTATTTGAGATTTCCACTATAGCTTTTATGATTGAGGATAAGTGCAAATAGGACAATGCCACCTAGTGGGCAAACTGTTCTTGCAGGTGCAGAATTCGTACTAGCACTGTCAAGCAATATTTTTGTAAAATATTACTACAGAGAAGTGTCCAGATTTTATTAAACAATGTAAATGTCTTTATACTTTATAATAGTTTTTTTATTTCTTGGATAATAAGATCAGCAAAATCTTTGCAATTGTAGAATTTATTTATTTTTCCTTGCGGTTTAGTATGGAATTCTGGGATCTGTACTTGTGCTTTTGTATTATTTCTGCATAATGTAACCTTTCTTAGTGTATGTTCTGCGTTTGCTTTCCCATATATAGTCACAGAGAACCTACATCCACACACAGCAGCCCGTACAAGACTGCGGAGAGGAAGCCTCACGGGGGAAGGAGCATGCCATCGACTCCTGTACTGACACGAAATGCCTACAGCAGCAACCACCTCCAGTAAGCCAGAAATATCTTTTAGATCAAGCACCTGTGCGCAGCCAGACTTCTGTAGTCCTTTTAACTACATTTGCTATTTGTTTGTTCTTTTTTAATACTTCCCTACGGTGTCCTCTTTGGTGGAGCTGCACTTGGTATCGGAAGCTTCGCATTAAGGGGTAGATTTATCAAACCTTCTATAAAGGAAAGTGGAGGTGTTGCCTATAGCAACCAATCAGATTCTAGCTATCATTTAACTTGGTGATGGGAAACGTAAAGATCAAAGGGGCCTCACAGAGGAAGGAGGGGGGGAGAGTACAGTGCCCCCTCCCCTCCGGGTATGCTGCGTGACTTCCCTGCCCTGTGCAGAAGAGGTCACATGACGCGGCGGTCAACTCCCCCCGTTCTAGAATCTGATTGGTTGTTATGGACAACAATTACACTTTTCCTTTCTAGAAGGTTTGATAAATCTATTCCTTGGCCTTTGTTTTTGCCATGTGTTATATTTAGTATATTCTTGTCTACATTTTGCCACGGCTAAAATCAGACCACTGACTTTAATGAGCATAACATATATTCTCAAGTAATGCTCCCCACAAGCATGACAATCTCAGTCTTACCAAAATCTTATTGGAAGGAAATGTTATTAAGCTGTGTAGTAAATCACCTAATGATTACATCATCTTAATCAGATTTTTCAGCCACCAAACACTGTGGATCGGTACAATAGAGAGGTACCCGTGTGGGCCCAAATTGGCTATAAATGCAGTCGTTTGACAGATATACCGTCCACACATCATATGGTGTAAAAGCATCAAACTTAAAGTTGCCCAAAGCCAGGAAAGGGCTCTCTTAAACATTAAATAGACCTGTAAGCACATGGTCCAAATATTTTTGATGCTACCAAATTTTAAAGACTCCTACACGCAGAACCCCCTGAATAATGAAATAGAAATGTTTTCCATGTTTCCTTACTGGTGTTTTCTGCCTCCATTAGGAATGAAGAGGTAGCGCACAACAGCAGGCCGCGTAGAGGGAGCCTAGAGTCCCATACGCCTCTCATTGTTGACTCTGTTGATGGAACGGCGACCTTCTCCATCTCGAAAAGTCAAAGAAGCAACAGCACCGAGGTTCTGGATGATGGTTCTTCTTACACCAGCCAGTCCAGCTCGGAGTACTACAGCACACCGCCAAAACAAAACCACTGTTACACCACACAGACACTGGACAATCGCCGTGATAGGAGGCGACACAAGAAGCAAAACTTTTCAGCGGCAAACTCTGGGAGCATGCCCAACTTGGCGCATAAGAACAATGTTTACCAAATAACCCAGAACCAGCCATCCTCCAGCTATTACATCACAGGATATTCGGCGTACCAGGAAGGCGATCCCTATTACAATGGAGGGTACATATATGAAAACGATACTGAGGGACAGTACAGTGTTAACCCCTCATATCGATCAACTGTGCACTATGGATATGACAATTATAGGGATGTGAGGTATGACGGAGACCAGATTGTGCCTCTCCACCCGTATGCAACACTGAGGCTTCCAAGGAAGAAACCCGTAAAGACAACCGAGCAGATCACAAAGAACATTCACAAGGCCATTGTGGCTGAGCATCTCAGAGGATGGTACCAGCGGGCGTCCTATCAGAAAGACCCACCCCATGGAATACAGGGAGGGGTTGAATCTGATCGGGGTTCACAGAGGAGCCTTTGTTTTGCTTCTATGCCAGTTCCCTCATCTCCCAGCCTCCGGCCTCCATCCTGTTCTTCTGGTAAGCAGAATTAGTCTTGTCTATGGTCCATTTTCATAGCCTTCTCTATGGTCCATTGTCGTAGCCTCCCCTATGGTCCATTGTCGTAGCCTCCCCTATGGTCCATTGTCGTAGCCTCCCCTATGGTCCATTGTCGTAGCCTCCCCTATGGTCCATTGTCGTAGCCTCCCCTATGGTCCATTGTCGTAGCCTCCCCTATGGTCCATTGTCGTAGCCTCCCCTATGGTCCATTGTCGTAGCCTCCCCTATGGTCCATTGTCGTAGCCTCCCCTATGGTCCATTGTCGTAGCCTCCCCTATGGTCCATTGTCATAATCTTAAGTGAATCTAATTGTAACTATACAGTGGACTTCTAAATTGTAACTGATTTAGGATAATTTGTTAAAAAAAAAAAAAGCCAATCCAGGGTACAATTAAGTTTTGTTTTTTTGGGGGAGTGGCAGGAAGTTATTTTCAGAAATAGAATTCCGTTTAAGCACACCCATGCTTATACACCGTGGAGGCAGTCATATTTGTAGCCTCGACCAGTACTCTTAAAGATACCTCTTTGAAGCCAGCAGTCATTGGTGTCTAGTAAATTGTCATGTGTACACAATAATCACGTTTTATATGATTTACTTTCAACATCTTTCCGTCGTGGAACGCCGTTTTTAGTCCGGCTTTAAAATTCAAATGATATGATGTACTTTGGAACGCTAATAGTTCATTGCTGCAGCGTACACCCTAATGCGATATCGGGCTGAACAGTCATTCATTGTGCGATTGGCGCGAAAATCAACTGAAAACGCTGTAGTGTGTACCCAACCTTACAGTGAGCAGGGTATTTTAATCGTGGCTTGGCCTTAGTGTCATTGTCATCTATGTCTGATGTGTTCTCCATGTCAGATCTCAATAAAAAACAGAAGTATTGTTGCATAGTGACAACAATATTAAAAATCGAATCTTACAAACATGATCGTTTTTCATTGTAAGAGCTATGAGGCTATCATGATGGGCTCAATTCTTAAATTTCTTTAAGCAGTTGTGCTCAAGAGACTTCCAAATGTATTATGTTAGTTTAGCCATTTCTAAGATGTGTCTTCTGATTTCTCAAATATCAAATAGTCTCAATCGTTTGCAGAACATGGAATTTATTTTTGTTGCTTTTTGGGGGAAAATGATCATAGTTCCAGGTGGCAAAACCAGTTGCGTTGTCACTTCAGAGTTACTGAAAGAGGGAATCTGTAATTAATGCATTCTGTGTAGCCCAATGGTGCCAGAATACCAAAATATTTACAGCTACGTTACTCAGTTATGGTTATTAGCCTATAAAATACGCTATAGCCCAAATTGGCAAGTTAGTTTATTGTGCGGCTGCCACATTCACATGAAAGCACCAGTGTCCGTCGTATAGATTGATGAGATTTTCACTTTTAGGAGGGTGGGAGTGTTATAAACCTTTCATCCGCCCCATTCCCCGGATTGCTGCAGCTCTGTCTTTTCCAGTTGCAGCTCTGTCTTATCCAGTTGCAGCTCTGTCTTTTCCAGTTGCAGCTCTGTCTTTTCCAGTTGCAGCTCTGTCTTTTCCAGTTGCAGCTCTGTCTTTTCCAGTTGCAGCTCTGTCTTATCCAGTTGTAGCTCTGTCTTATCCAGTTGTAGCTCTGTCTTATCCAGTTGCAGCTCTGTTTTATCCATGTGTTGGGGGACCACTGTGGCTAATGTATCCCTTCCTCTACTGTAGCTCTTATACAACACCCCCAATTGGTTTGGGCAACAGAGACCCCCCCCCCTCCCCCTCCATAACTCTCCCAGGTGAAAAATAACAGTCATTTTCAACTTCTATATTTTTGTGTGGTTATTTTGGCATTTAGGTTTGTGCAGTGTTGGAAATATATTTTATTCTTTTTATGTTTTATATTTCAGTGTCTTCCACCAGCACAACAGGGAGTCGCTGGGCACACAACAGCACAATGGCGTACCCAGAATACAACACCGTATCTCAACCGCCTTACAGCGGCTACACCACGGCATACAGCAGCACGCCTCTGCCAAGCAGGTGAGTGTGGATTGCAGTCAGACTGGCTCAGCTGTTGTATCTACATTCTCGGCTTCTACTGAACCGGAACGTGTTGAAAAGGGGTCTTCTCCTTCAGTCTCTTTGTGTTTTACTTCTGCTGCTTCTGTGTGGGGCAAAAGTTTGTTTAGGAGACATGGGAAAAAAATTGTTACAGGCAGAAAATTCTTCCCATTCCGAGCGGCTGACGTGTTTGCCGTTGGATGAAGTAGTGGATCTACCAGTTATGGATTGAGATTACAACCGAAAGGCTAGGTTAACTGGTGGCTTAAAACGCTGTCTTTCCAAGTGACCACTATTTAGATTCTGTAAAGCCACCATTTTTTGGGGTAGAGAGAATAAAGTGTGCCCATGGTGACTTTTGGATTGATTTTTAGAATTCTGAGGGCCCTATTTAGTGTTTGGCGGCTGTACTTTAGATTTTTGCACATTGCGCCTCTTCACATTTTTCCGCAAACCTAAGCGTTGTGAGGGGTTTTGGAGAGTGGGCAGTAGTAATGCACCTTAATATTTGGTCAATGGTCCAGTGCAAAACCAAGGCATTTAGCACTGTTAATACAGGTATTACATTTTTAGCTGCACTCTGCATTCTGTTTTGTTATAGGCTCATCCTGCATGGTTGGCTGTAACATGTATGGCTGCATGTGGCAATCTTATGAACATTTGTCAAATGCACATTTAGTCCCTTTAGCCAAGATTAAGCCACAGCTAGTGATCAGAAATGACTATATTAATTGTATGTCTAATGATCAAACTACAGCTGGGTGCTCTACATGTCCTCCCAACTCAGTGAATCAACAGTTGCAGCTCTGTCTTACCCAGTTGCAGCTCTGTCTTACCCAGTTGCAGCTCTGTCTTACCCAGTTGCAGCTCTGTCTTACCCAGTTGTATAGGAAAAATAGAGCCCCACTTTTATTTAATGCATTCTCCTACACTTATTTACACTTGATATGTGCCCAAATCTTCAACTGTAGTTCGTACGATTGGCCATGTCTTGAGGTCAGTGCAGAGAAGAAAATGTGTATTCTGACATTGCTATTTATTCTTAGTAAACCGTTAGGGTTAAGTGAACCTTAGCAACCAATGTTTGTCTATTTTACGAATCGGCCTGGTTTATCTTGAGACAGTTTAACATATGTTTTTTGAACGCTGTACGGACTAGCGGTTAGCATCCTGCGGCTCTTCAGCTGTTGTGGAACTACAAGTCCCAGCATTTCCTCCCTTCCAGGACCTTGCAGTGTAAGCTGGAAGTTGAAATTCCAGAAGAGCTGGAGAGCCTACCGTGGGGGTAGACTGTTAGCACAGTAGAGCCCACACTGAAAACCACAAATTTTGTTGGTGTCCCTTTCTACTCTTTCTATCACTGATACTGTGTGTTAAATTGTAAAACAAATGTGCGTCTGGGTGTGTGTGTGTGTGTGTGTGTGTGTCAGTATACATATTTTTGTAAACCTTTTATTTTCTATTTTGATTCCTAGAAGTTTTCTCACTTATACCCCTCAGCTCGATGGCACGGACATTACCCCGGTAGACGACAACAACCCTCTTGAAACCGATCAGGACATTATGTGGCATGAAGATTCCAAGCCGGGCACTTTAGTTTGAAGTAGGATTCTCGACATAGTTGCCGACTCTTCAGTCTTCACCTCACGTGCCTTGCAGTGAATGTGATCTCGCCAAACCAGTGCTTCGGAGTCCTCTTGACTGGTCTAGCTGCACCGGGACAACCATAGAAAAATGGTGAATATTCTACTGATTTGACTAGCAAGGCACTAGTAAAACACTGGCTCATAAAAAGCACTTGGTTTTATAATTAAAGTTAAAAAGCACTTTGTGGAATCGCTGTGTTAACAAGGACAAATCTTCAAACTGTGAATATCACCGGGAGTCTCGGCTTGTTTTCCCCAAAAAACGTGCTCCGTGGCGAAGCACAAACGAGTCACATTTGGTGTCGCAGGAAGGAATGAGTGGTGTGGAACAGAACTAAAACATTGCAGTCAGTATTGGATCATTCAAATGAAGGATTTTAACAAGAATGCAGATATATGGAAGAAGTCTTTTTAAGCTGCCATTTTGTCGAATACCAATCCAATGCTTCCAGTTGACGTAAAAAGTTCAAAGGAACTTTCCCCAACAGTTTTAAATCTTGGAAATGTATATACGTTATCTTCTGGGCTACTTTTTAACCACATTGTATGTTTTTTTTATACATATATATATATTGCTCTGTTCCATTACCTACAAGCTTGATGAATTTATCATGGTACAGCTCGGTTTTTATATACGATCACCAAACCTTTTTCTACGGAATGGTTATAATCTGCTGGTCAGGTATCACTATTATCTTTTTATTATTTGCAATAGAACAATTTTGAATGCGTGGAAGGTACAGGGTGGAGATCTACATGTGTGTCACAGGCCAGAATGATTTTTCTTAAAGGTTTTTTTATTCCTGGTCATACTAAAAAATAAGGACTGAATTATTGTTAAATTTTTTTTCCTTCTTTTAATCATTTATTTTGGTCTAATCTAAAACTCAACTGCAACTTTCTTGTGATATTTAATCAGTGTCATTTTCAGAGATGTTAAAGAGCCTGTTGCCTGACGTAGTTCTACTAAGGACTTTTACAGAAGAGCTATGGACCATGGTGATAGACCACAGTCCTACTTCCCATATCCAGCCTCTTATTTGGGTTGCTCTTAAGGGGAATCACATTAAAATACAAGTAGCTTTATTTAAAAAGTGTCCCACTAAAATTGACAAACATTTAATATATATATATACTTCCTGTTAAAGGATAATGCCACAAAACTACCTCGTATGTCAGACAACAAGAGACAGTGGCTTGCACTTAACTATTACACTGAAAGTTTAAAGGGGGTTTTGCCCCTGCAGATTACATTAATTAGCTTGGGTGTGCCCTCACCCAACCTTTACTAAATACATTGTTTTTCCTGTGTATTTCTACTATGCCTTTATAAACCCAGGGAAAGTCTTTCTTGCAGGAAATGACAGATATGAAAAACAAAAAAACAATGTTTGAAGTCAAATTTGCACAAGGGCACACACAAGCTAGTCCAGTAATCTGAAGGTGGAGAACTACTTTTAAAAAAAAAAAAATAGAAAAAATTCTGCCAAAGGATTGGAACATTTACATACATGTAAAAGGTTTAAAAAGTTCATAAGGTTCTTTGCTTCACAATGGACCTTGTATTTTTGGTTTAGCGGCTCATTAGCTCTTCTTGTCGTCTTTCAGTTCTTGACGAAGCACAACTCCCACAATCCTCAGACAGGCACATGGTATGAATAAGGGGTTAAAAGGAACATGGGAGTTGTTATGTAGACTCTCTGGAGATCACGTGGTTTTACATGTTTGCAGTAGCTGCAGGTTTTTCCAGCAGCTCAGAGAAATGTCAGCAGAAGGTCGAACGATTCTTTTCAATATTCTATAAAAGTCACAGTGACCTCCTACCTTACAAAAGCCGACACACAACTCCTAACGCAGCTCGTTTATTTGTAGTCAGGACAAGGCGTGCTTATACAGGTGCCTGTTTTCACCCCTTGTCTTGGCTCTAGGCGGTGTTTCACGGGATTAACCAGTTTTCTGCAGGATCCCTCTTCCAACCTCACTTAGAAATGTTTCCCACGTAGGTGCGTGAGGTTGGTTTTGTTCTGTTTTTTTTGTTTTGTTTTTTAACTATTGTGTATAAAGATTTGAGAATCAAGCTGGTCCTTAGTCATTTGTAATATTGGGGTCTATAGAAGAAAATCTGATAAAAAACTAAAAAAAAGAGGGATTGAGAGAACAATATTTATTTGTTTTGTATAGCAACTTCTTGGAAATTTATTCCTTTTGCATTTTCTGCTTCTGGGACCAATTTTTATGGATGGGTCCTATAATAAAGAAGGAATTGTTAGAAATCGGAGGCTTGTGTGTGTTTTCTTTTGCTATTTGCGGTTCAGGTGAGTTGGAACATGTTGGGAAGCGGTGGAGTCGCAGAGAAGACTGTATCTGCATTTACGCACAGTTGCCTGTCGAATCGTTGACGCCCTGACCAGTCATTCTCAATGGTCAAGGTCCCTCTGCTAGATCTGTCCCCTGAACAGCGGCTGCCTTACCATACACCAGTGGTTCCCAAACTTTTGCAGTTCGCGGCACCCTTAGAGTCTCCATAATTTTTTTGAAGGCGCCCCTCTAAAATAATTACCGAGCAGTCCCGTTTTATAAACAGTTGGGTCAAAAAAAACGTAATAAGTATTTAGGTCAGGACAGAAATACATATTTAGTTGTATGCAAAAATAATACACATAAATCCCAGGGAAAAGAATATTTTTATATATTTTTTTCAATTATATTACTGTCAAAGAATAATTTACAGGTAACTCACACTGTGCCCCCTCTTCATCTCTACACACTCTGTGCCCCCTCTGCATCTCTACACACTCTGTGCCCCCTCTGCATCTCTACACACTCTGTGCCCCCTCTGCATCTCTACACACTCTGTGCCCCCTCTTCATCTCCTCACACTCTGTGCCCCCTCTGCATCTCCGCACACACTGTGCCCCCTCTGCATCTCCCCTCACTCTGTGCCCCCTCTGCATCTCCCCTCACTCTGTGTCCTCCTTCATCTCCTCACACTCTGTGCCCCCTCTGCACCTCCGCACACACTGTGCCCCCTCTGCACCTCCGCACACTCTGTGCCCCCTCTGTGCCCCCTCTGCACCTCCGCACACTCTGTGCCCCCTCTGCACCTCCGCACACTCTGTGCCCCCTCTGCACCTCCGCACACTCTGTGCCCCCTCTGCACCTCCGCACACTCTGTGCCCCCTCTGCACCTCCGCACACACTGTGCCCCCTCTGCACCTCCGCACACTCTGTGCCCCCTCTGTGCCCCCTCTGCACCTCCGCACACTCTGTGCCCCCTCTGCACCTCCGCACACTCTGTGCCCCCTCTGCACCTCCGCACACTCTGTGCCCCCTCTGCACCTCCGCACACTCTGTGCCCCCTCTGCACCTCCGCACACTCTGTGCCCCCTCTGCACCTCCGCACACTCTGTGCCCCCTCTGCACCTCCCCTCACTCTGTGCCCTCCTTCATCTCCTCACACTCTGTGCCCCCTCTGCACCTCCGCACACTCTGTGCCCCCTCTTCATCTCCGCACACTCTGTGCCCCCTCTTCATCTCCGCACACTCTGTGCCCCCTCTTCATCTCCGCACACACTGTGCCCCCTCTGCACCTCCGCACACACTGTGCCCCCTCTGCATCTCCCCTCACTCTCTGCCCCCTCTGCATCTCCCCTCACTCTCTGCCCCCTCTGCATCTCCCCACACTCTTTGCCCCCTCTTCATCTCCGCACACTCTGTGCCCCCTCTTCATCTCCGCACACACTGTGCCCCCTCTGCACCTCCGCACACACTGTGCCCCCTCTGCATCTCCCCTCACTCTCTGCCCCCTCTGCATCTCCCCTCACTCTCTGCCCCCTCTGCATCTCCCCACACTCTGTGCCCCCTCTTCATCTCCCCACACTCTGTGCCCCCTCTTCATCTCCGCACACTCTGTGCCCCCTCTGCACCTCCGCACACACTGTGCCCCCTCTGCATCTCCCCTCACTCTGTGCCCCCTCTGCATCTCCCCTCACTCTGTGCCCCCTCTGCATCTCCCCTCACTCTGTGCCCTCCTTCATCTCCTCACACTCTGTTCCCCCTCTGCAGCTCTGCACAATCTGTGCCCCCTCTGCAGCTCCGCACACTCTGTGCCCCCTCTGCACCTCCCCTCACTCTGTGCCCCCTCTGCACCTCCCCTCACTCTGTGCCCCCTCTGCACCTCCGCACACTCTGTGCCCCCTCTGCACCTCCGCACACTCTGTGCCCCCTCTGCAGCTCCCCTCACTCTGTGCCCCCTCTGCATCTCCCCTCACTCTGTGCCCCCTCTGCACCTCCCCTCACTATGTGCTCCGTCTGCATCCTGGGGGCCAGGAAGAGAAAAAAAGAAAAACAACAAAAAACTTACCAATCCGACGGCGTCCGGGACTCGGCATCCTTCTCTCTCCTAACGCTTGTCACTGAATGCCGGGCGTGATGACTTCACGCCGATATCCAAAGTCATTCTCTATGAAGCTTGATGGCAGCATCGATTACTGTCCCAGCCATTGCCAACAAACCACTAGCCCCAGTAGTCCTACTCTAACCTCCAATGTGGTGCATGGTTGCCAGGGATGGTCCTTCAGTGGAGCAGCAACAAGGTTGGGTTACCGGAGGTATGTGAATACAGGGGTAGATCACTTGGCAGCAGTGACGGAGGAGCTGGGAACACAATTACAGTTGGGCAGAAGTGGTGATTGATCCATGGGCTTGTGATCAATTGTACTTCCCATGAGCAACTGTCTTGCTTGCTTTGCAATCATATTCTACACTATTCTTTCTCTGGTATTTACCCAGATGCAGGACGTACACCCAGGTATTTTCTGTGGTGTCTAATCTCTGTTTAGCCATGTGTTCAACAGAACTTGAAATGGGGATCATTGATTCTTATATGCTACGAAGAGTCTTAATGCCAATGTTACAGGTTTTGACTGTTTACATTTAAATAATGATGTATATTACAGAGCCTTCTGTACGGGTGGGTAGATTGAACGCACATCGCCGGTTTTACTCCAACATGGTACAGTTCTATTTCAGTGTTCTGTGTACACAAAGGGCACTGGGGGTGTGGCCACACCACGTGGGGGCGTGGGCACACCACGTGGGGCGTGCCTACTTCTGAACCGTTGCCGTATATGAAAAGCTTTGAACCAATGGCAGGAGTACGAGGCATCCAGTCACTATGGCGCTGGCCCAGCATGAATTTCATATATAAAGGGTTATTGAAACCATGTCAGTGTATTATATATGCAGTTTATCTTTCTGCGAAGTGTATAAACCATGCTGGATACTGAGCACATACAAATCATTCTGTCACTGTCCCAGTGGCCAGATTTATAAACTGGTAACAAGGTGAAAACGATCATATGTCAGTTGGCAAAACATCCGAAACTATTAAAGGTGCAAGTGGGAGTCGCGTTATTACTGGATTAAACGGCTGCATATTTTCCTCTCCATGTAGGTTGCGTTGGTAAAAGTAACTTATATGTGCATTAAATGTATAGTTATGTCACTTTTAAGCCATCGTGAACGTTTCCCATATCCAGCAATTCGTGTTAATGCAAATAAACACCAATTTATTGGATAACCGGGGTCACTGAACATCTCATGTGTCTTGAAATATCACTTTTCAAAGTAGGTCTTATTTCACATCTACATTTATTTTTAAAATGAGTGGGTAGCTGTCATTTTACTTGTGGTGCTGAGGTTAATTTGAAATACCCATAGGCTGTAATGAAACCAGTTCCCATAACCACCAAATTATCATGAAGAATTCATGGTTAATTTTGCTACACTTGTGGTATATACTTATAAAAGGTCACACATCTTACAATCCTCTGACTTATCTCTCTCTCTCTGCTTCTATTAGCTGGTGATATATCACCTAATGCAGGTCCCCCCACATCCACTATACACGTATATCAGAACACTACCGAAATCCAGCACATCTGAAACACATCACCTGTCTCCCGTCTCTTCCGAAGTCCTTTAAATGTGCCCTATAGAATGCACATTCTGTTTGTAAAAAAACTTGCCTCCATATGCGACCTCTTCCTCTCAAACAATCTGAACCTTCTGGCAATAACAGAAACATGGCTCACGCAATCAGACACTGCCTCACCTGCAGCCTGTTAACATGGTGGTCTCCATCTCACCCACACCTGGAAGCAGACAAAGAGGTGGAGTTGGACGACTTCTCTCCCCACATTGCACATTCACAGTTCTACCAAATGTCCCATCACTCACGTTCACCTCGTTTGAAGTACATGCTGTTTGGATTTTTAACCCATTCTCTATGTGTGTTGCTGTCATCTATTGCACCCTTGGACCATACCAATTTTGTGATCTGGACCATACCAATAATTTCTTGAACATTTCTCTGCATGGCTCCCTCATTTCTTATCTTCTAACGTCCCTACCATCACCATGGGTAATTTCAGCATCCCCATTGATAATCCACGTTCCACTTGTTCTTCCAAACTACTTTCTCTAACTTTCTTCCTCGACCTCTCCCAATGGACTGAATCCTCTACTCATCAGGATCCCCCAGTGCGTTGATCTTGGTTTCTCTAGACCATGCTGAGTTTCTAATTTCATTAACACTCCTTTACCCCTCTTGGATCATTACATTATCAGCTACAATCTCTCCCCCAGTACTTTAACCTCTCTGCTGTCTAATTATACCTAGCCTCCTTTAACAGTTTTCCAACACCTCTCCCCAATTTCTACATTATCCTCCCTTGATAGGACAGTACCTCATTTTCACCAAGCCCTTGATCAAGTGGCTCCAGCGACTCTGTGTCGAGTTGGATGTCCGCCATGGCACATTAAAGCAACACAAATTCTTCAAAAACTTTTTCACAAAGAGGAATGTCACTGGCGTAAATCTCATACTTCTGATGATTTCCTCACATATACGGCTTTCTACCACTCATATTTAAATGCTCTGGAAATTGCTAAACAAACATACTTCCAATATCTTATCTCTGCTCAGACTTCTAACCCCAAACATCTTTTTAACACATTTAAATCTCTTCTCAACCGTCCTACCCATAACCATCTGACTACTATCAGTGCCCAGGATCTTGCTTCCAACTTCAAGGACAAGATTGATAGGATACGACTTTATTATTATTATTATTATTAATTTTTATTTATAAGGCGCCACAAGGCGTCCGCAGCGCCGTACAGAGACAAACATATTACAATACAATGGGAGAGAGCACAGTACAGTAAACAGTAAACACAGCAACTCAGTAAGCTCAATGCACAGCTAGAGAGGGCGGGGAAGGGGGAGGGAGGATCCGCAAACAACGGGGCCCAAGAAGGAGGGCGCGGAAGACTGGGAGACCCCCAGGGGGGAGGAGGGAGCGAGAGTGGACGTGGGGTGGAGGACCCTCGAGGAGGAGGGCTAAGTAGCTGGAGAGCAGAGTTAGAAGTGGTGGAAACAGGAGGAGAGATGGCCCTGCTCAGAGGAGCGTACAGTCTAAGGGGAGGGGTGGACAGACAGAGAGACGCAGGGGAGAGAGGGAGAGTAGGGGGACGGAGGCAGAAGATAAGGTAGGAAGTTAAGTGGGAGACAGAAAGGCTTTAAGAAAAAGGTGGGTTTTTAGGGCCCGTTTGAAACTGGACAGATTAGGGGAAGTTCTGATGGAGGGAGGGAGCTTGTTCCAGTGGAGGGGGGCAGCGCGGGCGAAGTCTTGGATACGTGCATGGGAGGAGGTTATAAGGGGGGAAGAGGCGACGGTCAGAGGCAGAACGGAGAGGGCGGGATGAAGCATGAATAGAGAGGAGGGTGGAGATGTAGGGCGCAGTGGAGTTGGCGAGGGCCTTGTAGGTGAGTGTGAGAAGCTTAAAGAGGATTCTGAAGGGGAATGGGAGCCAGTGAAGGGCTAGGTAGAGGGGGGAGACAGAAGAGGACCGGCGAGAGAGGAAGATGAGCCTAGCGGCAGCGTTAAGAACAGATCGAAGGGGATCGAGATGAGAGTGGGGGAGGCCAGTGAGGAGGAGGTTGCTGTAGTCCAGGCGGGAGATGATCAGAGAGTGGATAAGGCATTTGGTGGCATCTTGGGAGAGGAAGGGCCGGATGTGAGCGATGTTACGCAGCTGGAAGCAGCAGGATTTAGCAAGAGAGAGGATGTGGGGGCCAAAGGAGAGAGAGGAGACTTGAAGTGGAATCATCTTCCTAGACTAGCAATCTGCACAATTCCTTCCCAGCAGCCTCTGACACTATCTCTTCATTTGATTCCACAAGATGAAGATGAAGTATCTACTTTCTTCTTATCTTCCTACTCTACCACCTGTCCTCTTGACCCTATACCCTCACAAACCAGTAGATCGCTGTCTCTTGTGCTCATTCCACCGCTAACTAAAATCTGCAACCACTCCCTCTACTGGTATCTATCCGTCAGTATTCACACGTGCAGTGATTACTCCTATTCTGAAAAAACTAAATTCTGACCCAAACTCTCAAATTACCGCCCCATGTCTCGGCTCCCATGCGCCTCCAAACTGCTCGAGAGAATTGCCTACACTCGTCTCACACGCTTTCTTTCCTCACACAACCTATTATTATTATTATTATCTTTGACTTATAAGGCGCCACAAAGGGTCCGCAGCGCCGTACATTATATATACAGAAAACAGAACCAAGACACAACACCTATTGGATCCTCGTCGGTCAGGCTTTCGCTCTCAACACTCCACAGAGACTGCACTGACCGAGGTTGTCAACAATTTGATCGCTGCCAAATCTAAAGGCCATTACTCACTTCTAATTCTCCTGGATCTCTCTGCTGCATTTGATGTTGTTGACCACACTCTCCTCATACAGACGCTACAGTCCCTAGGTCTTCAAGACACTGTCCTGTCCTGGGTCTCATCCTACCTTTCTAATAGCTCTTTCAGTGTTACTTTCTCTGGGCCCACCTCTGCTCCGCTTCCCCTATCAGTTGGAGTACCACAAGTCTCAGTGCTAGGTCCTCTGCTGTTCTCAATCTATACCGCTTCTCTTGGAAAACGAATAAGCTCCTTTGGATTTCAGTATCATCTCTATGCGGATGTTACCCAAATTTATCTATCCTCTCCTTATCTCTCACCATCTGCTACTGACTGTCTTTCTGCCATTTCATCTTGGATGTCCTCACGCCAACTTAAACTCAATCTTTCAAAAACAAAGCTAATAATATTCCCACAAGCCAACAGAAGTCACCTACCTGACATTTCTGTTTCTGATGACAACATGACAATAAATCCTATCCCGCAAGCACGTTGCTTAGGTGTAATCCGTGACTCACAACTGTCGTTTGTTCCTAACATTGACTCTATATCTAAATCATGTTACATACATCTAAAAATTGGTATTCTGGAAATTAAATCTAATTTCCAGAATACGCACACATCTCACACAGTACACTACAAAACTAATTCATGCACTCATCATGTCCCCGCATTGACTATTGCAATTCCCTCCTTAGTGGTCTTCCCCGAATTAGACTCTCGCCCATGAAATCTGTTTTGCATGCAGAGACTAGATTGATTTTCCTTGTGAATTGTTCTTCCTCTGCTGAGCCACTCTGTCAGTCTCTACACTGGCTGCCTGTTTTTCACTGAATCCAATATAAAATACTTCTACTAACCTACGAGGCCATCGACAAAACTGCACCTACATACATCTCACTTGTCTCAAAATATCTCCCAACTTGACACCTTCATTATGCGTCTCTCATCTGCATTCTTTGCCTGCTCCCATTTCCAGTTACAGGATTTTTTTCGGAGTGCACCCACATTGTGGAATATCCTCTCTCCCACAATAAGACTTTCCTCTAGTCTTCAAACCTTCAAGTGTTCTCTGAAAACCAACCTCTTCAGACAAGCTTATAATATTCCTCAACCAGCATCTTACCTTCCCTTTACACAGTGCACACAAGAGAACAACCCTCTGACCAGCATTGCTATATAGCCCAATTTTATCACACTGTGCCCCCTCCTAAATCACATTGTGGACCCTTCATTACTGTGCCACCTTCATTACACTGCTTCCCCCATCATCACTGTGCCCCCTTAATCACACCGGTGCTCCCTTAACAAACAACCTTCTATGATCTTCTTTTCTTCTGTTTCCTTTTCTTCCTCTTCTGCGCCGCTCCTCACTGAGAGTGGAGGAAGGAGCGTGCCGGCACCAAGCAAGTATTTACAGGGCAGGTGAACAACTATTCTACTGGCGCTAGCTGCCTGCAAGGAAGTGGGGTAAAGAAGACCCCATATGTCATGCCGACATATACCGCCTGCTTCGAACATTGATTACAGTACTAAACCAGTATTACAAACCATGGCAAGTACCGAGACACCAGAAAGGATGTGATTAAACAGCATCAGAATAGAGGCCTGGGCTCTGTGATCCCTGAATTCAAATGCAGCACATCTGTGCTTTAACCAAGTTTCACGTTACGTGAATTTCATAAGTGCATAAGCAGAGAGAATATCATCAGCATACAGCTTAGTACTGCTCTAATTATGACACCATTGTGTCTATTCTCAGCAGAAATAGGGACTGCAGATGTATTTGAGCATTTATTGACCATAGCATGAATAGATATGTTTTATATAATCACCATTTATTTATATAGCGCCACTGATTCCGCAGCGCTGTACAGAGAACTCCTTCACATCAGTCCCTGCCCCATTGGAGCTTACAGTCTAAATTCCCTAACATACAGACAGACAGACAGAGACTAGGGTCAAGTTTGATAGCAGCCAATTAACCTACCTGTATGTTTTTTGGAGTGTGGGAGGAAACCGGAGCACCCGGAGGAAACCCACGCAAGCACGGGGAGCCTACAAACTCCACACAGGTCAGGAATTGAACTCATGACCCCAGTGCTGTGAGGCAGAAGTGCTAACCACTTAGCCACGGTGCTGCCATTTTCTTTTCTTTTCTTTTTGTAGAAGTAGTATGTACATAGGAAATTAGATTGTAAGCCAGCAAGCAGGGCCCTCTTACCTCTCTGTCTGTATTACCGAGTATTGCTTTATTACTGTTTGTTCCCAATTGTAAAGTGCTGCGGAATTTGTTGGCGCTGTATAAATGTTGATGTTAAAACACTGTATATATAACAGTGAAGAAATGCTGCCACCTACTGTGGAACTAGCAACATTACAAAACAGTGCAGATGGTTTTATGCTGTTCAATATGCAATTTATGTGAAAAAAAATAATAGCTACTTTCTTTCCCAAAGCTATAAGCTGGAGAAATCAGAAAAATGACTTTACACAGTATTGTGTATATGGCCTATGTTGGTGCTGTATAGCCATTTTCCTGACAAGCATTGTTCAGACCTCACATACTGAAAATAAACACTGGCGCTTATTTATAGGTGAACGGAAAGATGCCCCACTTGAATATGACCAAAGACGCGTCTGCACACTCGCATTTTCACATCTGTATTTTGAGTTACACAAATATCAACAACTGTGAAACCTTAACTCTAACGTACAGATATATCCAGCACAAGGCTGCATCCGTTATTATCATCGAGTCCAAAACTTGCACCCAGTATATTTAAGTACAAAATTAACATGTTATTTTTCACGATCCAAATAACATCTCAATGGAACGTTCTTAATTTGTGGCTGCACGTGCCTTGTGGGCGGAGTTTGTGTGGGGTGGAGCTTATCGTGTTCTGCTTTCGGGATTCTGAATGTTGGGAGCTATGCCCATGCGGAGTGTGTCGCTAAGATGCATCTTTACAGCTCACATCAGATTTTGCATGCATCTCTAAATCAGGCCCTATATGTTACTAACTTCATTACAACTATCGTCATCATCACCATTTATTTATATAGCGCCACTAATTCCGCAGCGCTGTACAGAGAACTCATTCACATCATTCCCTGCCCCATTGGAGCTTACACTCTAAATTCCCTAACATACACACTCAGACAGAGACAGGCAGACTAGGCTCAAGTTTTTAGCAGCCAATTAACCTACCAGTATATTTTTGGAGTGTGGGAGGAAACCGGAGCACCCAGAGGAAACCCACGCAAACACAGGGAGAACATACAAACTCCACACAGATAAGGCCATGGTTGGGAATTGAACTCATGACCCCAGTGCTGTAAGGCAAAAGTGCTAACCACTACGCCACCGTCTATCATTGGCTTCATAGAGCAAACAGGTTCCAAACTCAATATACCTGACTGATCATATTCAAATAATTAACCTGATTGGAAATAATTGTTTGGGAAGCACAGAAGGAAACCAGTAAAATAAAGCAATTTATTTAACAAATGTTACAAACTAATCTAAACGACTGTGACAGAGGAAAAAATATACATTAGTTTAAATTATTAATTAATAATTAAATTTTTCACTAATTAGGAGTAACAACCTCCATGTAACTCTTCTCAGAGATATCCTATTCTGTAGTTCAGACATTTGTTCTGTATTAAGTTCTGAGTATTTTTATTTGTGACTGATACTGAGAAGGTCTGTCTGACATCTTGTAATCCTGACATATTGCTGTACATGATACTCGCTGCTAATGTTGACATGGGACTGTTCCTATAAAACAACACAAGAGGCTGAGGGCTTCTATCTCTCAGTTCCTCGTAAATGGGGCAACACGGATAGAAATCACTGGAGTTCAATGTCCGAAACAAATCTGAACTCAGCTCATCATTTGACTTAAATATAGAGCATGGTAAGTTTACTTCTCTCCCAAGAACACGTCTTTCTTCTTTATGAAAAAGCAAAAACATTGAATATTTCACTGATGTAAAATAAATATATCGAAGAGCACACGCAAAAATGCTAATGTTTTTTGTGCATAAGACATCTGCCACAAAACCGTTCTCTCTCACCTCTGCACAACGGCTTCATACGTGATCTATAGGCCGCTCCCCATGACTAAGAGATTGTACAGAGGTCGCCACAGAGCAGCTATAACTGAGTTCTGACTGTTTACTGGGAGGAACTGCAACTACCGCTTCTGTAGACGTGCCCACTGGTTGAAGCTACTAACAGGGTAGCTTACATGATCGGCTCAAGTCAGTCAGGATAATATGCAAAAGTGCAAAACAACAGTGCAAATGTTCTTTTGTGATGGCAGACACCCACTAATGTGCACTGCACACAATTTTGTGATAAAAAAAGATTCGATCTGTGAGCCACTGGGGGGGGGGGGGGGGGGGGTCATGCACATTGTAATGTAGTCACACCCATTAATGCATAGGCAAATGAAGGGGAGTTTCCTAGTGCTTGGAAACCCCCCTCCAAGCCTGGGGCACTGTATAATTCAGGTGGGTGGACCCTGCCCCACTTCACACGGCTCTGCTTGAAAAGGGAGAGCTGTGTGCAGCTAACAGTAGTGCACGCAGCATTGCCCATGTATATTATGGGGATAGGAAGAGTTGGAGAGCAGCCAAGCACTGTCTAATATAGCCACGCCCCCATGCATGCTGGTCACGCCCACTGGCTGCATGGTGTGGAAACCCCCCTCTACAAATCCTGCATTTGCCCCTGTAATGTGTTGAAGTCACACTCCCTTCTGATGGCTCTGTGTCCCAATTTAGAAGTACCCTTTAATTATGTTGTATTTGTGTAGTAGGTGTGTTCCCGTGAGCCACAAATAAATGCCCTTAGCGACCTAAAACACCCAAATTTAACCTGAATTTGCTCTGTTCTCCTCACAATACATTCTAGGTAGGATACATATTTTTTCATGCACATGAATAAAAGTAATCCAAAGCCAAATTATTTCATGTTCTTTCTAAGCCAATGCCAAATTTAGTTCCCAGGGCTGTAGACAAACAGCAATTGCTGGTGTCAGCCAAGGTCTCAAAGTTCAGGCTTCTATATTATCGTAAAGTGCATATTTATAATCCTTTTCAAATCCCACAGAAGGTCTGTGCCTGTACCAGTACCAGTCTCCGGTAGCAGGGTAAACCCGAGCAGAGCTGGCATCGTGTATGGCCGAAACAGGTGCCCACTCCGATCACTTATAATGTCACCCAGTCTGAACTACACTGTGAAGCATCTAATAAAATAAACTATAGAGTAATCGTATTATGGGGCATTTATTATTATTATCGTTCGTTTATCGGGTATTTATTGATAGGTGACAACTCTCGCGCTATGATGTCACCATATCTTTTAACATGCATGTAGGAAACATTTTATACCAATGAATAGACACTTGGGGCCAGATTTACTAAACTGCGGGTTTGAAAAAGTGGAGATGTTGCCTATAGCAACCAATCAGATTCTAGCTGTCATTTGTTTAGTACATTCTACAAAATGACAGCTAGAATCTGATTGGTTGCTATAGGCAACATCTCCACTTTTTCAAACCTGCAGTTTAGTAAATCTGGCCCTTAGAAGTACAGGGTCATTTTTACTAAATACATTTTCTATTTCTGGCTTTAAATGCTTTTCATCCATTTCTTTATAAAAGGCCACAGACCCCCTCGGAGACCTCTTATAGAGAAATAATTTAGTCAGGAGTGTATTACCCCATCTTTACTCTCTATTTCTTCTTTACAGATGGTGTTACGTAAATGCAATGCAGACTGACAGACACTGAATGATGCCTCTAGCTGGGGTTCACTATCTAGCCTGTCAATTTAAGTTTAACCTTAGCCTGACAGCAGTGATGGCAGCCATTGTCTGGTGTTCATGATCATGGGTGAGAGGATTTTTTTTCGGGTGAGCAAAATCTTCCGCCAGTGATTAGTCCCGGGTGAAGGATAGGCCAGGCCTTGCACAAGGCATGTCGGGCTAAACTTTTTATATTGGTGCAATTATGCAAAATAGTGGGTGTGGTCTAATTTGGGCGTGTCTTTGATGTGGACGCATGCATGAACGGGACAACATGACATAGCACATAATACCTAGCAATCACTGCGTTCTCCTACACAGCAAACCACATAACTGCCAGCCATACATAGCACAGAAAAATATTCCCATTGACAGTCATACTCTATATTGCACAGTGATAACCCCTTTGTCAGCCATATATCATAGGGAAAACTCCCCATTACCAGCTGTATATTGCAGAGAAATCCCTCCCAATACCAGCTGTATATTACAGAGAAAACGCCCCCATTTTCAGCTGTATATTACAGAAATACCTCCCATTACCAGGTGTATAGTACAGAATCCCTCCCATTAACAGCTGTATATTGCAGAGAAAACTCTCCTATTACCAGTTGTATAGTACAGAGAAATACCTCCCATTACCAGCTGTATATTACAGAGAAATACCTCACATTACCAGTTGTATAGTACAGAATCCCTCCCATTACCAGCTGTATATTGCAGAGAAAACTCTCCTATTACCAGTTGTATAGTACAGATAAATACCTCCCATTACCAGCTGTATAGTACAGAATCCCTCTCATTACCAGCTGTATATTACAGAGAAATACCTCCCATTACCAGCTGTATATTACAGAAATACCTCCCATTACCAGTTGCATAGTACAGAATCCCTCTCATTACCAGCTGTATATTACAGAGAAATACCTCCCATTAACAGCTGTATAGTACAGAATCCCTCCCACTACCAGCTGTATATTACAGAGAAAACTCCCCTACTACCAGTTGTATAGTACAGAATCCCTCCCATTACCAGCTGTATATTACAGAGAAATACCTCCCATTACCAGCTGTATATTACAGAAATACCTCCCATTTCCAGTTGTATAGTACAGAATCCCTCCCATTACCAGATGTATATTGCAGAGAAAACTCTACTATTACCAGTTGTATAGTACAGAGAAATACCTCCCATTACCAGCTGTATATTACAGAGAAATACCTCCCATTACCAGCTGTATATTACAGAAATACCTCCCATTACCAGTTGTATAGTACAGAATCCCTCTCATTACCAGCTGTATATTACAGAAATACATCCCATTACCAGTTGTATAGTACTGAATCCCTCCCATTACCACTTGGACTGTTCTCACTCTGGTCTGTGTTTCCGTAATACATACACAGAAATATTCCTTAGAAACACCTAGGTACATTTACGCTGCATTTATTATGTGTAAAGTAACAATGTGACAGTAATCTCTCTCCTTACATGTCTTCACCCTTCAACATGTCCTTATAGAAAATGATTTGCAAGATTTAGAACTGGCGTCTACTATAAAAAGATTGAGAAGTGATATAACATGAAATACAGGCACTTTATTAGCTCTAAATGTACAGTTTTATACTCCCCCAAGATAATTAGTGTGTTTAATGGCCCGAAGCGCACAGAGCAAGGAATACTGTCTGACTGTGGTGGCCTCCTGGATAATACAGTGCTGTCGTAGCAGAGCCTGATTATCCAATAGGCTGAAAAGGCCGCAGCCTGGGGCGCAAGGCTTTTCTTTGGTGTGGGGTGTAAAATTTGCAACAGAAGGATGTATAAACTGAAATAAATTTTAAAATATAAGAGAATAGTTGTTCTCCAAAGTAAAGGTCCTTACTACTTGATTAGTGTTTTCTACATTTCTTTCTATATTAAGATGATTTAGGTGGTAGAGTATCTCCCACCTATAGCCACCTATTTAGTTGTAGGGTTCAGTTATTCTATCGCTCCAGTCAGGGCTCCCATGCATAGTATGAACAACAATGGAGATAACAGACATTCCGGACTTGTGCCATTAGATATAGGAAAGGGGTTTGATAGTGTTCCGTTGATGTTCATTCTGATATGCAGCTATTTAGATAAAAGGGGAGATTTTAGATATACATGAAGGAAACTAAACGTCCAGAATACTTGACCTAAGCTGTCAGTCAATCATGTTGAATGCGTTTTCAGCGTCTGCGGAGAGGAGGACAGCTGGTATATTTGAGATTGAGGGGTATATTTACTAAACTGCGGGTTTGGAAAAGTGGAGATGTTGCCTATAGCAACCAATCAGATTCTAGCTGTCATTTTGTAGAATGCGCTAAATAAATGAAAGCTAGAATCTGATTGGTTGCTATAGGCAACATCTCCACTTTTCCAAACCCGCAGTTTAGTAAATCTAGCCCTGAATCTTGGTGGATCAAGTCAATTATTTTAGTAATATTGTCCTTTGCTTTATCTCCCTGGGACAAATTCTAATTCATCATTGTGTATTATATCAGTAAGTAAGAGCTTTAACTGATTTGCCATCATTTTAGTGAACAATTTTAAATCTACGTATAATAGAGAGATAGGTCTGTAGCTCAAGCATTGGATGGGACCCTTTCCTTCTTCGGGTTATATGCGCTTCAAATCATTGTGATGAGAAATTATTCTGTGTTTGAAATGTAATTTATAGCCAGTAATAGTACTGGTGGCGGCTGCTCTTTGAAAGTCTTATAGTATATCGGTCTGTGACCAGGAGTTGGAATTGTTTTAAGCAGTTGGATTTTAATTGGACCAGTGATCACAATTGATTTCAAGCCCCTTTAGTTTAAAATCAACAAACATTTAAATAAAATTGACCGTGGGTACCAATGTTGGATCGGAGGCGGGTAGTGAGGTGGCATTTACTAACAATGGAAACTTGTATCCTGCAGTGAAGCTGGTCACACAATAGATTCTATTGTCTACAACCAAGTTGCCCAGACATCACTCTAGATGTGGGCCCAAATTCACCAACAATCCAATCAGGATGGATCAGATTTTAAATAGCAAAGAATTCAGTCTGTCAATGACTGTTAACTCTATGTGTGCGCAGTCCACGACTAACTGCATTAACTGCACCCGATTGCCAAATATATAGGTCTATGGCCAGTTTAACTGTGACAGAAAGGGCTTACTTTGCGGCCTGGATTAGCGCGTCAGCTTTCACCATACTTGCCAACATTTCATTTTTTTTTTGCCGGGAGCTGCTAGTAGAAGGTAGGGGGCGGGGCCCCGAAAATCGCGTCATTTTAGCCCCACCCCCGTTACGTAATGACGAAAATCACGTCATTTTACAGTGGGGGCGGGGCCAAACGTCGCGATTCACCGTTTGAACCATATTCTGCCCACTTCTGAGAGATTGACACACTCTCTCGGGAGTCCGGGAGACTCACGCAAAATGCAGGAGTCTCCCGGACGTTCCGGGAGAGTTGGCAAGTATGGCTTTCACCCGTAGGTCACAGGAACAGAGTAGTATCTTTAGTTATAATGATGAGATAGCTTTGTTAAAAGAGCTGTTACACCAGGGGTCATGGAACTTTTTTACCCTTTACCCCAAAATATATTTAGATACGCCGACGTTACCCCCTTGATTTGAAAGGAAGGAAATCATATATTATTAATTATTGGAATTCAAAATTTTATTGAATCTATTCAAAATTTCTTTGAAAGCTTCAACTTCAAAACATTAGGTTTTGGAGAAATGATGTTGCTTCATTTTTGATACGAGAGCATCAATATTGGGGCATTTTGATGTCAGAGCAATTTGGATACAGTCTTCAGCGTTCAATCGATTTCTCTGCTTTGTTTTTAGTGTTCGTTAAAGTGGAAAATCCTTGTTCGCAAAGGTAGGTTGTTGCAAAAGGCAGCAACTTTTTGACTGGCTCCTTATGTGCAATTTTGAATGCCTTTGCAGCTGTTGACATCCAAAAATATGACAGATCTGCTTTGTTTTCAAATGCAATACGTGCTTCATTATTACATCGAAGCTCAAGAAGTGCCTCTGCCTACCCTTGAGGTTCTTCTGGTACAACAGCAATTTCAAATTTAAAGGGGTCTACAATCCAACTGACAGCATGTGAATCGGCAGAATTACCCCCAGGAATTTCATTTTTACCCCATTTGGGGTAACTTACCCCTGTTCCCTGACCACTGTGTTACACACACCAACACATGTTAGTGAAGATGTTACAGACAACCAAAACAACTTGTGCTCCTTATATAAAGCTAACAGAAGTAACCTCCCCCACATAAATTCAAATATGCATTAAACCATTAAACTACTGGACCAATCCTAGGGTGTGACGCAAGCCAATCCGGGAGAGGGGATAGACTGGACCGACTGAGCCACCCAATCAGGACTAGAGGGCGAATGAACAAGGACTTTCAGCTTGTGGGGAGTTCATTCCTCCTGTAGTCATCCATAAGTATTTTCAGCACAGTGATATAACACACTAATAGTTGGCATCATATTGTAACTATGGGTCAGACGGGACACTGGGTATCTGGATACGTGTTTCTTAAACTACACAGTATTTTCCAGTTCTTTAATAAAGGGTTGTTGCTCATCATCGCCTCATAACGGTCCTCCCATCTCACCATCCCTTCCCTTTCCCCCTTCCTTCTTAGTTGTTCCCCCCTGTTCTAACTTGTTTTTATAATGTTCTTTTTATTGTAATGTTCTGGAACTATTAGACTGCTTTTGTAAAAATTGCTGTTGTTTATGATCCTGTTTTCCTCTGCATAATTTAAATAAAAAGAGTTTAAAGAAAAATAAATAAAACCATGTGTTTTCATAAGTAGTTCCCTGCACTGTTTATCTGTATACTGGATTAGCCCCCTGCTGTGTTTGGCTCAGCATAGTCAACAAAAGAATGTTGTGGTCAAGGTAACAGCCATCCCCGAGCTTAGACCAAATACTCAAGTAGCATGTCGTATCCCGTATCACAGAACATGCTGGGGTGGGGGGTGCTATATCAGAGATCATCAGTATATTCTACATTCGTACACACAAGGCACACCATGCCGACAATTCAAATAAAACACATGACTTATGCGCAGGGAACCGTAGCTCCTGAAAATGACAATATAAACATTACTGCGCATAATTCTTATATTCATCATCATCATCATCATTTATTTATATAGCGCCAACAATATATATATTAGTATTCTGTTCACAAGGAGCCTGATTCACCAGCAATAAGGTTAAAGTATTTCCCTTTGCACATGTAGGGAAGGAGGACCTGCCCCAGGAACCATTCAACAAATAACTTTGGTCTAGTGCAAAGTAGACAAATGAAAGTCGATTCCTCCCTCTCTTTTGTCCCCCACATTCAATCTCTTGCCCAATACTGATGCTTCCTACTACGCAACATCGCCGACATCCGGCCATTCCTATCCCAGGATGCCACCAAAACTATTATCTATGCACTAATCATTTCCCATCTTGATTACTGTAACCTTCTCCTCACTGGCCTCCCTCACTTCCACTTCACCTCCGCTTCATTCTATACTCAACGCGACTACTAGACTTATCTTGCTTTCATGACGCTCTTCTTCTGCCCCCCCCTTCCCCTAAAGAATCCTTTTCAAACTCCTCACCCTCACCTATAAAGCCCTCTCCCACTCCACCGCTCCTTACATCTCCCACCTCCTCTCCATTCACACTCCCTCCCGTCCCTGCAATCGGCCAACTACCGCCACCTCTCCTCCACTCTGATCACCTCATCTCTCGCCAGAATTCAAGACTTCTCCCGAGCTGCCCCCCTCCACTGGAACAACCTCCGGCGCTCTATCAGACTGTCCACTAATCTGTGCACCTTCAAACGGGCACTGAAAATCACATATTCTTTGTCTGGGGTGCTTAAAAGGGTACAAAGCACGTAGCACAATCCCGTATCCCACCCCCAGTTACTCACCTGATCCTGAGGGAACACTATGGAACACCACCTCCACTGTCCGCGAACCCTTGATCTGAGGCTCGCCTGACGGAAGCATGCACTGTGCAATTGTTGGTCATCTAATATACTGTGATGCTGTCAGCCTTCCTTCACACTGTGCAGCAAAGGGTATAAAATACTTTCCTGACCAGCCTAACAGACTAGAAGTTGGACAGTATTAAAAGAAGGAAGATCCAATCCATTAAAAACAAATCAAAACACCTAAACAAATAAAAAACACATCAACAAAAAATATTTATATATAGTGCAGAAATTGCAACTCAAGTGTTGAAACTGAAATGGATGTTTTAGTCTCATTCATGTGTAACCAGCGACACAGTTACGATGGCAATGATTTGGCTGAAAATTCACTGAATTCATAAAGAATAGTCCCAGCTATAAACTATTCTATAACTACAATCGTCCCCCAACTAGCAGAGCTGGGGGGGGGTGGGGGTTGCATACAGGGACCCCCACAGTTCAGGAAAGTCGTCGTCCCCCCGTCTGCCCTCTAATACAGGTTCTCCTGGAAGTGACAACTTAGGATAATTAAAGTGCCCTCCGTACAGAATATTTGCCACATTAGCACACACCTTGTCCCAGGGCCCCCTTGTTTATATTCCTCGCCATAATTCCAAGTGGATTTAACACTTCAACACTGTCCTGGAGCTATATTTGAATTGTGCCTCAATAGCCGCCGTGCAGCTGCTGCGTTGCTAATCCTGTGCTGTTTTCATGACACAAACCTGGAATGTTCTAAAAAGATGCCATGTGCATTGTTAATTCCTTATTACCCAATAACACCGTGTTGCAACTGACTTTGCTTACATACCGTTCTATAGGATTTAGTTGTCCCAAGGCAGCTTTTTTTGTAGATCCAAGTCATGGACTTGGAATGTGGGACACATTTGTTGAAATATGGAAGCAAGTAGTGAGCAACATCTGAATGACTTTCTGGTAAAAAAAGAATGGTTCTAACATTCATCTAGGGTCAAGACAATACAATTCACTCCTTATACATCAAAAAAAGTTTTGGTTTTAGGTCCAATTTAAGTAACATGAATACCACAGTTCCATTGTTTATTTTAATCTCACACAGATATCAGATGAAGAACGGCTTAGAAAAGACAATTTCCTGACAGCAAAGAGAACGGTGTTTTTCGCTCTCCGCTAAGTATCTTTCTAATGACATAAATTTGATTGACATTACAGCCTGGACTGATTCCGTAGGTTATATCTGGCTTCCAGCAATTCTCGGAAGGCTTTCCCAACATTGAATATTAACACCAAGGACAAAGCGTGGACATTTACAAGTGATAACTGGCGTTTACACATGTAACAACATGTATTCATTACCGTGTTACTCTAATAAGGTTGAGAGATAACATAAGATCTTTTTATTAAGGACGAAAATCAAAACATAAACATCTGATCCAACATAAATATAGGTCACATATTATAATGTACAAGAAAAACAGAGGTTTGAATACAGAGGATTTAGAAAGGGTATGAAATAAAGACATCATTCATGGAGTCTGGCTAAGCAAGGGCCAGGGGCCAACTGAATTGTGAGTTGCAAAAGAACAAGTGAGGCAGTAAGCTGAGGGCTTTAAAACTATGGTGGGTTTCTGAAAGGCACTTACCACTCGGGGTTAAAGTTTTGTGTTTACAGCGCAGACCCAGCCAATAGGATTGGGAGGTATTCAATATCCCTATAACTTCTGCTCCCAGGGAATGCTGGGCCCTTTCTGTTTCCTGATCCTCGCTGATACCTCCCATCCGCTCTGTTTAGAGATTAGAGTCTAAGGTGTATATTTACTAAACTGCGGGTTTGAAAAAAATGGAGATGTTGACTATAGCAACCAATCAGATTTTAGCTGTCATTTTGTAGAATGTAGTAAATAAATGACAGCTAGAATCTGATTGGTTGCTATAGGCAACATCTCCACTTTTTAAAACCCGCAGTTTAGTAAATCTAACCCTAGGATGTTTAGGAACATTTTCCTTCCTTTACGCAGGGGAGGCGCAGTAGGCAGGAGAGCGGTGCGGTCGTTGACTAATCGAAGGTGCTATCATGACCGGCTGCTCGTCACTGCCCTTTTTTGAAGTAACATGACTCTTGACCCATTCTGCGTGGACGGTCCCTTGGCGTGCTTTGCGTGGCGCATCAATGTCGAGTCTAGAAGGGGAGCAGTCACGTTGACACCAGTTTAGCACCAGCCAATAAAGATGTGGTTCTTGAATAAGTGGTTGAGCGATTGGTGTTTGGTTGAAGATTAGTTGTTAACTGACTGCTATGCTCTCACCCCCACCAAGAGGGTTTTAATATCTAAAATAAACTGCGACCTTTAATTTTGCCAAAAATACGAGTGTCTGTGTCTTATTTCAGGTTTTGCATGGTTACGCACACATATGTAGGCTGGTATAGTGCAAGGAAGGAAAGACTTCACATTATTATTTTATTAGTCTGCCGACGCTTTCCCTAGAGCAGTGTTCGCTATCCTGTGACACTCCAGGTGTTGTGAAACTACAAGTCCCAGCATACCCTTACAGCAATAAGCTGCTATATATTGGCAAAGCATGCTGGGACTTGTAGTTTCACAACACCTGGAGTGTCACAGGTTAGCCAACACTGCACTAGAGAGGGGGTCAGACACATAAGGATTGTCCCTTTTCTCCACAGTTCCTGCAACAGTGACCTGGAGATTTATATGTGTTGGGCCTTTTTAAGCATCAAGGGGTTAAATGTATCAAGCTGAGAGGTTCCGGAAGGTTTGAAAAGTGGAGGTGTTGCCTATAGCAACCAATCAGATTCTAGTTATCTTTTATTTAGTACATTCTACAAAATAACAGCTAGAATCTGATTGGTTGCTATAGGCAACACCTCCACTTTTCAAACCTTCCGGAACCTCGCAGCTCGAGACATTTACCCCCAGGTATCAATCTAAAGAAACAGGTGTTATTGAGGAAACCAACATTTGGATTGTATAATCAAAAATTTGCAAAATAATGGTATGCAATGTTTAGCCTAAGACCACCAGGGACAGAGCCCAATTTAAGAATTAAGGGAAGCCCTTAAAAAGATACTAAATAAAATCGGAGAACATAATGCAAAATATAACAAAAAAATCCAATGAATAAGGCTTATTATTTCAATAATAGGGCTAGAGAATTGCCATCCTAATACAGGATACATTCTCACACAAACTCCTGGGGGTAAATGTATCAAGCTGAGAGTTTTCTGGCAGGTTTGAAAAACCAATCAGATTCTAGCTATCATTTATTTAGTACATTCTACAAAATGACAGCTAGAATCTTATTGGTTGCTATAGGCAACATCTCCACTTTTCAAACCCGCCGGAAAACTCTCAGCTTGATACATTTACCCCCTGGAATATTAGGGCAATTATCCCCTTATATATCCATCAGATAACATTTTTTTAAAAATAGTTAATTTACTCCATATACTACAATGTCTACCTGTGTCATTCAGAAGGATACACCAATACTGGAAACAAGGCTCAAACGTTTGTGTGTAGATTCAGTCAAAGTAAATAATCTAGACCGCTCTAGAATGTGACCACCAGGTATTATTACACAATGTGGAGGGGGGGGGGACCAGCTGTACTCAAATGTCAAACGCGTTTGCACAGCTGACACCAGTTGCTGAAAACAGAACATGGCAGCATGGTCATAAATTCTCTATGAAGCCTTACACGGCTTAATATAGCTCTGGCCTCAGCTGGAGTGACTGAGTCCCTGATGCTGGAGCGTCCTCTCAGTGTCTCGCCTGTATCTCTGCCGCTCGGTGTAGACGCCGCTGATCACCATGTCCCAACACAGCCAAGACTCAGACCTGGATGAATTGTTTGCAGATATTGATGAAGATGAGATTTTGGCCAATCTGTCCCCGGAAGAACTGAAAGAGCTCCAGAGTGAAATGGAGGTGCTGGCACCGGATCCCAGAGTGCCCGTGGGGATGATACAAAAGGACCAGACGGAGAAACCGCCAACGGGACAGTTTGACCACCGATCGCTCATTGATTACCTGCACTGGGAAAAGGAATCTAAGCGTATGTTAGAGGAGGAGAGGGTTCCTGTGACGCTTCTGCCATCTGAGGTAAAAATTACGTACCAGGGCATGGAACCGACTGGAAAATGTGTTACGTACTATGGGGTCTATGTACTAAGGGCAAATATGAAGAATAGATTGGCGCATTTCCACTATTTGCTCCAGTGGTCGAAGTGGAAAATGGCGGTATGAATAATGTAATGGGAATGTAAGTGAATGGAATCTAATAGTTATACAATGAAGGCAGCAGGAGAAGGGGCGGTATGGCGTACCACCGTATACACCCCCACCTCGACCACTGATTTGCCTCTTTTCTGGCGCTTTCTGCAACCCCCGCTGGGAGGAGTTGCCAGTGGAGGCATTAGGGCGGAGCTACAAAAGCTCCCACGTTAATGAGATTTATCACCACCATGTCGGTGGTATGTACTAACGTACAATGGTGTTGTGGCTGAGCTGCGTTGTATTTAAGAAACAGTACTTACAGAGGGCGCCGCTCTGCTCTAAAAATGGTGAACTGCGCTATGTAAATACTGTTCATATAGGGATAGATTTATCAAACCGTCTAAAAAATGATGGTGGAGGTGTTGTCCAGAGCAACCAATCAGAGTCTAGGTATCATTTATCTAGTATATTCTAAAAAATGATAGCTAGAATCTGATTGGTTGCTATAGGCAACACCTCCATTGTGGTCATACAATACACAAACGTAAGCTCCATCCCTGTTACTGTAGGACTGGCAAAACAGACATAAAAATGGCAATGGGAATACAAATGTTGTATTATTAATTACACATATTTTACAGTAGAGAGTTATTTTCCCTGTCACTGCTTTTTCCTGCATACTTCTGGTTTCAAATGAAGTTTGTATGGTGACACATGCAACATTTTTTATTTTCACTGCCAATCCCTTGTAACGTCAAAGATATCAATTACTTGTACAACTCTTGGAGGAATCTGAACCCAGTCGGTCATATTTTATTTTAAAGTACAAAATCATCTTGTTCTTTACTGTTCAGTAGCAGTTAAGACTATATGAGGTAGAGCACCTTTAAAAGACTAAGGGGTGTATTTACTAAACTGCAGGTTTGAAAAAGTGGAGATGTTGCCTATGGCAATCAATCATATTCTAGCTGTCATTTTGTAGAATGCACTAAATAAATGACAGCTAGAATTTGATTGGTTGCTATAGGCAACATCTCCACTTTATCAAATCCGCAGTTTAGTAAATTTAATCCTAAGAATAATATCATATAACTTCCATTATGCCCCCAAATCCCCGTTTCCAATATTGATACAGAGCTGAATTTTACGTGAAAATACCTTTATAATTCTTTTTATTTTACATTATTCATAAACACGTGTGTAATGCTGACATTACCCACACCAAACTCTCCCATGTCTGCTGTCTATATGCATTGTAGTAACGCATTTATATTATATCAATATTTACATCATGTTAATACAAAAAAAATGCTATTTAAGGGCCCACCTTTCTGTATTTGAAAGTCTATATCAAGTTTGTGTGATGCCTAAACTACTGCATTGGTTCAAGCAATGCATGCTGGGATTTGTAGTTTAAAAACACCAGTAGAGTCCCATGTTACCTTGGTCCTCAACTTGTGGGTACTTAGTATAACTAAATACACCTCCAGTGGCTATCTAGGTGTTGTGAAACTACAAGCCCCAGCATGTTTTGCCAATAGATAGCCAGATGATAGCTGGCAGGGCATGCTGGGACTTGTAGTTTCACAACACCCGGAGAGCCACTGATTGGCCAGGCCTGCCTTAGAGGGTACTTGAGAAACATTTGCAATAGCATGGAGTCATATATTTAAAAAGAGATTGAGAAACCCTATTCTATAGTATAAGATGATATGACCTGTATTACATGGCATGTCAGTCAGTACCAAGATTGCTGTCTGAGTTATCTGAATGGCATCAGGTCACATGACATTTCCAGCTGTCTTTCATTTGAAATACCTTCAGACCCTGCTCCGAGGGGGGGATGAAGAGTAACTTACCAATAACATGTAATGAGAGATTGACCCTAGTGTGTGTGTGTTAGGAATTTAGACTATAAGCCCCAATGGGGCAGGGACTGATGTGAGTGAGTTCTCTGTACAGCGCTGCGGAATTAGTGGCGCTATATAAATAAATGATGATGAGGGGGGGGGGGGGGTAAATATATCAAGTAAATGGGAAATATATATTTTCATCATATTTCTATAAAGGCCTACTAGGTTAAATGGGAAAAATTACAAGAAAACCAAATTAATCCGCTAATTAACATGTATAAATATGAATAGATAAACCATATTTATTGTGTGATAGGGGTATAATAATGAATTAACCATCAAAAACTACTATTAAAATAAGTATCGCTAAGTGATCCAATAATTGCACATTAACTTATGAATCCAGAATACATTGGCACTTCATAAATAAGAGATAATAATGCACAGTATGGGGCTAAACGCACAGTGACTTGGTGTACGCACTGTATAGAAATAAACCACACAGACGCATATATATGTTCACTTTCATTTGGATAAAATATTATTTTGGTCAGTGCTTGCTTTGTGTAAGTTTTATAGTTTCTTACCAGGAATTCTTGTGTCATTTATCTCCACTAGAGAGCACTTGCCAGAACTGAGAAAGAGAAGTTAGATGGTCAAGGCCAAAACGCCGCTGGACAAGATGGAGATGTTGGACAAGATGAAGACATTGGACAAGATGAAGTCGCTGGACAAGATGAAGACGTTGGACAAGATGGAGGCAATAGACAAGATGGAGACGTTGGACAAGATGGAGGCAATAGACAAGATGAAGTCGCTGGACAAGATGGAGACGATGGACAAGATGAAGTCGCTGGACAAGATGAAGACGCTGGACAAGATGAAGACGCTGGACAAGATGAAGACGTTGGACAAGATGAAGACGTTGGACAAGATGAAGACGTTGGACAACAGACAGTTGAGAAAAGTGAAATTGAAGTATTGGAAGAAGTTTGTGATGAAGATAGCTGGAATGGGACAGGTAATGTAGAAGAGGAGACACAAACAAACCAAAGCTTGGAAACAGAACCAGAAAAAATAGACAATGGTGAACTTGTTCCAGCCAATGAGATCCAGCCAATATCTCAACAGAACGGGGAAGTGACGGAGGACATAGAAAGAGAGTCTGAGATAGAGCAAAACAGTAACAATGTTCTAATCAATACTGATGTCCCAGATTCCACTGAAATAAGTGAAGATAAGAAGCCAGCTGAGAAGATCTCCAAATTAAACATACCAAAGAAATTAGCGGTAGACTCAAGTTTCATTAAAATGACAGCCAGGCCTTCTGGCAACCAAACCAACTTGGACAGATCATTGCAGTCTATCCGTCAAAACCACTCGGATGTCTCAGAGGTCAATTTAAACAACATTGAGAATATTCCGAAAGAAATGTTGATTGACTTCGTCAACGGGCTGAAGAAAAACAAACACGTCAAGACTTTCAGTATGGCAAACGTGGGAGCCGATGAGAATATCGCCTTTGCCCTGGCCAATATGTTACGGGAAAACAGGAGCATTATCACCCTAAACATTGAGTCCAATTTCATCACAGGTAAGGGGATTGTGGCCATCATGAGGTGTCTGCAGTTTAATGAGTATTTGACCGAGCTGAGGTTCCACAACCAAAGACACATGTTGGGTCATCATGCGGAGATGGAGATTGCGAGGCTTCTGAAGGCCAATAACACGCTGTTGAAAATGGGTTACCATTTTGAGCTGCCTGGCCCAAGGATGGTCGTCACTAACTTGCTTACCAGAAATCTAGACAAGCAAAGGCAAAAAAGAAAAGAGGAACAAAAACAACAGCAGATCAAAGATCAAGAAGATATTATTACTATGCTGGAAAATGGCCTAGAGTACGGGATCCCTCCAGAACTGTGGGCAATGTTGAACCAACCTCCACCACCTACTAACTCAAGAATGCCAACAATTCCTGAGGAGCCTAAAATTCCTAAGGTTCCACTCAGAAAAAGTAAACAGAATAAGCTGACACCTGTCTCAGAAAACATCTGTAACCCTGAGCCTCCACCTTTCCAAGCGGTGAAGCTCAAAAAGTTTCAAACAAAGTCCACTGCTCAAAGGTTAAGGGAAGAAACAGATAAGACCAGTTTGCGTGATATGATACAACTCAAGAGAGCGAGACCCAAGTCAAGTGCATCTCAAAGTTCAGAGCTGTCGGAGAAAACCAATCTTAAGGACGTAATAAAAACCCTGAAGCCGGTGCCAAGAAGTCGCCCGCCTCCGGTTGTCCAGCTGACGCCAAGGGACGAGCTTTTAAAAGATATTCGGCACAGTAACGTGGCCTATCTTAAAGCGGTAAGAACTGATTACTATAACAACTATATATTTTTTTTTTCTTTAGACTTTTTAACTTCTAGAGAACTTTAATGTCTTTGGCTCACACATTGCTTCCCAGACCATTTACTAGATATATTTCTTTATCTTTCCGGCAACCTTCTGTGTTTTTCCTCAAGGCTATGGGCTAGATTTACTAAGCTGGGGTTTGAAAAAGTGGGGATGTTGCCTATAGCAACCAATCAGATTCTAGCTTTCATTTATTTAGTACCTTCTACAAAATGATAGCTAGAATCCGATTGGTTGCTATAGGCAACATCCCCACTTTCTCAAACCAGCAGCTTAGTAAATCTAGCCCTATATGTCATCTTGTTGCCCTTTGATAAGGCACATATCAAACTGTGCTCTGTGCATTGGATAAAACTGTATCTACAGAGTACTTCTGTGTCATTCTGGGCAATCTACACAACGTGTAGATAAATACAGCCAATTAATAACAATAATAATATAAAAAAAAAAACATTGCTGGATCCTAACCCCCAAACTTTGAGTGAATCTCTAATTCTTACCATATTTACTTTGTTTCATAATGAACAGCAGCCTAGCATTACATAGAATGAGTCTATTTCATACTTTTCTACATTATATGCCTATTGAATAGAATGCTTGTATTCTACACTTTTGATGTAACATAACAATATTTTAATGTTCAATCCTGGATTAAGAGTGCATGTGATTTAACCCTTCTGGTTGTTAGGTGGAGCATTTAACTATGATATCCTCCAATCTGAGGAGTCGGTCTCTTTTTAGACAAATTATACTCTAATTATTAAGTAATGATGTGCTCCCCATGATAAAAAAAAATATATGTTAATGTTCAGTCTGTTTCTCCAAAATCTATTCAGCACGTCAGCAAAAATGGGTTTGCACTAACTTTACCGAAATACTGGAGGAGCAGGATAATGGTGTAACCGAAACATATTTTTCTAATAAAATAAATAACAAAAGTTAATTTATATGTAAACATAAAATGCTAGTTTTGTCTTAAACCAAAGCTCAAAACTTTATTTACACCACACAAGAACCACGTAAAAACCACAAATGTTTGAAGACTTCCGATTCAACACCCCCAACCAAGATTTCCATTCTTACTGTTGCGCGAAAACCTGAAATGAAAGTGTACAAATTAATTGTGAATTCTTGTTTTATACAGGTACCGCTGCCCAAAGAACTGGAGTAATGCCAGAGGTGAAGAGAAGATTTTTTTTTTACTTATAGACTGTCCAAATATTGCTTCCAATGACCCGAAAACAATTGGGAGATTGTAGTTAGTTGTATGGGATCAACACAGCACAGAGAATGAGACATAGAATGAGGTGTATGAATTGTTAACATGTATCTGTAAGCAACTATTCAGACATAGCACATTCTGGTTGAACAAAGGAGATACAGAGAAGGTATTCTGCATTGCATAGGATTAAATGGTGTTCAATGGTGCCAGTAAGGAGTACAGACTGGTCCGCAGAGCCAAAGTTAGACCCTGCGAGACTCAAGGACACATACTGTTCTGGGCACAATGCCCCCTCCATTTATCCCCCAAAAAACAAAACATACAAATGGGATAGGTTAATCTGGACCCGTCAGTGACGTTGGGCTCTCAGCGGGTACCTAATGGATGATCCGGCTATGCTGGTGCCATAAACCTGTTTGTAAATAAGAGTTGAATTTCGAGTCCCTGTTGTCTACAGTTCCCATACAGCACACAGGCTTATCAGTACATAACTGGCTTTAGCTGCTAATCACTTACCCCCAGATGTTCACTAATAGGACAGTTAGAGAACAAGACAAAGAGGGGTGAACGTAAGCTCAGGAGCAAACGCAGAATTTTGTCCGAGGGGATTACAACTTTGTCTCTCACTCTAGAAATAGGTCAGAAAGTAAATATAACTAGTATTATAGATGTACCCTGCTCTGGAGAAGAATACATCTCACGTTGGAAAAGCGTTTTCTACATCATTTAAACAGTCAGCCTAGAGGAGAAAACATATGGATAATATCAATGTAATGCACATCAAACCGCTGAAGGTCCACACACGCTCTTTGGATGGGGGTATTGTCATCCTAAAAGACAGGCATTTGTCTACAAAGCTCATGATTAGATCAGTCTTAGTTAAGCAGCCGCACTGGCAGCGGGTACATATAAGGTGAAAGCAGAGGTTGAAGCTGGGCGAGTACATTTGGTGCTACGCAGGGTCTGTATGCAGTAGGAGCACAGCTGGGTGTCAGTGAGGACAGAATCTATTCAAGAGCAGGCTGGGCTGGGTGGCATCTGCCCCCTGGGCCGGTACCATAGTGGGCTACCTTGGACTGGGTCACTGGGCCATCTGCATTTTTTTCCCATTAAAATAGGCTGCGGAGTCGGGTCGGACTAGACGCACTAGAACGTAAAAGGTGGGCGTTTTAGAGTGTCTATGGGCGGGTTTGGGCAAATTGGGGGGGCAAGACTTATTGTGCCCCGATTCTCAATGCCTCAGTGTTGGTAGGTATGCAGTCCTAGCAATTATTTTAACCTTTCTTAGGGGCATATTCAATTGGCCAAGGAGTGCCTTCCAGAGCGGTCGCATAGGCACTCCGCAGTGATGTAAAACTGCGGATTTCTCTTCCCCCCCCCCCCCCCCCATCATAGTACCAGAAAAATTGCACAGCCACATTGTCTGGAGGAACATTGCGGCGAACTGAATATGCCCCTTGGAGTTTATCCTTAATTTTTCAGTTTGTTAAAAGTGGTCGGACAATGACCACATATGCGGTTAGCTGCGGTCATCGTCCAACCTCTGTATGATCCCTCTCCGCATTTTGTGGTGACAGGTCAAAAATGACCTGATTGGCCAGCAACATTAAAGCATGTGTGGACTTTCACACCTTCACACTCTCCCAACTACAGTCAGCATGACATCATTCTGTGGGGAATATTCAATTGTTGGCGTTACGGGCAAAAGTAACGCGCCCCGCGCACTATTACCATCATTACGGTAATAGTGTGTGTAAATACCGTTGTTACGGTAGTTTTCACGCTGGATTTCAGCTCGCGGCTCAGGGAGCTGCGAGCTGAAATCCGGCTGTAGTTACCGTAATAACGGTAATAGTTTTTCCATGGCGGAAAACGGCAAGAATTGAATTTCGCTGAGGGGGGCATTTAGTTCTGTGAAGTCAGATGATTACACGGAGTATGGAGAAATCAGATTTCAGAGAGTTGCTGAAGCTTCTGAAATGCTGCAATTTTATAACCTCTTGACTTCCTAATTACAATATAAACAAAAGGTCGGGTATCTGAGGCAAACAGAAAATATCCACTCAGGAATGCAAAAAATATCCAAATAAACAAAATACTCAAACTAATCTCCATGGATTACATTTACCTATATTACCTGGCTGCAGTTGAATTTTTTTTCTTCATGTGTTGATGTCTGTCACGCCACACAGTCAAGAAAGCCGAAATACCTCACGCTTCAGCGCCATCAAGTTCCTAGTATATTAATTGGCTGCATTCTCAGGAATATTGACTCAGTGCACAAAATGGCCGGCAACATTTTAAAAAATGGGCACTGTTCAAACAGGATTGTTCCCATTTTTAATGTGGATTGCTTCTTAAGCCAGTACAGGTATGAATCTTTTATCTATACTTGATGGAAGTTTTCTATAATCTAGAGCACCATCATCATCAGCTATTTATATAGCGCCACTAATTCCGCAGCGCTGTACAGAGAACTCACCCACAACAGTTCCTGCCCCATTGGAGCTTACAGTCTAAATTCCCTAATATACACATACATACAGAGAGACTAGGGTCAATTTGATAGCAGCCAATTAACCTACCAGTATGCCTTAAAACCCTAAATGACATTTAAAATTATCTTAAATGTAGGTAGTGGTGTAAATTACAAGTATGACCCTATTGATATGAAAAGTACCCAAAATGGACTATTAATCAGTTCAGCTGTACAATTGAATCAACTTTCATTTAAATAAAAGTAAAAATATCACATAAGCAGAAGAATTTAACAAAAATGCCTTACTTTATAAAACATATTATTTTGATTAATCTCCACTTTCAAAGGAACTAAAATGCAATTTGTTTTATGCAAAAGTGCCACTAATAACATGTTAAAAGTATAAATGCAAGTTGTCAGAATTAGAGATTTTAAAGGTTCTTGGGATAAAACGGACTCTTGAGCTATCAAAAAAATGCTCTGTTCTGCTTGTCAGGGATTACTAGTAAGTTATAACACATGTTCAAAAGTCACCCATTGTCTACACAGTTGTGGCAGCCATTTTGTGAGCTCAGCTTATATAATCAGAACGCACCATATTAATTCGCTAAATCAGTGACCTCACAACGGTAAAATTAATAGGTTGCATTCTCGTAGTAAGAATTTCATCCATAAAGAGGCTGAAGTGAGTAAATTAAGAAACAGTGACATGTTTGAGGCACTTTTTAGTCACAGGCAGGGCCGTAACTAGGACTGTGCGACAGGGGGCAATCGCCCAGGGCCCAAAGCTGAAGGGGGCGCAATTTAGCAATATTTTAGGTTAATTTGGTTAAAATTGAGTGTTAGGGGGGTGGCATTTGTCCTTCTCGCGCCCCAGGCGCTAGAAATCTAAGTTATGGCTCTCGTCATAGGTTACATTAATATGAATATGGGTTAATTCCACAAAATGGCTGCCCTCACTGTGCATAGGCAACACTAAGTTCTGTCATTATGTGACTCATAATGCAAAATAACTGCTATTCCTTCTGTACTGGAACAGTCCTCATATCAGATATTCCGGTATCAGATACATGGGTACGTTTGCCATTTATAACTGAAGATCTGGTTGATTAATGCAATTTTCACTGGAAGCAAAACTTGTGCAAATGATTAATTACCACTTTGTGAGGAATATTTTTGTTACAAAATATTTCAAAACACTCACAGATAACATCAACTATTTGGTACCAAGCACCACTGATCTATAACATCTGGATGTTGGAGAGATACAGGAAGTGAATAACAAGTGTTGAATTCTGAATAGAATTTTTTAAACAGTGATTGTGAATAAGCAGATGTCTGAGTTGTCTCCATATTATTTACTATTTATACATGAATATATATAAATGTTGTTAAGTGCAAATGGCAAAGCGAATGTAATAAAATGTTTTAAACTTATCTAGTTTCACAACCGCTGCCTTTGGAAATATTATTCACTTTACTCCAAGCAGACGCAGTTTAGATGTTTGTACATAGAATGAGGTTGAAAGGCGCTGATCTATCAACTTTCATGAACTATAATTATATTGATCGAAAAAATATATATATTTTGAGAACCTATGAATGACTAGTGGTTTAATTCCCTGGATCAATCATCCCATTTGCTGGTCTTGGCCACAGATATCTGTGTAACACAGGGCACACACGCAGTGATATCGGCCAATTTGCCCCCAGGACATTCGGCATGGCTGAGGATGAACTGATCGAAATGGATCTGATCATTTTCGGGCACACACAAAAATCTGATTGGCAGATAAAAACATATGACCACATTAACAGGTTCGTTTATTTGGCCCTTCGGCAAAGTTACCCCAGCAGGGCTTTGGTGCACAATGAGGGAGAAGGCCGGGGTATAGCTATGGTGAAGGGGCTGAAAAAAAATTGTTTTGCAGGTTTCTCCGGTCTTTTAATTTGAAACAAATGACTTTTGCAGACATGTAAATTGGAGCTTGTCACAAAACAGGACATTTTATTGTATTTTATACTGGACATTTAACAGAATGGGGAGGACAATGACTTTAATTCCTGCTTGCTACATTTTTATAGTATTCCCCTGCCATGCTAACCATATAACATGTATGAATAACGTGTTATTTTTCTGTTTTCATCATCATCAACATTTATTTATATAGTGCCAGCAAATTCCGTAGCGCTTTAGCTACTCTAGGTATGTTAGTACTGGCTCTAACCATCACCAGTAGTATGACATAACATATGGTGGCACAGTGGTTAGCATTGCTGTCTCACAACACCAGGGTCGAGTTTGATACCAACCAGGGCCCTATCGGTGTGTATTTTCTTCCTGTGTTTGCATGGATGTGTTCCAGTTTCCTCCCACACTACAGCGACATACCAGGTAATTTAATTGGTTTCTGACAAAAGTGACCCTTGGCATTGTTATATAATGGGCCCCTAGTGGAGTCAGACAGCCACAGGCCAGCATGGCATTACCAGTCATGGCACTGGCCATCATCTAGTCACTATTCTATAGAGTAAGCAATAGGTCACAGTGATGGCTAACCTGTGACACTCCAGGTGTTGTGAAACTACAAGCCCCAGCATGCTCTGCCAGCTATCAGCTACTTATCTACTGGCAAAGCATGCTGGGGCTTGTAGTTTCACAACACCTGGTGTGTCACAGGTTAGCCATCACTGTAATAGGACACCATGGTAGACAGTTATACTACTCACACTAATGCACCCTCACAATTATCCCAATCTCCACTCTGAGCCACACTCACTACTCTTGTTTCAGCTCGGCCCACTTCCAATTAGAATGCAAGCTCTCCTGCACAGGGCCCTCCCTTGTTTATATATCTGCATTTATGTTGTCTGCCTTGTATATCTGTTTTGATGTACATCCTGTTTTCCCCCCACTGTCCAGCTTTACAAAGTCACGATAACAACCTACACATAAAATAAGTTAAACTTTTTGTTGTATGACCTCAATGACGCATTAACTCCTTATAGTATGTTAGGATCGGCAAACTATTGCCCTGGTCAAATCATATAGACATGTCTGTGAAATAAAGAGAGAGAACCTCCAGGATTAGTCAGGTAACAGTTTATTGGTAATTTGCTTCTCAGTTCCAAAGCTTCCGTACACATTTGTGACATATTGCACGAATAGTATAATTTACACATGCACTTTCAACTTCTCCTTTGTCACCATAGTATTCAATGAGCTTTGCTAGTTCTAGCTAAAACGCAAATGTTTTTTCTTTTTAAATATAATGCGCCCAATTGTGTCACACTGTGGTAAAGTGAAACCAGTATTGACAATCATTCAAGATTCCCTCTGGACCACATTATATACAGCAAGGTATATTGTAAACAAAACTCCTGGTATCCGCTGCCAATCAGGAGCGAACATTATATCAGCCACATTTGATGCTCGTCACATGAAGAAGAATCAATATCAAAGTAATCTATACCCACATGATATTCACTATAAGACTACTGAAGATGAAGTTACGAATTGGAATATCTAGTTGCTATGGGTTATAATACATCTGTGCTATATACTCCATGAACTGATACTTCCAACGAAGTACGAGAGTTTTCTAGGTAACAAAAGTGGGTTATCTGGAGTAGGAAGCAACAAAGATTTCAAACAGCAAGAATGAAATAATCTCGTTACCCCATTCAAATCACCAATGACTGTATCGTCTGGATATGTTTAGATGCAGAAGATTTTTTTAGACATTATTAACAGCCATTAAATGTAGTTTATAGTCTACAGGATTTTTTTTTACATTCAATCCCGAGGAATGTACATTGTATGCAGAGAGCTCATTAGATGAATGATGCAGCATTTTGGCTGTGAAGCACAGGATCTCTACACTGTAACAGGCCAGGAATATAAATCTGCTTTCACCTGCCTGAGAAACAGTTATATATGGAAATTATACAAGAAACAGTCAGCGTCTGTTTTCTGGATTGTGTACCTTAACTACTTCCTTTCTTCGGCTTATTTTTTCTTAATTCAATAGGAGGTCAATTCAAGGATGGGAAAGCCTAATTTTCCCAGGACATCATTAGACGGGTGTGAGGCCAAATGTGGAAGTTGGATATAAGAAAATGAAGGAAATTATGGCTACAATAGAAGCTTTCGTTATGGATTCTACTTTACCTCAGCTACAAAGCAGTTCATAAATAACGTGCACACAGAAATAATATATAAATATGTCTCTTTAAAGCAGACTAAATAATATAGCTTTTACATAATAAATATATATTGTCCAAAAAGTCAATGATTGGGAATGACCAAATGACTCTACCTAACATGTCAACTCAGCCATCCTAAGATCCATTGATAAATACGGCAGACCAGAGTAAGATCTACCACATGTCAGCATATAACTAAAACAGGAGACAACCAGAAGGGGAATGACGACCTATTAAAATGTACCGCTCACTTACCCAAAGTGGAAGCAGCCATTTTGTGTGCGGAACTTACAGACCGCATATTGGTTCAGCACATAAAATGGCGTCTCCATTGGGTGTAAGTGATGGGTACACAGTCATACTCAACAAGTGTCCATTACTAAAATTGCAAATTTCCACTAGACAATAATAATTGGTTGCTGAACCAATTAGCAATATTTCTGCCGCGACCAATTTAGACAATGAAAGCAAACGTCAGATTGGTTTCTGAACATCTGCACCTGAATGCAACGTTAGTAAACAACCCTCAATGTCCCGTTAAAAAGTTGAAGCGTATGAGCCATCACTCGTAGTAATTTCAACCAAACTTTGTTCCCTTTTGGCAGGAGCCAAGTTTTTACACCGATATTACCTCAGCCGAGGCAGTCAGCTTGTAACACTCGAATAGTGCCATGGTAACCAAAATGGCCGCCATCTTGCTTACTGGAGGATAGGTATGAGAGGCAGGTCACCACGGCAACCGGACGAGCGTGACGATTATGAAATACATTTATTAAAATAGGCGTGGTAAATAAATATCGCCAACCCCTGGTGAAAATGCAGTACTCATAAATGTCCTCTCTTTCATTTTACCATCATGTGCTGCCGACAATGAGAGAAAGTGATTGGAGTTACTCATGCTTCCAGTTGACAACATATATATTTTTGCTACACTGAGCATGAGTTTATACAACATATAGGAAAGCAATAATCAGAGAAGGAAGAGCGCCAACAAAAACACATGGATGTGGTTTTCCTATTTAGTGCAAAAAGAACATTGGACAAAAAGCAAAGCTAATACACTGGTTTTTAAAGGATGTAAGGTTATGCATAGACTTCTTTTTTTCTAAGTACTCTGCCACATATTTCCATTTATCAATCATTTGCAAAAACTGGCGGAAAAAAGATATTTTATATTGACTCAACTATTAATAATGCAGTTATTTTAATAGCAATTATATGGTTAAAAGCATAAACATAATCTTAAGTGCTAAAGTATAATCTATAGAGATATTAAGTGGATAACAGACGCTTTCCCCCCAAAACAACCATTGGATAGGTCCGTTTATGGCTACTCCAGTCCCTTATTATCAACCTGGACTGAAAGTTATTAAATCAGGGAGGTTGCTCCTCCCTACCGTCTATGAACGTGACTGAATTGGAATCCCATAAACTAATCAATAAAACCCACGCCAATACTAGTCTCAACAATGATGAACTAGGTCAGGTCTGGCCAACCAGTGACTTTCCAGGTGCCGTGAAACTACAAGTCCCAGAATGCCTTGCAAGCTATTGGCTGGGTATCTACTGGCAAAGCATGCTGGGGCTTGTAGTTTCACACCTGGAGAGCCATAGATTGACCAGGCCTGACCTAGGTACACTAGCTCAGTCACTATAAATGGGCTGCTGAGCAAATTGCCCATAGTGACCAATCAGATTCTGGCTATCATCCATCAAGTACATTCTAGAAAATGATAGCTGGAATCTGATTGTTTACTATTGGCAACACCTCCGAAAACTATTAACTTGCTTCCATGGTCTGTTCTTCTTTTCCAATTAAATTGTATGTGAATTGTGAGCCAGTTTCTTCATAGGGAATCAGTGATCACATTTGAAGTGCTGCTTATAGTGTGTCCTTGCTTCTTTGAACAGAGTGAACACAAACAAAATCATAGATAACCATAACTAATACAAGTTATAGTTATAAAGCCAATAATATTTAGCAAGATTGTTGAAAACAGGGGAAACTTATGCCCTGTTATTTTTGGTCTAGTCATCCCATAGAACAGAGGCATAAAAGACATCTTTCCATAGCCAATGTAAGTGCAATTTCAGAGAAAATTGACAACACTTTCCATTTCTATACAATACTTTGGGGGTAAAGACCTCAATGAGTGAGGCGGTGAATCCCCCATATTTCTAAGACCACCCAAAATTGTACATATAGGCGGACAGCGATATGGGGAACACATTGACGACGAGGACCCCAGTGTCAGTTTCCATCCATCAAAATGCAGAAAACCCACAAAAAACAACCCTGACCCCATCGGAAACAATGCAGTTTTGTTACATCACAAGAGAAAGACAGGATAAAGCCAGACCTCCGTGTCCGACATGTTATTAGGGGGGAGAATACAAGGCAGTGAGGCGCTGCCACCGATACACACAACTGAAAACAAATAATAAACTTCAACTGGTACATGACAAAGGAGTGGAGGGTTCTGGGGGAGTTGTAGAGGACGTCAGCTCATTCTTTTGCCTTATTTATAAAGTCAGCTATTTTGGTGAAGTTTTCCTCTTGCTGTTCCAGAGCATCCAGTACGATGCCCATGGGAGTCTTCTTCAAACCTACTCCCTCCATCTTGTTCTCCAGTTTGTTTTTGATGTTGCGGAGTCTGAGAGAGGCGTGGATGAACATCACTAAGTGGGGGGGAGGAGAGATGGGAAGGCACGATTACAAAAGCCCACATAAAATAACGTTAAATATAACAAAACATGCAAATTTTCACTTAGTTTTCTTTATAAATGTTAAAAAGCAAAACAAAAAAAAAAACTGACCTGTTATTCTGTACTAATAACCCTAAAGAAGAGCTCCATCCAAAACTACATTTCAGGATTCAAAGCTAAAATAAAAGGCAAAATTCTAATTATCTATGCTACACCGATCCTGTGATTTGCTGGGCACCCAAAAATTACCCGCCTTAGAAGCGGAGAGATGAGCAGTGGATGAACCGGTGGAACATTCGGGGGGACCACTGGATGGCTGAAGCCAAATTTAAATGAACTCGGCCTTTTATCAATTAGAGATTTCGACCCAAAACATTTCTTCCTTAACAAGCACCTGACACTTTGGCACAGTGAATGCACCCACCTGTTTCATGCGAATGCAACATAGAACCAAGCGCATCACTGAAGCACAAAATGGCCAATTCCATCAGTGCCACAGCCGGATCGTACGGTGCCTAATTACTGCAGTCGGCTATCGACCACAGACTAACAAATTTCTGTCAGGGAATGACCACATTTTCAGCCAGTCTCGTGTTAAGCCATTTAGGGTTAACCTGGCTCAAAGCAACCAATTTGGCCTTCTGAAACATAATAGGCAGCTTTATTTATGCAATACAAGAGCGTGGCCTAGTAGCAAAAAGTGGGTATGACACCTCTGGCAGACAACACTCACAGCACTTGTCTTGTCAAAGACCAGAGAGGGGAGAAACGCTCATTGGAATTCTTAATCCAGGTCGGGTGGCGATGGCTGTTTTTGTTCTACTTATTGATATGACTGGGGTGCATTTTAACTGTGCTGCCATATAACATGTCATTTTTATACATGGACTCGATTCCTTCGGTTCGCTAAAATCTGGATATTCTGCTCTCTGTTAGTATTGCTCCAGAGTCTTCACCCTTCATCTGTATAGGGCTAGTTTGGACATTTGCCCGAGTTCAGGGGAAGAGATATAGTTTTGGGTGTCATCAGTGCAGAGGTGGTGCTGAAGGCCGAATGAGCAAATTAGTGCCCTAAAAGAAGAGGTGTACAATGAAAAAAGTAAAAGGGCCAAGAACAGAGCCTTGTGGGACCCCAACAGATGGCAGGGGGTGTAAGGGGACAATATGCCAGATGTAAAAAAAATGAAAGGAATGGTTCGAATGGTAGGAAGTGAACTAGGAAAGAACCGTGTCACGAAAGTCAAAATATCCAAAATTGCATTTAAAAATTACCCACAAATCCCCTGGCATTCACCTTATGGTTGAATTGCTGAGCAGTGCTCCTAACTTTGGCTATAAGTGGCACTCGTTTTGTTTTCTGAACTTTGTGGATATCAAGTACCTGGACAAGAGATCCCATAGTTTTATGGTAAAGGTAATTCTGCTTTCCTTGTAATAGGTATGAGGTTGCAGACCCTATGCAATACATTTTGCACATTTGTTTAAGCCTTTTATCTAATTGTTTTAGTCTATACAGTATCTGATTAGGTAAAAATAGTATGGAATTCATATGATTTTGATTGAACTACAATGCACTTTTGAGCTATATAAAGTACAACCAAACCTTTATCTGACAATCAGCATACATAGAAATAAAAATCAATATGTAGAAAAAAAAAAGAAAAAAAAAGAAAGAAAGAAATGTAATCACTTACACAAGAGCGGGAAAGTAATTCCGAACACAAACACCATTACACCTCCAAAGAGAGAGATGACAAAGTAGCTGGACAGCATAATGGACATAATAAAAAGAGTGGGGTACTGCTTCTTAAATTTACGGACGAAATCCTTGTTGTGGGACGTCCACACAAATCCCAAGAACACCAGAACGACAACGGTTCCTCCGAGGATCATGTTAAAAGGACTTAAAAACCTGCAGGAAAACAATGAGTGTGAGAAAAAATAATAATTGCTTTCATTAACTTACATGAAAAAAAACAGCCACTTAGAACATCTACCAAACAAAAAGGTAATGTTTTCAATTGTACTTTCTGTCAGTAAAGACATCATAAGCAGCCAATTTGTGGGTTGAGCAAATATTCCTGAGAGTGTAGTCGATTCATTAATTAGGAATCCATGACATTAGTGAGGCGGCCATTTTGTTGTGGCCTAGAGACAGGAAGGAGGACTGGAGCAACAAATGCTTCAGATACAAGTAAAATTTAGTTACCATACCTTGACAGTACTTGGGATATCTAACATTGTATTTACATTTGTTAGGCAACTAAGTGACTGTTCTCTGTTATCGGCACTCTCAGGCAAAAGACTGAGGCAGTATACTACAATGAGGATAGTGACAGGAAGTCTGTTGTGTGCGTGAAAATATCTTCCCTCACAATCAGAAATAACTCCACATCTGATAAACTCCTGAATCTTTTACGTATAGTTGTTGAATGTTATTAGTTTACTCTTGATTTAGATCGTGTTAGAACCCAAATCTCTCTGTGCACTGCAATTGTTCCCAGAATCCTTCTCCTAACCACGGTTTGTAAAAAGAAAATTGGAAATGTAAAACGGTTCCTCTCCACCTGCTCTGGTCAGTCCGTCTTCCCTCTATTGCAACACGAAAACTTGGCTGGCTTCATTACCAGCGTGCAGCATATCTGAGGTGGGAGTTAATGAGCACTGCGTTATATTTAGATCACAAATAGCTACTTGTGGCAGTTTGGAAAAAGTGAGTAATATCAGACACAGGCACAAACTGCTAACAGATGTGAGTATACATCGACCAACACCCTGAAGTCAAAAGCGAGAGGTGCAAAGATACATTCGGACAAGAATCACAAAAAATGCAAAATATACAGCATACTACTGTATAGGAAACAGCAACTAAAGTGCTCTGTGTTTCTCTGTTGTCAAACCCTGTATTTGAAATGGACGATGAATACCATATACTAGGATTGAAGTGCTTTTATAATACTTTTTTAGTGAAAAAATATCAAGGATACTCCATCACCAAGACTGCCATGCAAACCTGAACAGTTTAATGTAATCTCCACCAGTAATCTTTTCTTAATTAGACAACCGAGGGTAGTTTCTAAAGCCCAAATGGGTATTACATACTGACTTAAATCATAGGGTTTTCCATCTTAAAGCATCATTCTCACATACAAGAATAGTAAGTAAAGTAACTTTTAGGCATGCATCTGTCATTTTTCTTAGCTACCCTCCTACAAATCATTATTTCATTTTCAAAAGCTCTCTGGTTGGCAAACAAAATGGCTGCCCGATACAGTCAGTCTGCTACACAGACACAGGCTCCCGGCGTGTCATGTGATGGCAGAGGGGGGTAGAAGGAGGATGTCACAGTGCCAACAGAGCTCAGAGTAAGGTTCCAAAACTCTCTGCTCACTACATCATGTGACTGCACACTACATCCCCGTGTCATGTGACTAAATCACATATCATGCATTTGTGACAGTACAATTAGACTTCAGAAAATACTACGCAGAAATAATGCAAGATAAGAAAATAAATAGCTTATAATGGAATACAGAATACTCTGTATTGCAACTACTGAAAACACTATCATTTCTTGCATTAATGCCGTTTCAAAGACGTAACTAGAGTTGCAAAACCCAGGGACATCAGATTATGTGACATTGCAAGGGAATCTGCTATTTTTGTGCACAGGGGACGGCCTTCTAGAAGCATTACAGAACGGATTAAGGGCATCACCAAGGATCACAGATGGCATTAAGGGATCCCCGGGCTTTGCCAATAAATATTGATTGCATCCGTTTCCAAGATCCTTGGAGAAAACTCAAACTATAAAAGTTATTGTGATGTAGGTTGTCTTGACAACAAATAAATAAGCAGCCGTGATCATATGATCCTAACACTTGCGATGGTCAGTGACAGGGCTAAGGAGGTTATTTAAAGTGTGTTGAGTGGTCCCAACACTCGGAGGCAGGTGGGTATAAAATTAAATGCAGCGGCCCTTTGTATAGCCCTTATAACCGAGTATGGCTTGATATTCAGAGGAGGGAACACTGCAGGATTATTCACTGTCCTGAAACTTCTCCAGCAGGAACAAATTGTATGTTATCTAGAACAGCTATCGACTTCTGGGCACAACTGTCAGACCTATCCACAAGGCTTTCTGGGACATGTAGTTCAAAAAGAGTATCTTTACCCCTGGAGAGTTCTACTAAAAAAAAAAAACATAATATATTTTAATTTTAGTGCCCCTAGCAGTATAAACATAAGTCTTTTCTAGCTCAGAACAAAATTGTAGGTTATAGAAGGACAGCGATGGCTAAATGAGGAAATTCAAGAATATGGGTCACTAATTATATATAATATCCATAGCGTATTGCTGGGCTGGTGGGGGATGTGTATAAAGATATATTCAATTAAAAGATAGAATTGTAAAATGTGGGCATATGATCATAGAAGCTGCATTTTGTAGAAATGTGGAACATTCAAGTGATATGAATATTTCTGAATCTATGAAGGACTCCCCATACTTATAGTATACTGGTCTATCGTCACTTCTATCTTGCAAAAAGTACACTAAAGCAAAAATAAATATTTTGTTGAGAACACCTCCTGACCCAAATTACTCTACCCTTTACGTGCAGGGCTCCGAGGAGAAAACGATTTTTGCTTACCATACAAAACCAAAGAATCCATCTTTGGCTATAGTCAAGAAAACAAACGTACACATCGCCGATAGTGTTACTTGCACCCAATCCAGTTTCTATACCAGACGTGTGGCCACAGGCAGTAGGCCTAAAAACAATGCAGGACTATTCTAACGCTGCCCTGCAGCATTTTTTTTTAACTGACAGATGTCTGAAGAAAGTAGTTCAGTATTAAAAAACAGGAAATAAAAACTACAATACAAAGCTTTCTAGTGGCAAATGCATAAATAAATAAAAAAAAAAGTCTGATCAAATATAAATGTCATGGTTACTTAGAGGCATATTTATCATAGGGCAAAAAGCCCTAAGACTATTTAGCAAGCAATGCTGCGGTACATGTACTGCCACATTACTTGATTTGTCATAACAGCAGAAAAGCAATAAAAAATGCTATATTGCTCTAATAAAGCATTTTGTTATTGGTAAATGTATTTAAAATATTTATTTTCAACTTTTTTGTTTTGTTTTCTCTCTTGAACACATTTTATTATTTTTTTTTATTATTAGTGCAACTCAAGTTCCACTGTGCACTCTGTCTTAACACTTACAGCAGTGGATCCCAAACTTTCTCAGTTCGAGGCACCCATAGGGTCTCAATAATTTTTTCGAACCCAAAATAATTACCAAGTAGTCCCCCACCTTGCTGACCACCGGCCCTGGTCGTGGCACCCCCATGAGATCACTTTGGCGCCCCAGGGAGCCGTGGCACACAGTTTGGGAACCACTGTCTTACAACAAGACCGTGTTTGCTGCAGGAGCTTTGGGCTCACTCTGTTCAATAAACCTTTCTTAGAAGTTGGTAAAAACAGGGATTAGCAGATCGGATACATTTGGGAGGGTGATTAACTGAAAATTTCCATTTCATACAGTACTTCGGCTGTTAAGAAAACATAATTTAAGAGGTTCTGCAGCAGCCGGGTGTCATAAGGTGATGTCACTAATCTCAGTAGATGTTGAGTGATTCAATATGAAGCGCAAGTGTAGACTCCAATGGGTTCTTAAGCAGCAGAGGTCTTAATGTACCTGCTGACAGCAAGAATGTCATGTAGGGTAGGGTCTGAATGACAGCTCATATTTCTAATAGGGAGGGGGTTAACATAGTAATAGACATATGTTATAGTTTTCAAAGAAGACATTTTAGTGAATATGAGTGACAGGTGATGTTTTCTAAGAAGATTTACAGCAATTAAAAGGTTTGATAGTCAGGGACTGTCTGGCAAATTTTAGTCAGGGACAGGGCCGTAACTAGGGCTGTGCGACAGGGGCGACCGCCCAGGGCACAAGGCTGAAGGGGGTGCAATTTAGGAATATTTTAGGTTAATTTAGTTAAAATTGAGGGCTAGGGGAGCGGCATTTGTCTTTCTCGCCCCAGACGCTAGAATTCTAAGTTACGGCTCTGGTCAGGGAGACGAGACTCAGCACAGCAGCTATTAATAAAAATTAAAGTAAAAAAACAAAAAATGCAGGTAGCCCACTGTGGGACCCAGCCAAAGGTAGCCCCTATGGAACTGGCCTGGGGGAGGGGGCCCTGCTGACAGTGTACTTGTAGGTTTTGCATTCTCCAAGTTAAGCTGAAGCAATCTGTAATCCTACAGATGTTGTGGGACTACAAGTACCAGCATACTCTCCTGTCATTGCATGTGGCTGGTGCAATGCTACATGTTGCATTTCCTTTGCTCTATCACATGGTGCAGCAGTCAGCTGTGACAGTGACCCCTCCACACCCCACTCACCCCACCAGGCAGACAGTGGCTGCGGCCAGCACCAGGTAATTGGTCTGGTAGTACATCAGGTTGTTCACCACCCTGTTGTTCCATTTGGAAATGTCTTTGAAGTCCGGACGGGAGAAGCGGTCAGTCCCGGGGAAGAAGTCGCCCCAGGGCCGGAGAGGCGCCACCTGCACGTCCATGTTCCAGCTGCTTGCTGAGCTGGGGGGAAAAGGAGTCGACTGCGCATGCGCACAAGTCTTCCGCAGACAGATTACATCATCTCACAGCGAAAGGCGCATGCTTCAAGCGTCCAAAACGTAGCCTGGCGGTCAACGTTTGAAGTCGTGAACCTAAATAGGCACTAGAGGGCAGTGTGTTACTGTGACTGGACGCCATGTTGTGGTTGGCAAATAGACAGCACAGTAAATATTATACAAACAAAGATGGGGATTTTTTTTCCCACTGTAAAAATGGAGCTTGGTGGCAAGTATTAATTATGGAAATATTATTAATAGTGTAGAAATAGATAGGAAGGTGGCAGCCATAGCTATTAAGCCACCAAGCCAACTGAACCACACAGTCAATCATCTGTGTTGCCCCTTTTTCATGAAATAAAACTGGCCTATTGCTAACCCATCTAATTTATCATGGAACACCCCTACTTTTACAATGGAGAGAAAGGGTGTGGTCATTTATCTGAGAAGTTGGCAGTGCAAAAATATTAAGCCTCATCATCATCAACATTTATTTATATAGCGCCTCATCCTTTTCAAAGCTGTGCCTCCTTTTAGCATGTCACAGGTGGCGATGAACACTGCATGTACACCACACACAAGGCTTTACCAGGGATGCTGATAATTGAGAATATTATGTACTGACAACTTTATACAAATTTACAGCATACATGTTGGGACATTGTAAATGCTGCAAACGAAAATGGGATGTGACTGTTTCATCTTGAAGCGTGCCTAGCACTTCTGATGTCATTGGTTGCTACAAACTCCCCTCCTATCGCCTAAAAACACGCAGCACCCTCTGACAGCAGCATGAGCCAGCGGGTGAAAGGTGACATCTACCCCCTGGGCCGGTCCCATAGTGGGCTACCTTGGGCTGGGTCACCTGCATTTTTTCCTTTAAAATGTTAATAATACGCTGCTGAGCTGAGTCTTGCACCCACAGGCTAAAAAATTGTTAGCCAGCTCGTGGGCAGCAGTGAGCGGGACACACATACATCATACTTGCCAACTCTCCCGTAATGTCCGGGAGACTCCCGCATTTTGCGAGAGTCTCCCGGACGAGTGTGGCAATCTTCCTGATTGTAAGTGGGAAAAATTCAGTTTAAACGCCGCGATTCACCCGGAATCGCGGCGTTTAGCCCCGCCCTCGCTGTAAAATGACGCGATTTGCGTCATTCCGTAACGGGGGCGGGGCCAAAATGACGAGATTTCGCCGCCCCGCCCCCTGCACGCCCACCTCCTAGCCGGCATCTCCCGGTAAAAGAAAAAGAAATGTTGGCAAGTATGACATACATACCACATAACATACATCAGAACATTCAGATGTCCCTAATGAGGACAGTGTGCGAGTGCTTTTGCACAAAAAAGGGTCATGGTCACGCTGCACCAGGGCATAGCCCTGTCACGGGGAGTCCATGAGTTTTTCACTGTGTTCAAGTACTGGTTCATTTACGTTCCTTTATTTACATAATTGGTGGTACTTTATGGACATATCTATATTGGGTCAAGTCCCTTAAGTCCTCTATATGGCTATCTGTGGCTTAAAATTTGGATCATCATTACACCAATCCATGCTATTTTGGTGATTATTCTATTTGTGTTATGGTAGCATATGGACACACTGCTTTCAACATTACCATTGTATTTGTTTATTGTTGTTGTTTTATTATTATACCATATATGCAACATTATTGATGTCATATAATACTGATAGGTGTACTTTTCTGTGGTCATATTAACTATTATGATACTATGTGTTTACATTTAATGTTATATACTATTAATAGGTGCACCTTTTTTACTATTTTTTAAACACGTTTGTTGTATCTCTCTACATGCCGGTTTGAATACTTGATACATTATTCACTTTTACCTTGTTCCTGGTGGTTATATTGCGCTGGTCTCTCTTTTTTGCATATGACAGTCCACTCACATACCTCCCAACTTGCAAGTCCCTGGCAGGGGGGGGGGGGGGGGGCAGCGGGCACGATGGGGTTGTGACCAGGCTCCCAAAGGGCTGCCTAGTGCTCTAAAACACTAAGCTGCCCATTAGCTACCTCCCTTCTCCCCAACATTGCCACCCGTGGGACAGGATCCTAAATTCCTAAATTTGTGGCTGTCCCGCTGAAATCAGAACGGTTGGGAGGTATGCCCTCAAGTCTGGACTGTCTCGTCTAAATCGGGACATTTGGAATCTTACAGTCAACATCTTTTACTGACATTATATACGTGATTCTAAAATATATAAAAAAGTTAAAACGTAGCATTCAGGGAGCTGAAAATCTTTTGTGCGGTGAATTATATGTGAAATTTAGAAGCATTTGAGATACTTCTTTAGCTAGTAACAGGTAGGTCATGTAAAATTGGGCACTTGTTGCACAGTTACATATGCTGCATACCTGCAGTTTTCAATTTGACATACAGTACTATATTTACCAAAATTACAAGCTGAAATTCCTGAGGGAGGAACCTGCAAAGTCATGTTCCCAATTCACCCAACCATACCCCATTTACACAGAGGCCATGCTCCCAAATTGGTAAGCCTAGTGAGTCTCTTCTTTTCACCACGTGACTGTTTTTAGGATACAAACTAATTCAAATTAAGCCATGCAGCATGTGTATTTCATGTGATCAGACTTACATGTCCAGCATTTTATCTATGCCACTCAGCATTAGACCCTCCAACATGACCTTTTCCACCAGGTACAAAATCCTTTGCTCCTGTATTTCATTTACTATGAGCTGAATTAATTTAAATAATAATATTTAAATAAATAATATCTGCTGCCTTCATACCTGAATAAATAACTTGAGCTTTGACCTAGCATTGCTGTAACTTTTGCTAAATCAACTGACCAAAAAGATCTTTAATATTAATTATTAATTCAACTCATGTCATGTGCATTAGGGAAATAGGTGTATAAGCAGAATGTCACCCCACTGCCAAGCATTGCAATAGGCAGCTGTACTGCTTCACCTTTCACTAACTCAGCACCAACTCTCTGCTATACCTTATGGGAGTATGTTACTGCTGACTATCTTATCATGGTTTGTTTTTTTATGACATGACTAATAAAGTTGCATCATAAAAAAAAAACAACAAAGAAAAAACTGCCCGAGTGCCTTGGTTGGCAGCATCATATGTCCTCTCTCTGTGCTGGCCACGCCTCCCGAGCCGCAGTGCTTTGTGGGAAAAGAAAGGCTCAGCAAATATGGCGGATGCTGTAGAGCCGTGAGTATCTGTGTGTGCAGCCAGGGCCCCTGTGTCCCCTCCCTCTCCCCCCCCACCCCTGTGTCACAGGCCAGGGTGCTGTCACTCCAAAACCCTTCTTTTATTCTCTCTCTCTCTTTTTAGGGAGAAGAAAAGAAGGCGGATAGAAGAGCTGTCTGACAAGTTAGTGCTGGCACAAGGGAGGTGTTAGGACATGGACAGGTTTGAAACAGGGACCCCCCCCCCCCCCCCCCCCTAATACAATGCAGAGGAGCCTTATAGGACCCCCCCCCCCCTGATTCTGAGTAGGGGGAGAGGCACATCCAACTGTCAATCATTGTCATCTATAGTTTATATAGACCAGTGATGGCTAACCTGTGACACTCCAGGTGTTGTGAAACTACAAGCCCCAGCATGCTTTGCCAGTAGATAACTAGCTGATATCTGGTGGTAGAGCATGCTGGGACTTGTAGTTTAGCAAAACACCTGGAGTGTCACAGGTTAGCCATCACTGTCCTATTGCTTACTCTCTATAATAGTGACTAGATGTTGGCCAGTGCCATGCTGTTCTGTGGCTGCCTGACTCCGCTCATATAGCTAGGGGCCTGTATATAACAATGCCAAGGGTTACTTTTGTCAGAAGCCAATTAAATTACCAGGTGTGTCACTGTAGTGTGGGAGGAAATTGGAGCACATCCATGCAAACACGGAGAAAATACAAAAGATGTACATAAAAACAGGGACATTCAAGGTAGACAACATAAATACAGATATATAAACAAAGGGAAGGGAGGGCCCTCTGCAGGAGAGCTTACATTCTAATTGGAAGTGGGCAGAGCTGAAACAAGAGAAGTGAGTGTGGCTCAAAGTGGAGATTGGGATAATTGTGAGGGTGAATTAGTGTGAGTAGTATAACTGTCTACCATGGTGTCCTATTGCAGTGATGGCTAACCTGTGACACTCCAGGTGTTGTGAAACTACAAGCCCCAGCATGCTTTGCCAGTAGATAACTAGCTGATAGCTGGCAGTGCATGCTGGGACTTGTAGTTTCGCAAAACACCTGGAGTGTTACAGGTTAGCCAGCACTGATATAGACCCTACTAGCCAGTCTATATCCTCTGTGAGGCTTTACTGAAAAATCTTATATTTTGATGCCATAGTGCATGTTTGTAACAATAAAACTACATGTATGGCTGTTAGATGGCGAGCTGGTTTTGTAATTTGATGTAACAAAAATAGAATTATCACTTTTTAAATTCATTCCGTCCCGTTTTACTTTTTGGTTTGCAGAGTGCTTAGCGTAATCGTCCTAGGAAACTTGGTTGCGATTTGCATTAAAGTAATAGGGTGCAATTGTATTAAAACTTTTGCAGAGGTAAAATGTGCTGTAACCCACAGTAACCAATCGGATGATGTCCTATTTCTAGTGCATTTAAAAAAACAACTCCAAATGTCTGACAGCTGAGGGTTTTTCATATGCACCAGTTGTTTGTTTATTAGAAAGGTAACCTGGAGAGAGGTGCGTGTGCCAACCACACCCAAAGTGCCCAGGACTTGTGGTTGTGCAAGTGTTCAAGTCGCTGTCAGTAGAGGGAGCGTTGTGTGCAAGTTTTATTATAGGGATATAGGCCTGTGTTTTGGGAGGAAATATGTATCCTACTGGACACTACTTAATGTACAGCATACATACTATTTTATGTGTTTACTTTTCATTTCTATACATATGCTACTTAATTTCCCTTCTGTCACCTGCAATTATGTCACTTGCACTCGTCCCCTTTGTTATCAGGATTGTAGTGTTTCTGACCTACCTCTTGTCTTCAGCTTGTGAAGCTCAGCTGTCACTTGCTAGGGGGCAGTATGCTCTGCTTGCTTGAGACTATTTAGAAACATTGATTGTTAGCAGCATGTAAATATAAAGTAGCCCTTATCTCTGTTATAAAGTGTTTTACAGATATTTAGTTTATATCCATAGTAGACTTAATTGTATTTGTTGCTATTGTGTTTTATTTACTTTTTCTGTAGTTTTTTTTCTTTTTTACCACCTCTGTTGGGAGCTTCTGTTCCGATCATGCTATGCTGCCTGCATTTTCAGAAATGTCAGATTTATATATCTTTTATCAGCGGTACAGGCTGCAGTGGATGGGTAGTTAATGTTGTGACCTTGAAAATCAACCAACGCTTTCATGTGATAGATTATTTTTTTCATTAGTATTGTTTTTCTTTTATGTACTATCTATAAATCCCTAGTCTGCCGTGTTTTAGGTCAGTCTGTTTTGGTACTTTCATGATCCTGTGATTATATATTGTAAATGGGAAAACATTCACTAGATAATTTTAATTTCCCAGCCAAGCATTACAATTGCAATTTGTTCAAAAAATGGTTTAGAGTCCTAAATTATGGCTTTACCATGCACAATAAAAATACTGACATAGTGTAAATCAATCTTCCACAAAGGTTATGATCTCTTAGTACTGTGGGGCTACATGATTTGCCTGTTTTCTCTCATTACTATAACTGTTTTCATTTGGCTGTCTCCTATGTGCATTTCAATGTTATGAAAATATGATCTGACATTATAGTATGTTACGGTATTATCCACTTACTATCAGATAGATTAAGCTGTTCCTCAGCTAAGTAATTTTTTGCATAATTTTATGTTTTATGCTTTGTTCTTTGAGCAAGAATGAGTTTTGAAACGTATGGGTTATATACATAAAGCACATTGCTTTGTCTAGAAACATTAGATAACTCTATCATGGCAGGTGCCCGGAATCTTGCGAATACAGATAACTAGCTAGATAGTATTGGAAATATTTTTATCTTTTTGGCTAATGAAATGAAAAATATCCTCTTCAGGCACTTTTAATTGAACCATAAGTTTGTGCTGAGGTTGGTGGCATGGTGTATGTACAATTTGAATTTATTTTGGCGTTTTGCTATAACACAAAGTCATAAATGCTGCAATTGTACAGTGAAAGGATTGAATTTTTGGGTTTTTTTAAATTACGTTTTATATTCCTATGGACTGCATTACTTTTCTTTACAGTAGCCAATGCTTTGGAGCAATGATCTGCTTACAATTTTTAAACATATACAGATAAATAATACTAGTTGAGCTTCAGAAATGTAATACATTTTTTTAAAAAGAAAACCTGTATTGTTCTAATGTTCCCTATTGATTAATGGCTTATGGCGTCCGGTTACATGACGTTGTTTTGAAAGTATTGGACTAGATGTCCTCCGTGAATAACATACTGAATGGAATAGACATAAGAAAAAATAATAATATAAAAAAATATATAAATATAATCTAAACATATATTATATAAATTTATAAATATAAAATAAACATGTTTTTCTAATGACATTAAAATATTTAATATTACACATATTAAAAAAAGAAAGGGTTTCCCTACAAAATAGTTTGAAAAAATAAATATTTGCTTAAATATTATATTAAATAATATCTCCTCCCTAAATTTTACACTGCCTGCATAGAAAAAAAGCAGGACATTTTTTTGTTTTATATATCAGTGTCACTTACCTAACTTTGCTGCTGCTGCAAAGCTCCCTTGATTATCACCATCTGGTTTCGATTTGATAGAGTGACAGGCTTGTCTGTCCTTTGTGCGCATATAGTGTGTTGTATTTACACGTTGTGGTGTATTGTGTTTTCACAATATGTTGCATTATTGTATGACAAAGTTATCTCAGCGGCACGGGAAAAGTTAATCTTTTCTTTACGTCAAATTTTATGGGGTGTAGGGGAACCAGTATGGTCTGTATAAAGTGGTCAGCACTGCAGAAATAATGATGCAATTGAGAGGTATATAAGTTTCAAGGTTGTAGGGATGTCGAGGTAAATGGTATCTGATCAATTCCATTAACCAGTGTGTTTATTTTCAAATGTCACTTGGACACCAGCTATTTCAGTGTTGCCATTACAAGTGCTGGTGCGGATGAGTAACTCCAATAATCTGCGGGTCCTGAGAATGGGATTTTGTGTTCAACTAGTGGGTGGAGAGAGGTTTTACTTGGGAAAAATATGGCTCTAGTTCTAGTAGGATGAAGTTCTCATTTAAATGACAGCTAAAGCTAAAATGAGAACATTTAAATAGATCTAAATGTTTCAAGCTTTCTACTTCCCCGTTAAACCTATAAAGGACTCTGCAGAGAACCTTTTGGTGCTTCAAGTGACTGACAACAGAGGACAATAGCTCACACTGAGAGGGAGAAGAGGGTCAAATACCATTTAAATACCTTAACTAAAACATATACCTTTATGAATACTTCAAGAAGCTTTTTTGTTAGATTAAGTTTGTATTTGATTTAATGGCCATTTAAGCTGTATATGAGACAAGTTGCCATATTGCATTATCCTTATTCAGAGCACATTGTCACTGATACTCTGTAGAGGCTGGGATGACTGTAGATGAACTATTAGTTATTTTCAGATTACAGAAAGCAAGATGTAGACAATTTTCTGGGAGTTGGTAGCCACAGGACCTGCAAAATTGCTCCAAGCTCCAAAATATTTTGGGAGCATTTGTATAAATGTAAATGACTGCACTGCGGAATTCTTCATAGCTTTGCCCATCTCTCCAACAAAAACTTCCATGTTATTTCTCATTGTTACTGAGATATGACTATGTATTACATTGGACTGTTAATGAGAATTATTAAAATACTTTGACTACTGTTTTATAACCATTTACATGATATTATTTTTGGTAAACTTTGTTAAAGGAGATGTTTGCTAAATTCTGATTGTTTACATTCATATCCTTCAACTGATAATATGTTTTGCAAACATTGATATTTATTTAGATGCTGTCTTATGGTTGCTATAATGGAAGTTGTTAACTTCATGTAGCATGAAGGCGTTATACCCACTGGTATATTGCATTAATAAGCTAACACATTTGGCACGCTGTTAATAAAGTTTTTACTTGCGTTCAGGAGTTCATTTGAGGTCGCCTACGGTTCGCCAGTGTCTTCACTTGCATTAAATGGAAGTGAATTTGGAGCAAGCTTCGTTTGGGAATAAACGCTACACAACCGCCAAGCTCCCGAAAGCGACTAACAACGCAAGTGGGTATGGTGTCATTGGAAGTTGGAGCTTTAATAATTCGCAAAGTATCTTTCATCAGTTGGGGGATATGAAAGGAAATATAAACACATGGAACCCTATTTAAAAACGCTTACGTACTAATGTTGGATAACTGGGATCTTCAGTTATTGTACCACAGATCACATAATCTCTGGTTTGGTGTCAGCGGTGGGATGAATTGCTCATCACTGCCAGAGAAGCTTCTTTTGTAAAGTCCATGTTTGGTATAACTCTCAGTGAAATGTACTGTGTTCTATGCAGAATGGCTGTGGATGTTGTGTGTGGGGACACTGGAGACTGGGAAGGTCGCTGGAACCATGTAAGGAAGTTCCTCGAGCGATCAGGACCTTTCACACACCCCGAGTTCGAACCAAGCAATGAAGTGAGAAACCCCACCTTTACATTCATTACTTTGTAGCTTTACAGCTGAACTAGATTAAGTGAGACTTTATTGTATCCATGCCTTGTGATTAGCATTGTTGTGATTGAGTGCTATTTTAATCAGTTCTGTTGTTTTCCCTTCCAACAAGCATGGTGTGAACAATACAAGACTATCTGCTTCTGGAATCTAGCAGAACCAGCTATTAATATATTTAATTGTATGTTTACAAGATTACATTCTTCTAAAGTAAAGCCACATGGGAGCGATTGTGTCCAATGCCATAGTGTTTCTTTATTATTTTGTTTTTGTTTTATTTTTTTTCCAGTAATTGAAAAAGACGAGATAATTTTGCTTTGGCTAATGAGTTATTCACGTTATAAATTGCTGCATCCGTTTTCCATACAAACCATTGAGAAAGTAAAGATTTTTATGGTGCCTGAGAAATGGTTGTACCCTATATTTTAAGATGCTATCAAAGCTTTTTTTCCATGCGCCAAATAGCTGTCCATTAAAGGAAATAAGTTGGATTAGCGCTGTCCTGGCCTCTGTTTTAGCAGAGAGCACGGATTATGCAAAACCTATGGTCATTTAATTGTTACTGGTCTGTATTACTGTTGGTAAAAACTCCTGTGTGGCTTTACCCTATGAGTGTATTGTAAAATAAATATATCTAAAATATGTGTTTTTAGATATAGAGCTGAAGACTTTCCAGCCTATGTGTACATTAATATGTGCATATAACTGTATGTAATAATTGACCATTGGTGTGATGTATACTCAGGCAAATAAATGTTAGAATATTTAAAGGAGGAGGGATTGTGTTGCCTGAGCAAAAAGAACCTGATTGGACAAGGGGTGCATGGAAAACCGCTCTATAGGTAATTATGTACTAAAGATGTTGTCTGTAGCAACCAATCAGATTGTAATAGGGGTATTCAATTTTCGGCGGGATTGCCGAAAATACCGCGGCCCGCGCAGGTTTACCGTTATTACGGTAATCCTTTGCGGAAAAAACGTTAATATTAACGGTATTAGTTTTTCCGCGCTGGATCCTGCGAAAAATTGAATACCCCCCCTAAGTGTTGCTTTTGTAACACAGTGTAGAAAAGGAAAGTAAATGTTTGGTTGCTATAGGCAACACTACCTCTTCCACACCGTAACTAGTGGAATATTTGTCATAAATGTCCTCGATATGTCCATTTGGATGTCAGTAACAGCCGGGCTCCTTATCCAGCATTCCACATCTGGCATAGATAAATTAATAGTTCACTAAGTATGTGAGTGTGTAAACTGCACAATTAATGATATATATAATATGTGTATATATATATATATATATATATATATATATATATATATATATATATATATATATATATATATTATTTATTCCTCTATTGCATGTCTCAATTAATGATTGATCTCACTCTACTAATCCCAGAGAGTTATTGACATACTGGTTATTATTGGGCTTCTCACCTCTCCGGTTAATGAAATGACCCCTGCCTTTCATAGAATATAAACTAGGTGGATGGGAGCTTGATATAACTATAAAAGAGGGCTGGAGTTTGGCCAGAATGTCCGACAGGTTGGTCCATTTGTCAGAGGTAAAGGGAACCTTGCTGCACATTGAGATGTTCCTACTGCTGTTAGTTAAACTTCAGGATGATGTCCAATGAGCATTTAACAAGTTGTTCCACTACAGAGTACTGAAACACTCTTCTCTAACCTCAGCTACCAATAGATTTTTATCTGCAGTGTTTTAAGAACAAAGATCTCACACACAATCAATACACTTTATTAAGCGATAACTATATTAAGTTTTCACCTTAAAGCTTTTTAGAGATGTAAGTGCTAGTTTGCAAAGGCCAGTAATGCAAACAATGCACATGGACTGTATTTTGAATGAGTTTACAGAGGAACGGCAGGTGAAATATTTTTGTTGTGTGATCATACGGTAAATTACAAAGTTCTTTTCAAGTTTTGGTTGACCTAACTCAGACTACTGAAACTGATTTGAATTTTTTTTGGCTCAGAGTTTTGCTTACAACCAAAATAATTAAAACTTGTGAGCTGTGTTGTGAGACATATTAATAAGATAAAAACTAAAAATGCCTAATATTTGTAATGTTGACCATCAAATATGCTCATTATGAAAGTGTTACGAGCTAATGGAGGTTTTAGATGCAATAGAACACTGAAGAAGCTAAACTCCTGTTTTTTTAACAGATTTTCTCAGTTATATAAATCCATTTTCATTTAGTTTATAAACCCTTTATGTATAATGTTGAAATGTATTAATTTGTTTCTCTTTTCCAGTCTCTGCAGTTTCTCTTAGAAACCTGTAAAATATTGGTTGTTGGAGCTGGGGGATTGGGGTGTGAACTTCTCAAAAATCTGGTAATTCATTTTATATTCTGCTTGAACATTGTCTGGTTTTGTCACACGGAAGTGTTGTCCGAGCCAGCAAATGGTAATCGGCTCATATTTTAATGCCAAACGTGACCACTCTTAGGAATGAATGTACGTAGGCAGGAAATAGATTAATTTTACATATAAAACTAGTTATCTATTACCCATTTAAGTTGCTAATGTAATTTATATCTTTGTAACATATTCTATTTAATAATCCTTTAATTACAAGTAAAAGCTTGTCCCCTGTATTGATCTGAATTTACTTTCCAAGAAATTACTTTTTTTCCTGATTTACATACAATTTATACATATATTGACTGGGGTAAATGTATATTGTATGAATGGTGAATTGAATCTGTTCCAGAGTCCTGGGGAAATGGTGATAAATGGACCAATATTGATCTGAAATACATTATACAGTCTAATGTCAATGACTGCTTCATGTTAATGGTCTATTCGTGCTGTTAGATCTCTGAGTTGTAAAGAGAACGCTGATTAAAATGCAGGATTAAATCTTTTATTAGTAACTCTATGACCTGTGCTTTCAACAGGCTCTTTCGGGATTTCGACAGATCCATGTTATTGATATGGACACCATAGATGTCTCCAATTTAAATAGACAGTTTTTATTCCGGTAAGTCGTGCTGATATATCATTTTTTCCTGCTTGGTACAGGTTGAATTATATGTGCTGTATATGTCATTGAAGACGAGGCTGGACAAATGTCATGAGCCAGGGAGCCACTGGGCTTAAACAAATGTTTGGGTGTAATTTCTATAACTCCTTAAATCCGGGAACAGGGGTAAATTACCCCAAATGGGGTAAAAATGAAATTCCTGCGGGTAATGCTGCTGATTCACATGCTGTCAGTTGGATTGTAGACCCCTTTAAATGTGAAATTGCTGTTGTACCAGAAGAACCTCAAGGGTTGGCAGAGGCACTTCTTGAGCTTTGATGCAATAACGAAGCACGTATTGCATTTGAAAACAAAGCAGATCTGTCATATTTTTGGATGTCAACAGCTGCAAAGGCATTCAAAATTGCACATGAGGAGGCAGTAAAAAAATTGCTGCCTTTTGCAACAACCTACCTTTGCGAACAAGGATTTTCCACTATAACAAACATAAAAACAAAGCAGAGAAATCAAGTGGACGCTGAAGACTGTATCCAAATTGCTCTGACATCAAAATGCCACAATATTGATCCTCTCGTATCAAAAATGAAGCAACATCATTTCTCCAAACCCTGAAGTTTTGAAGTTGAAGCTTTCAAAGAAATTTTGAATAGATTCAATAAAAATTTTAATTGCAATAATTAATAATAATTTCCTTCCTTTCAAATCAAGGGGGCAACGTCGGCGTATCTAAATATATTTTGGGGTAAAAGGTAAAATTTCCCTGACCCACTGGCTTAAGTGGATGCAACACTTTCTTGGCTCATTAATAGGTCTCCGTTCCTAGATCTAATAGGTTCCTGAAATCTACATTTGTTTGGCCACCTTTGGTTCAAGTCCTGGGTCCTATTGTAAATGCTGTGCGTGGTTCTGGCTCTCGGACATAGATCACAATCATTCTCTAAGTCTATCATGTCGCTCTTAGTGAGAAATGGCGTTGTTTGTTTGTCTCTGTGCTGAATGTGAATTCTTTAAAAACGGAGTAATGTCCGTTAGGTTACTCTGCAGCCCAGTGTTGGACATGAAGGGAACATTATAAAAATAATGTATAATACATAGTTTATTTAATCGTAGCATTAAGGTAGACCTGGTTGTCTATTTTATGTGGGTGCTTGTTACTAAAAAGTTAAAAATTAGGGTTGTTGGAATAGAAGTTGCTCCGTGATAGAAGTTTAAAAGTTAACGCTTTTAAAGCTTTTCTCTCCTCAGTCTCCTGTCACACTATAATGCTCTACAAACCAATAGGTAGTTGCAATATTACTAATTAGCTGAAAGTGATACCTATAGTTCACAGAGATTGCTTAGTGAGACCTGGCTGCGGAGGGCACATCCACACTGGTCTCCAAACAGAACGGGGAAATAGCGCGCCGTAGAGATCTATCGCTCTCTCTCCTGTCGGTATGTTGTCCACATACCGACATTACTCTGTGACCTCTGACCCGCATACTGCTAAAAAAAAGTCGCTGTAACTAGTTGGAATGAATATTTAATCAGTTGTAACTTGTGAGCGGATGAACCAAATGCAACCAACAAAAACGAATGTGTGTAAAAAGAAGGAAGAAAAATTAAAATGAATACAGATACATAAGTTGTTCACTGTAAGGTTTTGGATTTTGAAAACTACATTTGGTTCATCCGCTTACAAGACAGATTTCTAGTGCTGCTGTCTTTTTATGTCAAGCGTTTCAGTAAGGATCTGCAACTGGCGTTGTTATTCCCGATTGGCAGACCGCCGTTTTGTTGTTCCTGTAAGTCATGTGTTTCATTCCTGTATGCGTGACAAAGCAGAGTGATCAGTAGACACGGTCAACGGGCCGTTTCCTCAGTGGTTGGGGTGACAGAAGCTTGGCTGGCGGTCTGCTTAGCCTGGTACAGATAGGGGGATTTCCATGCATGGCTGGGACCAGAGAACATTACAGCATGGCTGAATGTGAATAACGGTGACTTTGCTGTTGGACTTTTCTTGGCTTGTCAGCTGTGGGATGTGTATTTTACGGTTTGTGATTGAGCAAGCAGAAAATACTCCATCGCACTTTATATTTTAGTAAAGCTGCTTTGGAACGTGTGGGATAGACTGTGCATTTTCTCCATGTTTCATACCCTATTGTAGTACCTCATATTTTGTTCTCTGGGATGTTTTTCAGGCCTAAGGATGTCGGGAGACCGAAAGCAGAGGTGGCGGCTGATTTTATAAACAACAGAATACCTGACTGTTGTGTCGTACCGTATCCTTCCTGGACCTCAGTGTGCAGAATGCTCTGTGCATGACCATCGTTCTCTACATTAAAGTGCACTTGTTGTTTACATGCAGTGGGAGCTGTCATTTTATAGGCTGAACGAATATTCCTGAGACTGCAGCCTATTAATTCACTATGAACCGGGGGTATCAGTGAGACACAAAGATAAAAGCAGCACAAAGGTACTGTAACCCATTGCAACCAGCCAGATTTTGGCTTTGAATAATCTGGTGCAAATTAAGCTAATTTAAAGCACATGGGTTTGCAATAGGTTACAGTACTTTTTTTTTTTTTTTTGCACCATTTTTATTTTATAATCCGAGCCGGGGTTCGCTGTGCGACCCCCGAACTGAGAGAGGACAGCGTCAGATGTCATTGAATTTAGAACTGATCTGAACAATCCAGTGGGTTCTTGCTGACCAACATTACATGTATCACAGACAGCATCCTCTCTGCCTGTCTGTCGTTCCTCCCTCACACAGCCTGGGAGACGTAACATTGAACTTGTCAAGTGCTTGTACTTTCCCTTAACACCTTGAATATGAAGACATTATAAAAAGATTCAAGACTTCGACGAAACGTTTTACAGAGGTAATGCTGAATGCCCGTCTGTTTTAATGCACATTTCAAATGAGAAAACCATTCTTTAAACACATCTCTGTTTGTTCCTTCTTTTCAGAGTTCCATATTATAGTGTGTGGTCTGGATTCTATTATAGCCCGGCGGTGGTTGAACGGGATGCTGGTAATATTTTTCACCATTCTTATTATTTTTAAACCCAATTGTAACTTCTTGTTGCGTTCTAGATGTTTGTAGTTAATTTTCCTTCCTTTGAAGCTGCTATATTGATTCATGCTGTGATGGTTCCTGGACAATACATTAGTGACTAATGGCTCTCTGGGCACTGACATGAATCATGTCAGCATATACTGTACAGTATGGCTGTAATTTAAGGCAGTGAGATGTAGATGCTGTGAAGTTGCTGAGCTAGAGAGTAGATGGTCCAAAGAATAATTGATGACAGCGACCGGCAGATTGACTATGAAGAAGGACTTTACTTAAACATGAATTTAATTTCCCTGCTAGATTTCTCTCCTGAACTATGAAGATGGGGTATTGCAGCAGAGTTCAGTAATTCCAATGATTGATGGAGGCACGGAAGGCTTTAAAGGGAACGCCCGGGTCATCTTGCCAGGGATGACAGCCTGCGTGGAGTGTACGCTCGAGTTGTACCCACCGCAGGTTAGAACGCAGGTTTTCTTTACAATTCATAAGATGTATTCTTTTGTTGATACATCATCATCATCACCATTTATTTATATAGCGCCACTGATTCGGCAGCGCTGTACAGAGATCTCACATCAGTCCCTGCCCCATTGGGGCTTACAGTCTAAATTCCCTAACACACACACATACACACAGAGAGAGACTAGGGTCAATATTTGATAGCAGCCAATTAGCCTACTAGTATGTTTTTGGAGTGTGGGAGGAAACCGGAGCACCCGGAGGAAACCCACGCAAACACGGGGAGGACATACAAACTCCAAACTACATGCACATTATACATGTGATTCTAGCCACTAATATCGCATCTAGGATCTAACATTCCATAAGTTTGAAAAAAAAATCAATTAAGCATTTGAAAGGAGCATTAGTTACTAAGCTGACTGAACTCCTGCTATGCAAGTAATCCCAGACACACTCGTCTTACAATGACAGAAAGTAAACCCATTTCCTATAAGTGGTACACAAGCTTTTATTGTCTGGGAGGAAAGGTGCTAGCGTTGCATCCTGTATATGGACTATAATCGGCTGTTGTATAAGACCAATATTATTCCAGACTACCGTGACATTTATCTAGCCTTATATACTGTGCTCCACACCCACTGCATGATAATAAGTAATAATACTTGTAGTCCATGGTCTCACTACTATTACACACGCTATCACAAGATGCAAATCAATAACACCAGAGTCTTTATTCAATTTCTTTTTCTTTTTCTCCCGCAGATTAACTTTCCCATGTGTACAATTGCATCTATGCCCAGGTTACCGGAGCACTGTATAGAATATGTCCGGATATTGCAGTGGCCAAAGGAACAGCCTTTTGGAGGTACACAAGTTTTTGTTTTCATCCCGTCTGCAATAGCTTATATGTGAGAACTTAATGAGCAAATAATAAACTTACAGTCTGATTTCTGTCTGTAATTTATTCTAGATTTCTACATAGTTATGCTATGCAATGAATAACAGTTAAGCAAACATCTATTTGTTAAAGTAACGTTTTTGGCATTGTGAAAGAGCTGTATGAATATTAATAATAAAGTTGTGTACTGGGTTACAAAATACAGAAAATGCCATACAAAGCAACAGATAATACTATCCTACAGTCAACACAGAATAATCTACTATATGGATGTGTTTAATGATGGGTAAAGCTGGGTAGACACTACAGCAAATTTCTCGCAATGCTATATCTTTAACGGTTTCACCATCATCATTTATTTATTTATATGGCGCCACTAATTCCGCAGCGCTGCACAGAGAACTCGCTCACATCAGTCCCTGCCCCATTGGATTAAATTTCCTAACACACGTACACACAGACAGACAGACTAGGGTCAATTTGTTAGCAGCCAATTAACCTACTAGTATGTTTTTGGAGTGTGGGAGGAAACCGAAGCACCCGGAGGAAACCAACGCAAACACGGGGAGAACATACAAACTCCACACAGATAAGGCCATGGTCAGGAATTGAACTCATGACCCCAGTGCTGTCAGGCAGAAGTGCTAACCACTGAGCCACCGTGCTGCACCAACGACTGGAAGTCCCAATCAGCATGCCAATTCATGCATACACACTTATACAGTTTTTCAATATTTACCTTCAGATCTGTGCTCTACATCTGTCATAACATCTACTGAAAATATCATGATTCTGTAACTCTATGGAGATCTGCCTACAGTGCTGGTTGTGAGTGCGTACATACTGCAGAATTTGCCCAACATAGTCGATAGTGATTTTTAGTCCGTTTATAAACTCCCATGAAACGATGTGTTTTGGTATGATAAAACATGATTGTGGGAGCATACACACTAATGCAATATCAGACCTATCAGCCGTTTATCTTGTGATTGGTGCGATAATCAGGTGAAAACCTGTAGTGTGCACCCAGCGTAACTCTGGAGATTCTGGAATTGTCCTTGCAATGTGTCTGGCTGTCACTATTGTACAATATACTTAAAGGGTTTTTACGATCCAGGCATTAATATGTGGATTCTGCGCTCATTTGTTAAGTGACACGATGTGCTGAGTATTCTGTGTTCAGCACTATATAAAATAGTCCTTATTTATATGAACATGGTTTGTCTTTTTCTGCAGAGGATGTACAGCTGGATGGAGATGACCCTGAACATATCCAGTGGATATTTAAGAACTCGTTGGAACGAGCGTCGCAATTCAACATCCGAGGAGTGACGTACAGGCTCACCCAGGGTAAGAACCGCGCTTCAGTTCTGCTTGAATTTCTATTTTGAAAACTGAGGAAGTCTTTAATGAAATATGTAAAGTTGTGGATTTTTTTTTCTGTGATGTATAAACTGTGCGGATGGATTATATTTTAGAAGCTGATAAACACAGTGTCATGATGTATGATGAATTTATGTAAAGTTATTAAGGAACCCTCCTGTTTCTGGTGTACATTTATAATAGTTTTTACTTTTTTTTTTTCTGCCTTAGGTGTTGTAAAAAGAATTATCCCTGCTGTAGCCTCTACCAATGCCGTCATTGCAGGTAAAATCAATGTCTAGTCCACTGTGTCAGTAGTAGCTTCCGCTGGGGTTCCAAACTCTTCTGATAGGCTCTTAAGCCTTGGCGCCCACAAGGCTTTCAACACCGTCTCATGAGTTTTTATGTACGCCGTATTGGAGGGGAGGGATTTCAGCGCAGACTTCATAGTAATGAGCCAATCATTCTATGACTAAACCTTTAACTTTCCTGATTATCAACACCCTGCTTGGAGGTCCTCTGGAGTTGGCGAGGGGGACCAGACAGGGGGCTGCCAAATGTCTGCTTTATTTAACTTTTATTGTTAGATCTTATGCTGCAAGTTATACAAAAGTGGTCGCAACTGAGGGGCGTTAGGATGGGAACAGAGTCCATCAACATCACCGCTTTTGCGGATGATATTTTATTATATATATCTAACCCAGAATCCGCTTTGATTCCTTTGATGGGGAAAGAATTTTGTCTCTGTCGGGATTTAAAAATTTGAAAAATCGACAGCCTTATACCTAGGGAAAGGACAAACTAAGCCCTCGTGGACCCATAGCCTCTCATTACGTTGGGCACCCAAATATATATCTTATCTGGGAATTCAACTGACCAAAAACTTGGTCATTCTCTATAAACTCAATATTGGCAAAGCCATTCAACTGATGGACTGGGAGCCTCTTAATCACTCTTATTTCGGTAGGGTAAATCTCCTGAAGATGGTGTCCTTCCCAAAGTCATTGTACCCCTTACAAACATTGCCCTTACTACTAACAATCCATCAATTATTTATTTCGTACCTTCATATGGGGGGAAAAAAACCACCCCTGGATTAATTTTTTCAAGCTTCCAACAACCCAAAACTAATGGGGGCATTCATTTCCCAAACATAGTCCACTACAATCGCGCGGCACAATTGCGTTACACAAGAGACTGGTTAACAAATTTCACGAATCTGGCAATAGATAAGCAATTTCTCCCAAACTTGAACATTAAAGCTTTCCTCCACCTTCATGACCAGGAAATCCCAACTCATATACTAGAAAAATCCACTCTTAATTTCTGCCTTGAAAATTTGGCATATCCCAAGAGGTAAATTCCACCTTAACCCATACAAATCGAATTATTTACCTTTTGTCGGAAGCCCTGAATTGCAAAAATGTCATGGCGGCTTCCCACGTCATTAAATGGGAGACGAGGGGCTTGTTTTCAGTGCGTCAATTATTGGATAAGACATCTAAAAAATCACTTTGATATTCCCAGGCGAGTGAGCTGTTTCAATTTTTAGGCCCATGTGGACTAACCTTCATACAGGCCCAACACTATGCTAAATGTATCCTCTCGCTTTCTTTTCTGAAATAGACTGAGATAATCCCCTTGATACACTTTTGACATTTAATCCCCCTCAAAAAAAAAAGCTATCTCCATACATTACAACTTCTTGAGAACTATCTACGAAAAATTGTTTTTAATGGGAGTTACCCTTAAGAACTTTGTAGTAAGATGGTGATTGGCAGTAGCAAGTGGAATTTATTAAAGAGTGTGCTGGTTACCCGTAGTTGATTGTGATATTGCCATACTGTTTTTCTTGACAGTACTTTGCCAATGATTGACCTTATTAATTTTGCTTAGACATTATTTGTACAAATGTCATTAGTAATATTTGACTGTTTTTCAGCTGCCTGTGCCACTGAAGTATTTAAAATAGCCACCAGGTAATCAAATATGTGATTTCATTTGTATCATATACCTTTAACTTTTCATTAGGCTTTTAGTAATATGTCTTCTGGTTTTTTTTTGTTTTTTTATGTGCAGTGCGTACATTCCCTTGAATAATTATCTAGTATTTAATGATGTGGATGGATTGTACACATATACATTTGAAGCTGAAAGAAAGGTTTGTACAATGCAACTCAAATAGAACCTTTTCATTGGAAAGACTCATTTCTTTATTCAAATCTATCAGTCCGCCTCCTAACTTCCTTGTCCCTTCTCTCTCCCCCAGTTAGTACCTCCCTATTTGTGTCTCCCCCTTCCCTTTAGGATGTAAGCTCTCATGAGCAAGGCCCTCTTTCCTTGTGCGCTCCTTCTACTACTCCATCACCCCCTGTACCTCTTGGCCTGCTTCCCTAGCCCTGTTTTCTTAAACTTGGGCCTTCTTCTCGCTGATTTCTACCATCCCTTTCACTATCTGTCCCAGAAATACTCTGATTTGCTTTACCCATGCACCTGTGTTTGTATATATTTTTGTATCATGTTGTGTCTTGGTTCTCTGTTTTCTGTATATGTAATGTACGGCACTGCGGACCCTTTGTGGCACCTTATAAGTCATAGATAATAATAATAAAAGAGGAATTATTAAACCCAAACACATGGAATAAGGATTTAATATGATTGATATAGATATATGTATTTTATTCTGACATTTGTACATTCAGGGCTGCCTGAATGAATACATTAGAAAATTGTACTATGCAGCTAGGGGAAAGTATTGTATTGGGTAAGATAACTCTTGAGACTGTGGAGTAAATCAGTTAGTAAAAGTGGGCCATCATTTAAGACGTGAGATGGAACTTCAGTGATATGTGGCAGTTTGCATTGGGCAACTTCTGAGTGATTGCAATGAATAAAGGCTTTTCCAGGGGCAATACAAATAACAAAACAAAAAGTAAATACGGTGGTACTTACAGCTCTCAAGCGGATGTTGACCAAACCGTTTTTTGGATTATCAACAAATGAATTATAACACACAAGATGATGCGTTATGTGGTCTATGATATTGTTTTTTTATATATTGGTTATTTTTATGTTTTCTGGTATTTTGAGCACATTGTTTCCCCTATACCTTATGTTTAGACCGTGAGGACACAACAGTTTACATATATTTTTGGTATTGACTGTTAATTTTCCAGGTGCCCTTTAATGGAGCAGAAAGTAGTTATGCGTCATGAAATGGGCAAAGACGCACAGCTGGGCAAATAAGGAACCATCATGGGTCACATGTTGTGTTCTTTATAAATCAGCCTTACCCTGTGATTTAGTGTTTGTTTTGAGTTAGAGCCAATAAGGAGTAGTGTCCATATTCTTACCTTTTGTCTTATGTGTTACTAGAAATGTTTCTGATGGTTTATGTTCAGATTGAGAAGATCACAGTTCTAGATGTTGCCTTAGGCAGCAGTGTTGTGAGATTCACCAGTGGTTGTAGGTTTGCAGAGGACAACATTGTCTCCTGTGCCCACCAGGAATATCCCCGTTCTAGTATCCACTCTGTGTTCATAAAACATAGATTTTGTGATGTACAATTCTCTGTGTATAGTGGAACTTGCTGTCGGTCCCGCATATGGGGAGCACGGTGGCTTAGAGGTTAGCACTTCTGCCTTACAGCACTGGGGTCATGAGTTCAATTCCCGACCATGGCCTTATCTGTGCGGAGTTTGTATGTTCTCCCCGTGTTTGCGTGGGTTTCCTCCGGGTGCTCCGGTTTCCTCCCACTCTCCAAAAACATACTGGTAGGTTAATTGGCTACTAGCAAAAAAATGCTGTCTCTATGTATGTTAGGGAATTTAGACTGTAAGCTCCAATGGGGCAGGGACTGATGTGAGTGAGTTCTCTGTACAGCGCTGCAGAATTAGTGGCGCCATATAAATAAATGATGATGATAGTTCACGGTTCACACGTTGCCTAAACAAGAACATCAGTCATAGCTTAAGCTCTAGTGGGTGGAGTTGACCAGGTTATCATTAAACCATGTGCTGTACTTATATCTGATGGTGCGGCTCGTCCGATCTGCTAAGCTCTCCAAACCTCTTTCTGTCCCACACTTAGGGCTAGATTTACTAAGCTGCGGGTTTGAAAAAGTGGGGATGTTGCCTTTAGCAACCAATCGGATTCTAGCTATCATTTTGTAGAAGGTACTAAGTAAATGAAAGCTAGAATCTGATTGGTTGCTATAGGCAACATCCCCACTTTAAAACCCGCAGCTTAGTAAATCTAGCACTTAGTCTCCTTTACATTGGTCCCTTTTCACATGATTCAAACAGGTAAAGCTGCCGCCCTGTGTAAGTCCTAACATAGGAAGTAAGTCCGCACCAGCAGAGGGTCATAAATGACGTTTTGAATTGGGTGAATGGGAAAGTATACCGGAGACCGGCTTTTGTCTGTTGGGGCCTCAAGCATCCGGTGAGCAGTACTTGAAACTTAAGTAAAACAGAGTTAATTTCCAGTTAAGCCAGTATTAGGTGTATTGGTTTATAGTAAACTCTGCTGGTTTAGGAAATATTTAGATATATAATGAAAGGTTATTTTTGGGAATTATTTCTCTATGCTTAGTAGACTTTCTGACTAAGGGATATATTTATCAAGTGGCGGTTCCGAAAAACTGCCGATGGGCTTTGTCTTTAATAAAATTGTCGTTGTAAAAGTTCTACATTTTTTTTGGAGGAACTGCCGCTTGATAAATTTACTCCTAAATTTTTTGACAATAGATACTGTTAATAGATTGTAAAGCCTATGCTGAGTTATCCCAGTTTTTGGTTTTGTTTTTGTCACATTTGCTGGAAAATTTAATGCAAGGGTCAGAGGTTCAAAGAAAAAAAAAAAATCAATGGGTTTTCCGTTTTGCACTGCCCAATTATCTGTAACCATTGAGAGGTCAGACATAGGAAAACGAGAGCTGTGAAAATAATGTAGTTTGTTGTCCAGGCTTAGAAATAATTGGGGCTTGGATATGATATTGAAAACAATAACATCTGCAACAGAGAGGGTGGCTGCATTGTCTTCCACTGGGCTAAGCCGTAGAAAACTTGTATATGGGAATAAAATCTCCACAATCCGTTTCGTATCGGATCTCTTAAATTTTTCTAGGTTAGCACTTCGAATTGTTTATCAATAGTTGTGCTACGGTAATTGTTAATTCTATTACCAAAATATTACTAAGAGTTACTGATTTGATGTCTTTTATTGTTTGTATAGGATAACTGCCCGGCCTGTAGTCAGCTGCCTCAGAACATCCAGTTTCCTTCCTCCGCTAAACTGCAGGAGGTCTTGGATTATTTAACAAGCGATACTTCTTTGTAAGTAATTTAATTTACTGTAAATGATTTAGTATGTGTCTGTAATGTGGTTCTTGCTGAATAAAAATATACGATAGTGTAAGAGATGCTTTGTATAACATTATTGCTTGATAAGGCTAAAGCATGTATTCTTGTATAACTACTTAATGTTCTCATGAACTGTGGCCTTGAGTTGGCAGACTTCTTGAGTTGTCACGGTCAGGCAAGTGCAGATCTGGGGGTCCCAGGAATAGATTTATTGGCTTCTCGATTTAATCACAAGATCTCCCCTTTACAGCACCAGGAAACCTGTCATCAACATCCTGACAGTTCCATAGCTGCTCCGATTTGTCTGCTGTCCCCTCTGACTCCCATACACCCGCTGGTTGGGCTGACCCAAGGAAGGTCAGACTAGAAAGGGTGCAATTGGACCTGGCATGCAGATGTGGGCAATCTCTTGATCAGTTATCCTTGATCCGTCTTTGGATGAAACTTTCACCTGGCCCATTCATTTAAGCTTTACCCCAAAATGTTTCATATCTCTTGTTTGGTTATTTTCTGTCAGAGGGGGCTGGAAATAGGTCTGGCTCTGAGCTCTCTCAAGGAGCAAGTTTCTGCCCTTGATGTACAGAGCCTGCTGGAGCTGCATCCAACTGTCTACAAACCAGATTTGCAGAGTAGCAGCCTGGTCTTTGCTACCTCTATGGAGGGTTGTGTTAGCAACTGAGTTCGTTGCAAACTGAGTGGGAACATGGGGGGGGGAGGAGTTATAGAAAGAGGAGGGGTTATAGGAAAGAGGAGGAGGTCCTAACCTGACATCTGTATTATCCCTACTGCTGAAAGAGAGGGGGATTTAAAAATAAATACAATATATATTTATATATTTTTGTTTTTTTAAGTAACTCTGATAATGAATATCCTTACACCAGACCGAAATGATTTGTCATTTTGTTCATGGTGTGTTAGTGACTATGAAATGATGATATATTTGTTTATATATAATATAGTTGTAATTCTGACTAGCAAATGTGACCATTGGAACAGTAAGTACAGAGACAAGACAGTAAGTGTACGCAGTCAACAATAAGAACAGCCCCCTAGCAAGGTTGCAGTGTCTTTGGGAGTAGAGCCCTATTTTAATGCACATAAACGCAGACGCTCACTCCCTTATAAACTGTGACATACACTGATCAGAATTTATTATTATGTTGTCTTATAGACAAATGAAATCTCCGGCAATCACTGCAACACTGGATGGGAAGAATAAAACACTCTATTTACAGGTAAGAAGAGAATTCTGCACTATTGGAAGCTGTGCTAATGTCCATCTCACCGATTAGAATGGTCTTACATCGCCAGTTATGTTTCTCTAGTATAAACTTAATCATCATGACCTATGTAAGCTGATGGAAGTAGTATTCTATGTAACCAGAGTCGGGATTCTAATTGCATAGAGAACCTGAAGCTTTCCTTTGTTTTGCAGACTGTAGCATCTATAGAAGAAAGGACGAGGCCCAATCTATGCAAGACGTTAAAAGGTGATTTGTCCTAAAATAAAAGTGTACATAATGTTGCTTGATCACACCCTTGTATCTAGTGGCATTGGATAGTTCACTCCCTATCAAAGAAAAGAAAGATTTCTATATGGCAGGGGGGAAAGGATGGGGGGTTGTACTTGGATGTGAAGCTGTTGTCAGTCCTATAAGCTTTGGCCAGCAAATGTCAGCAGCTCCATTCCTGAGCGTGACACCTACCCATCCTCATCTTCCAGTTTGAATTTCATTCCTGACGGATGTTTGTGATATCTGCAGTCTGGTTTTCCACGTTTAAAAGGCTGATTATTAAGTGGAGAGAACTAAACCTAAGTGGAACAAATCGTGGGGAGGGGTTATATGACGAGTAATAATGTTATAGGCTTTCAGAAAGCAGTTGCTGAGAGATTTATAAGTATAACAAATTGGATGTAAGAACCTTGTATCTTATAAACGGGTTCTTTTGACATCACAGTCTTCCTTATATCAGTGTGACAGGGGCATTATATCACTGATCTGTGCTATTGTTGACCCTGCTGCTAACACTCTTATTTTGTATTTTTGTGGGGTTTTTTTGGGGGTTTTTTTTTCACTTGAGTATTTTTGCTTTCCCACTTTCAGAGCTCGGCCTGGTTGACGGACAAGAACTTGCAGTGGCTGATATTACCACGCCTCAGACTGTGCTGTTCAAGCTTCACTTCACCACCTAGCCCTGGTGGTTCCACGTGGCCACCTTTAGTAATAAATTATAAGACGGAACTGCGTAGTAAATCCTAGTATCAATGTGCAGTGTGATGGAAGTTCAACTGAAGACTTTGGCTTGGAATTTGGGAAATACCAGACCTCACTTATTGGCTGCTCACCCAGTCCATATGGTAATGGAAAGTGCTCGTGTAACATAGTCCCCTCCACTGAAGAATTATTTATGAAAGGGAAAACATTTTTAAAACGGACCCCCCAAGAGCATTTTAAATATCCTTTTAGAAACATCCACAATGTACAGGGTTCTGTTTGAACTGCTGACTGCTGTATACTGTATAAAGACTTGTATGTTTCTTTTTTTTTTTTTTTTTTTTTTTATATAATGTCCAACTGCAAAACAATTGTCGGAATTGTAAACAATGTAATTAAACATAATAAAATCCTCTACCTTGTTTGCATGAGATATAATGCATATTATATAACAATATATTACAATACATGTGATTCTGCTGTTATTGACCTGGGCAGCAAATATTTGGTCAAATTAGACATCGCAAAAGACTGTTCAGTCCTCAGGCCGAACATCCAGATGTTATGAGAACCAGTTAGTCCAGATGACAGGGCACACTTGCTGAGGTTAGTCATTATTATCAGATGTTTTAGGCCCAGATGCCCACCATGGTCATCTTAAACCCAACGGGCTATCTGTAATGCTGCAGGTATGGGCTCTGTGTTAGTAGTACACAGACCAGTTTTGAGGAGAGACTGTCAAAGCTAGATATGTTTACACTAAGGAAGACCTTTTAAGACGGCGTATTGTTAAGGGTTGGGGTCTTCACGCGAGCTGGGGAAACTAATGGCGGTGTACTAAAGTCCTGGAAACAGAAGTGTAGTGTGGTCATAAGGAAGGAGTTGGTCTTTGGCAGATCTGAATGGACAATTGGGTGGATATTTGGAGACTAGGGAAGACCTATAGGGTGGTACAGCAATGTAGAGAGTTTTGTAGGCAAATAAAAAGTTTTCCCTGGAGTGGACGTATCCAGTGCAGTGTCTAGCAAAGAATTGTAGCATTAGTAAAGTGAAAGCCGTATTTAAGATAGTGAAGCAGTGCCAAATTTGTATAATGAAAGTCCCCTGAGCATTGTCTTACAGTAGTGAAGACTGGAGATGATCAGAGTTTTAGTTGTGAGGTAGGGATGGATGCATCACGATTTTGCCAGGGATTGAATCAAGTGTGACTGATGTAACATATACATTAAAAGGCTATTGTACATAATTGCAATCACTGTGGGGTTTACTAAAACAGACAGGTGGGTCACCTAGAAATAACTTATTGTATACATTTATTTTAGTTAGCGGCACAGTGCACCAATGTATATAATTGCAGTTGTACTGACTTTTGTATTGGAAATGTACTGATTTCTGAGGCCGTGTTAGAGGAAATTTTGTTTTTGTAACTTCTGAAGAACAACAAATAATGTAGACATCACATCAAATGTTCAAATAAGGGAAACAGTGATCCCAATATGGGGGTAAATGTATCAAGCTGAGAGTTTTCCGACGGGTTTGAAAAACCAATCAGATTCTAGCTATCATTTATTTAGTACATTCTACAACATGATAGCTAGAATCTAAATGGTTGCTATAGGCAACATCTCCACTTTTCAAATCCGCTAGAAAACTCTCAGCTTGATATATTTACCCCATGGTCTGATTTGAAATTAGTTTCCAGAAACAACAGCATAAGGGATCAACTAGGACTTTAAACTTTAGAAAGTCAAATTTTAATACCCGAAAGGAGCCTATAAAGTTTATAGACTGGGATGTAGTTTTTGAAGGAAAAAGTACAGAACAAAGGTGGGCAGTCTTTACAATGTTGGGGAAAAATACACATATATGTTCATTCCTATAGGAAACAAATGTAAAAGAATTACGTCTAAACCAATGTGGCTAAATAAAAAGGTATGGAAAGGAAGAAGCATGCATTTAAATTGTTTGTCTAAATCGACTGAGGAGTCCTTCCATATCTGCAAGGAATGTAATAAAATAAGCAAAAGGAAATTTAGATTGACTAAATTAGAAAATGAAAAACAAGTTGCAAAAGAAATTAAGACAAACCCTAAAAAGTTTTTTAGACGTATATAAATGGAAAAAATGATTAAAAAAGACAATATATGATCGATCCCTAGGAAGTGAGATGGGTGGATTGATTAATGATAATAAGGAAAAAGTAGAGGTATTAAACCCTTTCTTTTCTTGAGTGAGTGAGTTCTCTGTACAGCACTGCGGAATCAGTGGCACTATATAATTAAATGATGATGATGTTTCTTCCGTATTTACTAGACGGGAACAGACGGTAGGATTAATATATAAATATGGAAATGCCACCGTACCATTAATTAATACTTGGCTGACAAAGGAAGAAGTCCAAAAGAGACTGAAAAAAAATTAAATAAAGCTCCAGGGTTCTTATGGAGCTAAACTCAGAAATAGCTAGACCACTATTCTAGGGGAAAGTTAGTGGGAACTTAGACCAGGGTAGTACAGTAGATGTGGTCTTATATTTTGCAAAGGCCTTTGATACAGCGCCACACAAGGTTGATTTACAAAACAAGGGAACTGGGTCTAGGAAACAACATTTGTACTTGTCAAAAACTGGTTGGAGAATAGGGAACAGAGAGTTCTGGTAAATGGAATATTTTCAAATTGGTCAAAAATGTTAAGTGGTGTACATCAAGGTTCTGTGCTGGGGCCACTCCTTTTTAATATATTAATGACCTTGGTGATGGTTTTAGAGAGCAAAGTTTCCATTTTTGCTGATGACACTAAACTTTGTAAGATAATAAAATCAGAGCAATATGTAGTTTCTCTGCAGAGGGACTTCAATAAACTGGAGGATTGGGCGGCCAAATGGAAGATGAAGTTTAACATAGATAAATGTAAAGTTACGCATTTAGGGATCAAAAAGAAATATGAAATCTATAAATGAAATGGGTTAAATGTATGGTAATCTGTAATGGAAAAGGATTTGGGAGTGCTCGTGGACTGCAGACTTAGCAATAGTGCTCAATGTCAAGCAGCAGCTGCAAGGGCAAACAAAGTATTGGCATGCATAAAAAGGGGCATAGATGCAAGGGAAGACAGTGTAATTTTGCCACTATATAAATCATTGGTAAGACCTCATCTTGAATACGGAGTACAGTTCTGGGCACCACTCTATAAAAAGGACATTTTGGAACTAGAAAGGGTTCAGAGAAGGGTGATAAAATTGATAAAGGGTATGGAGTCATTAAGTTATGAGGAAAGTCCTTTTAGGACTTTAGCCAGTTTAGGCATGTTTACTTTAGAAAAGAGGCGTCTAAGGGGAGATATGATTACTATGTACAAATACATTAAGGGTCAATACAGAGAACTTTCATGGGAACTTTTTACCCCAAGGACTGTACACAGTACACGCGGTCATCCCCGAAAGTTAGAGGAGAGGAAGTTTCATAAACAACAAAGGAAGGGGTTCTTTACAGTAAGGACAGACAAGATATGGAATTCACTGCCAGGAAAGGTTGTGATGGCAGATTCAATTGATATTTTTAAGAATGGCTTAGACAATTTTTTAGTCGAAAAGGGTATCCAGTGTTACGACCGTTAATACAAATGAAGGATAGAAGTGGATCCAGGGAGAAATAGGACTGCAATATTGGGTCAGGAGGAATTTTTCCAGATTGGCGGATGCTTACTCTGGATCAATTTCAAATATAAGTGAGGGATCATAGGAGATCCAAATAGGTTGAACTTGATAGACTGGTGTCTTTTTCCAACCTCATCAATTAAGAAAGGAAATCCCATGCTAATTAGGCCGTTCTTCTGTGAGTGACCAACACATCTTTGAGCCAGTATACACAGCAAGGGGGGGGGAATTCGTTCCTTTCTAGCCTGTGTTTTCTGTCTTGCCCGCGAGTATCTGGTGGCAAGGTGATACTGATACTGTTACTGATGGTGAGAAAGCAATCCAGATAGACTGTAACATCCCTTTTCCTCTTCTCAAACAGACCGGATGGCAAAGTACGGCCATCCGGTCACAGTCGGCTATTCAGGCAATGGGTTTTGCTGCTGAGGGAGAGGTTTTCAGTAAATTTTTTCTGCTGGGTAAGTGCGGCAAAATGCCCAGCAAGATATCATATGGTCAGTAGTAATGCCAGCAAAGTGTAATATGCTCAGTAATAATGCCCAGCATGGTGTAATATGGCCAGTAATAATGTCAATAAGTGACCATTTTAAAATTGACAATTGACTACCGGATATGGATTATGGAGTGTCGCCAACAAAAGAACTACTTTTCCTTTTGAACAATATTGACATTTGTTCTGGGAGATGTCCCCCTCTAAGATAAGAAATACAAAAAATAATAATAGGGACAATCCACTGGAAAGGATGGAAGGAATTTATATATATATATATATATATGCACAATAAAAAAAAAATATGTCATGCGGACAGAGGCAGAACTAGCAAGCTGTGGGCCCCGGGACAGAGTGGCGAGGAGGAGAGAACCGGTGCCCCTGAACCTTCAGGGCTGTCTTTCCGACTGGGCACGATGGACAGGTGCTTGGGGGCCCAGGGGGAAAAAGGGCCTAAGGCAGGACTCCTGTAAAAAAAAAAACTAAAACAAAAAAAAACAAACAACTTACCTTTTGCGATCTGGCTCCGTCCCTGGTACCCTCTTTCTTGCTGTGCTCACAGTGAATGTCGGGTGTGATGACGTCATCACACCCGACATTCACTGCGAGCGTGGAGGAGCGCCGAACGGAGACTCTGCGATGACCCAGAAAAATGAAGAGAAGGGGATATATATATATATGTATAAAAACAGTGATAAAAGACAACGGCGCTTAGTGCATTAACACAGTCACGTGAATATATTGTGCTTATATAAGTAAAAAGATTCACATACAGTAAGCTGCTTCACTTTTATACATCAATTGCAGATGTGACACCAAGAAAAATACAAAAAAGGATCGCCAAACATAGGGGGTATTCAATTAGCTTTTAAAATCGCGGTAACGCGCCGTAACAGCCGCGAAACGTAATACACGTTACCGCAATAACGTGGATTTTCGTTCGCAGCCCATAGGGTTGCGTACGAAAATCCGCGTTAATGCGGTACCGTAATACCGGCAAGAACGCGCACTTTTCGCGGTAACGCGCGTTACCGCGAATCGGAAAGCTAATTAAATATGCCCCCGTGTGTGTGTGTGTGTGTAAAAAAATAAAACAGAGCTGCAGCGCCACCTGCTGGGCAGAGTTATACACTGACCTACTAAATTCTTAGTGTGTGTAAAAAAAAATTCAGAAAGGGCTGAAATTTGGTATACTAAGATGTTTTTAATTTGTTAATTGTTAAAAGTATTTATAAAGATTTAAAAAATATATATATATTTCTTGAAGGAGAAGTGACAGTTGGGAGTGGTTGGTGGTTGGTGGTTGGTGGTTGAGGCCTGGGCTATGGCCCAAATGCATGATAAGAACCTTTTTAACATCTTAAGTAGCTTGATTTGACTAGAATGCATGAGTATCATGCACGGGTTAACTTGTATGTATATATATATATATATATATATATATATATATATATATATGTATGTATATGTATATGTATGTATATATATGTATATGTATGTATGTATATGTGTGTGTATATATATATATGTATATATGTATATATATGTGTGTGTATATGTGTGTATATGTGTGTATATGTATATATATATGTATGTATGTATATGTGTGTGTGTGTATATATATATATATATATATATATATATATATATATGTGTGTATTAATATGTATATATGTATATGTGTGTATATATATATATATATATATATATATATATATATATATGAAAATATATATATACTCACCATTTTTTTTACATACACATATTTATATATTTATGTAAAAAAAAGTCATTTAGTGTGTGTATATATATATATATATGTATATATATATATATATATACACAATATAATCACCTTTTTTTTATACACACACATATATTATATATATATATATATATAATGTTTAAGATAAAAAGGGGAAGTTCAGGCTTGTGCAATATTGTTTAATATGTAAAAGATCCTGTTCGGACTGTGTATACCCGTTCGTGTGATTTGTAAAGTACGGATGAGCACGGAAAAAATGCGCACCGCCCTTTAATTCTCTGCGAGGACACCAAGCTTGTCACTAGCTAACATCAGCTGTCTACTCTGGATGCAACAAAATTAGCAGATTAGATGACTGGAGAGCAGACAGGGAGATTAGACAGATCCGAGCCATGAGGCTGATTTAATATTGCATCAAGTACTACGAGATAAAACCCAAGAGGTATAACGCAGACATGACACGTAGGGTGCAGCAGGCAGCACTGAGCCAATTGTGATTGTATGATTTCGTCACTAAAGCCTCCGATAACTTAATATATAACCCATTATACAACATGCGTGAGGATCAGAAACTTGTATTAGGCTGAGGAGTAGGAGCAGACGTACAGTTTTTATTCTAGTGACAAGAGAGGTGAGGGGGGATCGATTTGTGTCCTCACTGTTTACAGTCACCTAAAGTATTGCATATTCCACCAATTGGCTAAAGCAATATGGTTGAAGCCGATCTGTTCCCCAGGAGTGGTGCAAAGCAACAGGCACATTTGCAAAAAAACAACTCAAACTGTCCCTTCCATTGGCACTAATTTATTGGTCATTTTTTTTTAGGTATATTATTCAAAGGGTGCCAAGAAGTGTGCACAGTGCCTTGCAAAATTGCAAGAAGCACTAACAAGTGGCAGTAGCCACTACTGTACTGAAGAGCTTACAGTCTACATGGATGATGGAAGACAAAGCAACGATGGGTGAAGTGTGGCAGTGTGTATGGGGTACCGGTGTAAGCTATTGGCAGAGGCATAGGCAGACATTGGAGCAGTGCTACGTTCCTAATATTTCATCTTGGCTTGGAAGTTTGTTCTGCATAGATGTAGCAGAAGAACAAGAGAGTTTCAGAGGTAAGTAGCAGAGGCCAGCTGGCAGTGAAATGAAATGATGTGGAAAGGAGTTAGCTGAAAGAGGAACTAAGAATACATCTAGGGACAAATAAGAGATGAGATAAGGAGGAGAATGAGTAGAATGAGAGCTTTTACAAGTGATCATCATCATCACCATTTATTTATATAGCACCACTGATTCCGTAGCGCTGTACACAGAACTCATTCACATCAGTCCCTGCCCCATTGGGGCTTACAGTCTAAATTCCCTAACATATACACAGACAGATACTAGGGTCAATTTTGATAGCAGCCAATTAACTTACTAGTATGTTTTTTTTGGAGTGTGGGAGGAAACTGAAGCACCTGGAGGAAACCCACGCAAACACGGGGAGAACATACAAACTCCACACAGATAAGGCCATGGTCGGGAATTGAACTCATGACTCCAGCGCTGTGAGGCAGAAGTGCTAACCACTTAGCCACCCATGCTGCCCAAGTGATACAGCACACGATAGGAAACCATGAGAAAGACATTCAAACATACAACAAATAAGTCACAAAAAAATATTAAAAGGTATCTTTTATCATTTGTATTTGTCTAATTAACTAGACAGATGCATAATAATATGCTTAATGTAACACATTATATATCTATATGAAAGCATTACTTGCTTGCAGTTTGCCATTCATTAGACTGCCATTGTTTTCCTCTCAGTCTCATAATCCCATTCTATCCTCCCAATACCATCCTTCAGGTATCATAATCCTTCTATAGCAAATTATCTTGCTCTAGTGGCAAAGGTTGGGTATAAAATCATTGGGCATGGGATAAGGCATCACAGGGGACAGGCTTAGATCAGTGTTGGCTAACCTGTGACACTTCAGGTGTTGTGAAACTATAAGTCCCAGCATACCCTTCCGGCAATAACCTGCTAAATAGTGGCAAAGCATGCTGGGACTTGTAGTTTCCCAAACACCCGGAGTGTCACAGGTTAGCCAACGCTGATCTAGATGGCAGACAACTCCCTAAATTTGCTTTAAATTGAGAGATCCAGTGTAACATAGTTTTGTAAATGCAGGATGAATGGATAGGTGCAGTGCTACAGACAGAGTGCAGGGGACTAGTGTCTCCTTCATCTTAATAGGGTGAAACATCCCTGAGATAATATAATCTTATGAAGAAAAGTGCTTAACGTTTAAACTTAAGCTTTCATATTTCCAACTGGTCCCAATACCGTAGGGAAATACAAATAAAACAGTTTTATTCACTATGTATAGATATATAACAAGTCACGTTACGTGATATCTAGGACTATGTGTTATGAAGTGTGGGCAGTCACGTGACCGCCATGGGCCTGGCAGTGTCGCGGTGTGATGATGTCACCGCCGGGTTTGTTTACTGCTACGTGTTCGGGAAGTGGCTGAGAGTCGGGGGCCACGGACGGTCCCGGAGAGGGAGGAGGCGGCGGCCGCGGTGTGACAGGGGCTGCCCGGCACCATGAGCTGGTTCAACACCTCGCATCTCTCCAGCTTCGCCAAACAGGCGCTGTCACAGGCCCAGAAGTCCATAGACCGGGTACTGGACATTCAGGAGGACGAGTCTGCCTGGGCAGGCGCCATCATCACTCCCTATGAAGAAGGTGCTGAGTGTGATATGTGTGTGTGTCAGTGTGATATGTGTGTGTGTCAGTGTGATATGTGTGTGTGTCAGTGTGATATGTGTGTGTGTCAGTGTGATATGTGTGTGTGTCAGTGTGATGTGTGTCAGTGTGATGTGTGTCAGTGTGATGTGTGTCAGTGTGATGTGTGTCAGTGTGCTACTGGTCTCCTGGACTGAGTGTGATGTGTGTCAGTGTGCCACTGGCCTGTGTGGCGTATCAGTGTGCCACTGGCCCTGTAGGTCTCCAGTTATCTGTCAATTTCTGTATGAATTACTGTTTTTTGCTGTTGTGATACATATCCAGTAACTGATTGAGACCAACAAAGGAACACCTGTACACACAGAAACATCACATGTTTTAAAAGTCAAGTATGTTTTATAGCCAAAGCACACTCTGTTACTTTCAATGCCTAGGTTACAGGCGACAAATCTCCATCTAAACATTTAGCTTCCTAGTGGGTCATTTCTGAATACGAAAAAATTATAAATCGTTGTACAAAAGCCAGTTCTTCCTGCTTTGGGACATCCGACTTCTGTTTTAGAATACTTGAGTGGATTAGTGCGGCAATATAGCAATGTTTGTGGAAGGAGCAAGTTTGTGCTCTAACTGATGGGCATTACTGGATAGACGTGTGAATTGGGCTGTTCCAAGTGGAATGTTGGATATCCACAATAATGCTCTAAGCATGAAAGAAAAATGAGATTTGTTTTACAGGACATTATAATGAATTCAAAGGGATGGAGACCGCACATATTAGGAGCAGCTCCCAATTTAGTGATAGGCTGCAAACCCTTTTTCTCTTTACTACCTATGGGGGACACTGCAGATACCTCAGTGTTTAAGTGCCTAGGAGACAGGTCACTTTTGTATAGGCTCCTGCCTATACTTGTATTAGCTTTAGGTTTTCATGTCTTTATTTTTATTCTTCTTACAAGTGCAGCGCAGGGATCGAACTTAAGCTCCAGTGGCATGAATAGCCTTTCTGCTTCCTTCACTCTGGGTTCCTGCGAAGGAGGGAGCAGTTTCAGCTTATTAACCCCTTGCACGGATTGCTGGCAGTCTCCTTCCCCTAGTTAGATGAGCATTAGCAGATTAATTCTTCATCACTAGGGGGATGTTAAGGTCCGCACAGGTACTTGAATCTTCCTTTTTTCACACTTCCACACACACTCCGGCTGCACAGACCATATCTGTCGTAGTCACATCTTCCCAGACAGAAGCGGCTATGCCATTATCCCAGTCTGAGTCCGCCCAGGGCGCAGCACGTTTGCTTACTATCCCACACAGAGGTAAGCAGATTATTGCAGATGCTTTTCAGGGTCAGGATCAAGATTCAGAACATTCCTCTGCCGAGGTCGGCTAGTTGGATCTTGATTTACTAGAGGAAGACACTGTTAGCTCTGAGGATTCCTCATCCACATATAATGTGAATAATCTTATTCTAGGACTCTTTTGACTTTGCAGAGCCTGAGTCTGCGGCCCCCTCCACGTTTGCCCTTTTTAAGAAACCTGAGTCTCAGGTAGCTTGTTTCCCCCTCTCCCCCCAGTTGATGTACATGGTGTCGAAAGCTTTGTAGATGCCAAATAAGCAGTTTATGATGCCGGGCAGATTTAAATCTCTTTACCCTCTCCCCTCAGAGGCGTTAGTTAAATGGGAAGGTACTCCTAGGGTGGACACCCCTGTAGCTCATCTATCCACCACTTCTGCTGTCCCTACACAGGGCAGGGTTTCTCTGAGGGACCTCACTGACAAGAAGTGTAGCTTGGGCTAATTAAATCATTCAGCTGTGGTGAGAACAGCTGGTGAAAGGTACACAGGATGACGTTCCAAGATCCAAACTTCTCATTTTAGCTGATCATATCCAGGAAATGTCGGATTATGTCGGTCAGGCAGCCATGAATGCTGTGTCTGTTAACTCCAGATCCTTGGGCCTCATCATTGCGGCCCATCGCACCTTATGGTTACGCTCTTGGGCAGTGGAAGCTGACTCAGTGCACCTTAGAAATCTTACCTTTCGACGGTATCAGTCTGTTTGGGTCATAATTAGAGCGAGTTATCCAGGAGGCCACTGGAGGTAAGAGTAGCTCTCTTCCCGTCCGCTCCACAAGGCAATGACAAGGACGTTCTCGGTCCTTTTGTTCCTTTGGCCGAGGTCGGGGTGCTTTGTCGTGAGGTGACTCCTCGGCTCGCAGAGGAGCATATAGTTGAAACAGAGGTGCTGTTAGGCGAGGAGCCACGAGGGCAGGTGAAAGCCTGCGTTATGACAGAATCCCTCTAGGGGAATTGGTTGTGGGAGCGTGTCTTCTCCGCTTCCAGGACCAGTGATGGGCATCCACCACAGATGCATGGGTGCGGGGAATAGTGTCCCAGGGTTATGTTATCGACCCAGTCCAGTTTCCAGAGCAGAGGTTCTTCACAGCCCTTCCGGTTTGTCCCCTCAGTGCAAGGAACTTCAGGAAGCCATCCAGAAGCGCCTAGCAGCCGGGGTTATTGTCCAGGTCCTACAGCAGGAAAGAGGTCATGGGTTTTATTTCAACCTCATCCTGGTCCTAAAGCCAGAAGGGTCCTTCCGTCACATTTTAAACTGGCAGACCTAAACAGGCAGGACAGAATTCTCAGGTTTTGGATGGAGTTTCTGTGCTCTGTCCTTGCAGGCATGCAACAGGGAGAGTTGTTTGCCTCCATAGACATCACAGATGCCTACTTACTTGTACCAATCTGTAAGCAACACCAGTGTCTTCTCCGCTTTGCTGTACGGAATTGTCCCTTCCAGTTCAGGGCCCTACCCTTCGGTTTAGCCACTGCGCCTAAGTGTTTACCAAGATAATGACGGTCATGGTAGAGCTTCTGGGACACGAGAGTCACGATAATATCCTATCTGGACAACCTCCTTCTGAAGGCTCCGTCAGCTTTTCTTCTCTCGCATCACATCCAGATCACCATTCAATTTCTGGAAGCGCACAGCAGAGTTCTGAACCTACCCAAGTCTTTGCTCAATCTGGCACAGCAGATGCATTTCTTAGGCCTCATCTTCAATGCTGTGACCTAGAGGGTACACATACTGGAGAATAAGGTCCTCTCACTTCAGTGCAAAACCAGGACACTTCTGGCGCAGAGAGAGGTTTCTCTCAGTTGAGGTCCTTAGTCTGTAAGACTAATTACCTCTTCGTCCTCTATGATGCTCATAAGCGGAGCTGGCCAGCTTCCAAGCAGTCTCTTGCCCGCTGAATCACTTCCCCATTTGGCTTATGTACATGCCTCTCGACCCGCCCCAGTGACTTTGAGAGCTCGCTCTACCAGGGCTGTTAGCGCTTCTTGGGCGGCACATCATGGTGCGTCAGCGGAGCAGTTGTGCAGAGCACAACGTGGTCATCTGTCCACACCTTTTCCAAATTTTATAGGTTGCAGGTGACTTGGGGCGCAGGGTGTTGCACTCAGCCGTTCCAGAGCAATTCCTCCCTTAGAGGCAGGTTTGGTATGTCCCCAATGTCTTGCAGTGTTCCCCAATGGTAGGAAAGCGAAAATAAGATTTTTACTCACTGTAGAATCTGTTTCTCTAACTCCATCGGGGACACTGCGCACCCCCTCCCCCCCCCCCCCCTTTGCTCTGTAAATAGTTCTGTTCTAGTATGGTTAGTAGGTTCTATTTTTCCTTAGTTTGCCAGTTCTCATATGCTTGGTTATAGAAACGGAGGTATCGGCAGGAGAGGAGGGGCATAGTAGGGGAGGAGTGGGTGGGTTAGAAAAATGTAAGTGCCTAAACTCCTAGTCCCACCTACTATACCCTAATGTCTCGCAGTGGGAAAATTCAGATCTTGGCAATTGCTGGGAATGGAACATCTTTTGTGCCATATAATCCGTTGAAACAAAGACGGCCCTGATGTCATGTGTTATATAAGATATCGTATGGCGCAACATTTTAGAATATTCAGATTCATTAAGCTGGTGGTAAAGAATAGGACAGTACCACAACATTTACATTTAGTTTTGCAAATATACAAATTTCTGTCTTAGACCATGAGAATCTGCACGGGTGGGGGGGGGGGTTGGGGCAATAAAAATGTAAAACGGGTGCTCCAATGTTTGTGCATGGCAGATCCATTTTTTTCTTACAAAATACAACACACCTCGCCTTTGCATTTTGTTTCAATCGTGCCCCTTCCTTAAAAAAATGACATTGTGCCTTTGCTTCATGTAGCCGAATAACCATTTGGATTTGTGAAAAATGTATGAGATATTTATGAGATATAGAGTGTACTGTGTTCTTTAAATTTTAAAAGCAACATTAACATTTTAAAAAGCAATGGTATGAACGTTTGCCATTTTGCTCAATATTGTTGTTAAACGCTTTTCATGCATTGATTAATACCTGGGGGGAGAGGATGTTAAATGTATATGCAGTTTTGGAATCCAAACATTGGTTGTTTTATTGTGAATAACATTTTTTAATACTTTACAGTTGCACCATAGGTGCACAGGAATACATTCTCGTGACAGTCTGTCAGTAAAAGACCCTTGATTAAAAGGTTATCAGTATCATGATTCTGCAAGACATTTAGAGAATTCCAGCACATCCCTTTAACAATACGTTTACACTTTTGACTTTTATTTTTGTAGGCAGCGGTCCTTCCGTTAAGGGAAGCTGGGAAAACTCGAACTGGGGTGGAAGTTCAGAAGAGGATGAATCCCAGATGGTAACACCGACGGCTATCACCAAACCTGTTAGACGAACTGTAGTGGATGAGTCTGAAAATTTCTTCAGTGTCTTTCTTCCTTCTCAGGAGGTGAATCCTGTAATAGATAGTTCGGTTGTGTCCAAGCCCCCTACCAAATCTCAAAGACCCAAAGAAGAAGTAAAGCAAACGGCACCCAATCCTGTACTCCAACTCAAGCATGAGGATGGATCTGGAAATATCTTTGAAGGAAGGGAGCAGGAAGCGAGTCCAACCCAGGATTTGGGGAAAACAGATTTATGTAGCGAGAACTTTATCTTGGACAAGTCAGAGGATTCTGCAGTTGAGCATGAAAGGACCAATCAGAATTCTAGTTACTGTACTGAGGATCTTAAAGGTCATTTAGAGCCAAAGCCAGGAGAAGACCCCATCAGTTCTTCTCCATCGATTCCACCTGAAAATAAGGACAATGCACTAGACCTCAAAGACCAAAAGATTGAGGATCGCCAGAGTAATACCCCGTCACCTCCAATTAGCACTTTCTCCTCCGGCACCTCTACAACTAGTGACATTGAGGTACTTGACCATGAGAGCGTAATAAGCGAGAGCTCTGTCAGCTCGAGGCAAGAGGCGACCGAGTCCAAGGGGAACCTCAATTTAATGCAGAATTCATTTCAGCTCTTGCCCCCCTCTTCGGAATATGGACGCTTGGAGGAGTTTCCTAAGCTCACCGAGAGCTGCTCTTCCTCTGATGCCTTTGAAAGGATAGAGTGTTTCAGTGTACAGTCTATGGACAGTCGCAGTGTGAGCGAGATCAATTCTGACGATGAGCTGCCAGGCAGGGGGTGCACCCTAGTTGCTGTTGCAGTTGGCACTTCCAGCCCAATCATGGATGTTACCGACTCCGCAGAGAGCAAAGCTGACGATGAAGTGAATGAGACGCTGCTCGTCCACTCCTGTGACGATATAGAGATGGAAGAAAGTGGAAGGAGCGCGACCCCTGTGAATTCCGAGCAGCCGGATCTCCTGGTCGCTGCACATCAGACCCAGGAGCTAGAGGCAGACAGCCAGGAAGTCTCGGCGGAGGTACAGGAGAGTGACAATGAGCCAAAGGTTGATTACACAGTGGAGGATATGCAAAAGGTAATAAAACCACAGTATAAACTGCTTTCTGTGGATTATATTGTTTGCTGGGTTTAACACTTTGTTCTGTTCATTATGTTCTTCGTGCTTTCCTTCTTTAGCGCAGTCTACAAGTAAAGAAACATTACATGTGAAAAACAAAGTACACCCTCTTTCAAGTCTGTGTTGTTACATAATTAACAATCATCTAGATCTCACCAAGTCCTAAACTTTGATTGATCTAATCTCACATGACAAAGAACACATGAGATTTTACTTTGAGGTTATTTATTCAACAGAGAACAGGCCAACATGAAGTGAAATGCAAGTTCACCTCATGGTTCAGTAGCTTGTTAGATGCACCTATAGAAACAGTAACTTGAAGCAATCATTTATTGTTTGAGTTTAATAGTCAGACATTCTTATATGCACAGCTTCTCAGTGGGCTTTAGGTCTGGACTTGACTGTATCAAGTCCTTGATCTTTATCTGTTTCAGCCATTCAGTTGTATATTTGCTGGTGTGCTTAGGATCTTCATTGGTATATGATCCAATTTTGACTGAGCATCAGTTGTCAGACAGATGGGCTGACATTTTCTTGTAGAATACTCTGATATTAAAAGGAGTTTATGGTGGATTCAAAGATTGTGAGGTTTCCAGGTCCTACGGCTGCAGAGCAACCCCTAATCATCGCCTGTCCCCAATACGCTTGACATTTGGATTTGCTGGTGTACCTTCTCCGTGGAACATTAGCAACTCACTGAATTTGCCGTATAACCCTTTAAAGGCTAAACAGAAACATTCTATTCTCTGAGGTCGTTGTAGATATCTTTTCTCCTTTGCATGGGTGTAACGCAACCTGATTGCTCCTGTCCGAAATGCCAAAAGTTCTACTTTTTGAATAGAGGTGGCTGCACTTCCTGATGATCACAAGTGCAATTTTAAAGCAGCACCTGGCCCAAATTATATTTTCATTGATATTGAGTCAACAAGGGTGCACTTACTTTTTCACTCTTGGTTTTTCCAAATAGTAAAAAAAAAAATTAAACCTGTTTATGTGTTAGTTGTCCAATTAAAGTTACGAAGTTTTAGGATGATTGTTAATGATGTCCTGTTGTGTAGAAACACAAGTGGACTTTCTGCCAAAAAGTAGAGAGAGTTTGGAATGAATGTCAATAACCAGCTATTTTGTAATGTTATTGTGCAAATTGAATACGTAAAAACAAACCAATGAGATGTGGAATTTAAATGTACATCAATTGCGTACCATACGAACACAGCATTTAAATACAATTATAGTATAATGTAAGGGGCACTGTAAGAAGAAGAGAATCTATTTAGTAACACTGGAAGTGTCTTGCAAGGACCAATGTGAGCCATTGCTGGTTGTGGAGATTGATGTTTGCATTTTTGTTTAAAGTCCAAGTCCTTTTACAAAGTAACTTCATAGTTACAGATGAAAAACACGTCTTTTACCTCAAACGACTTCATTGAGGCCAGGTAAATTCAGCCTGTCAGTCAGTGTTTACATACAGGACCCGACAAGTACCTCCCATATAAAATAGGTCAGGCTGACATTTCTATTCTAAAGTTATTTATTTAATAACCTAGTTCATTTAACTGCTGGTTGTGCGTGGCATCAACTATGTCACGCTATGACAAGTAAAACTTGTAACCTTTTCTGCGATATCGTTTTCAGATCTGCCAATTAAAAGTGTATGGGTTTGAATTGCTCTTGCTGCAGTCCAGTTAGTTCAGGTGCAAGCATTCAGCCGTTACTGTGTCCCACCTTTGTGCACTAAAGCAGTACAGACGAATAAGGGGAATGTTTTGTACAGTTACTCTGGCCGCTGTAGAACTCTGGCCGCTGTAGAACTCTGGCCGCTGTAGAACTCTGGCCGCTGTAGAACTCTGGCCGCTGTAGAACTCTGGCCGCTGTAGAACTCTGGCCACTCTAAACCGGACACGTTCCGTAGCGTTTAGACGGGTACAATATTAGAGGTTGGCGTTTATTTTACGTTCTTTCGAGGAATGTTTTAGTCTTTTTTCATATAAAAATAATTTAGCCATAAATTTGTAAGGTTGTTTTACTACTGTGTTTGTTCCCAATTGTAAAGCGCTACGGAATTTGCTTGCGCTATATAAATAAATGTTGATGATGATGAATTTAAAATGCCTACACATAGTGGAGGCAGCCGTATTGTAGTCTGAACTAATACATACCTCCCGACTGTCCCAGTTTAGGTCGGATAGTCTGGATTGGTGAGATCTTTGCCGTCGGACGCTTGGAGCGTCGGCAGGTTTTGCCCCATTCAGCGCTGCTCTGCGTGACAAAGCAGCAGTGTGCACGGGATAGTGAGATTTTATGGGCGGGGAGGATGATTATGCACAGTCTTCAGAGGTGTTGGTCACGCCCCTATGTATGTGGTTACGCCCCCTTTTGCCATGTGACCACATCCCCATCACGGTGTAGCCACACCCTCCTTCAGCGCTACGACCCAATTAGAAATCTTGTATGTTTGGGTGTTATGCTATACTCGTATATTATATATATATATATATATATATATATATATATATTAAAGGTTAGAATAAGATCTTAATGTTTCAATGCACTGGGGTGCTTCAGGCCTGTTTCCTATTAAATGGATAGATCACTTAGTTCATTAATATTGGTTCCGAACACATAACGGCCACTTCCATTTTATGTAGGTATCTGGTGCCGATTAAAGCTTTCTTTGTTTTCGCTTGTCATAAGCTTCATCGGCGCCGGGACTGATGTGAATTATTAAATTCTCCTGTAGAGGGCTGCGTAATAGACGTAGACGCTATATAAATAAAGGTTCAGAAATAAGTAAAATAACTCCATTATAACCAATTTGAAAATGTTATTGGATTCCGTTTTCACTCATAATATTTGTTTAAATACAATTATCAGTTCTTCATTTCCTTTTTCATGTTGTTTTTAAAGATGATTAATGAACTCACTACCAGGCTGGAAAAGAGGGAAACCCAGCTATTATCGGTCAGCAGAGAGAAAGTGCTTCTAGAGGAGACTGTGGACAATCTCCGAGAGTGAGTATTCATGCCGGGGTGTTGGAAATATTCTCCGTTCAAAGCCAATGACTCCAGATATTTATGCCTCTGGGGCCCCTGGGGCCCCCGTACTGTTCCTGCCAGTATGTGTCGGCTGCCTCTGTAGATTTATTGTCTGACGTGTGCATAGAACTTCTATGCCTGAAGTTATTGTTTTTTTCGAAACTCTTTAAAATGTTAATGGGAGTGGATCTCTCGGGAGCACAAAGAGCAAACAAATAAAAACTGCTCTGCTTAGACATTTCATACCGTGGATTGTGACTTTGAACCCGCAGAGCATGTTGGGTTATATTGAAAAATAAATGAGGATTTAAATTTATTAAAAGAGTTATTTTCTCTGTCTTTATAGTGAAATGATTAAGGTTCAAGAAGAAAGTAATGGCGTGTCGCTGCTGAAAGACGAGTTCACCCAACGAATAGCGGAAGCTGAGAGAAGAGCGCAAACCGCCTGTAAGGAGAGAGACGCGGCAAAGAAGGTGAATAGATGTCAGACGTGGCGAACGCGCCAGTGCATCACCGACACGTTCTGTGTTGCACTGTTTCACGTTCGCTCGATCACAAACCCTTCAGTGTTTTATACACGTTACTAAAGTATTATTGTTGGCTATACTATTACGCTCTTCTGTCTCTTTATAAATGTTGGGAAAGACCCGACTTGTGTGACCTCATTGTTGGATGAGCACCGCGTGTTACAGACTTGTTTTATTGAATTGTCAGGAAGTTAAAGCAGTGAAGGAGGAGCTGGCGACAAGGTTAAAGTCTAGTGAAACGGCGGAGATCATGAGAGAGAAGGATGAACAAATCAGAGGGCTCATGGAGGAAGGCGAGTAAAATAAAAAAATTAAATCGCTTTTACATTTTTGTTCTGTTAACGTTCATTACGTGTATTTTTGGAGATAAAAAAAGGTAACCTAAAAATAGGTAGATTATATAGGACTTTCCATGAATGCCAGGACCTCACTGATTACCCAGAAGATCTTTCAGAAGTCATTCACATCATTTTTTGACCGCCTTTAACCCCATGTTAATGACTATTCCTTGCATTTATTATAGCAGCTTCCAGTTAACAAAGAGACAGCAGAGAGACGTTGCTATAAATTAGCCCCTTCTTGCGAATTAATCATTATAGCTAAGACATTGAAATAACGAAGACCTATTTTGTTGTTGTGCAGCTACTTAGAGTTTTCTCTCTTTTTTGGAATGTTGAAAAAATTCCAGCCTGGTTAAAGTTGCAGAGACTGTAATCTTGTACTGTCATTGGTCCTGCATCACTTGCTGCAAGGACCAGACAGAGCTTCTTCACCTCTAACTGACTTCACATTTGCTGCTATCACAGGGGAGAAACTTTCTAAACAACAGCTGCACAATTCTAATATCATCAAGAAGCTGCGATCGAAGGAGAAAGAACATGAACACACGGTCACCAAACAGGCGAAGAAGATCCGAGAGCTGGAGGAAGAACTGCAGCTGTTAAAACAGGTAGGTTGGAACGTCTGCCTTTCACAACCCTGTATTCCTCTCACTGCCCTAGCTGAAAAGTGATCAGAAGCCAATTCACCCCGTTTGTAAAATATATTTGTTTAATTAACTTGGAACAGTAAGGGGTGTCATAGTTGCACCATAAACTATTGATTTACATTTGTTAATGTAAAGAACAAAAGTTTATCTTCTACTTTAAAACAAAATATTCAATTTTGGGTGGAATATTATTAGTAAAACAGCATCCACAAAAGCTACTTACCTGAGGTCTGGTGTTCATGTGATCAGCTGGTCTACCAATGTCTTCCACCACGGATTCCCATGCAATGTGTAGCCATTGGGTAGTGCTGAAAAAAGACCAGGTCAGCAGGAAAGAAAATCCAGTGCCGTCTGTTGCACTCTCCTCGTTCCTGTTGATCCGGTCTTTTTTCAGACCGGCAGCACGTGTCAACTTACCATGCACTGCCAGCAGGGGCGAGGAGGAGCTTGAGAGCAGGATGCTGGGGGCACCAGGAAAATAATCTTTTGGTACCTGGTTTTTTATGACATTCTACCCTAAGCCATTTTCTTTTTTATGGTTGCACTATTATTTCTAAGAATGAAATTGAATAATTAGGAACCAGTGACCTCACTGAGGCACAAGGCACTAAGCATTGGTTGGACGTCTTTTTTCCTTCTCTTGCAGACATTAGATGGTAAGGAGGAGGTTGAGAAACAGCACAGGGAGAACATTAGGAAGTTGAACAGTGTGGTGGAGAGACAGGAGAAGGACGTGAGCCGACTGCAGACAGAACTAGATGATGTTCTAGAGAAGAACCGCAGTCTCCAGGCCGCTCTGGACAGCTCCTACCGGTGAGACAGGATTAGTATGTGCTGGTTTGTGTCTGACAACATTGATCCTTAAAGGGCATCCGCCCCCTGTACAAACAGGAGGCAGCCACCGCGAAACAATTTACTTTTCCATAAATCTTTAGAAAGTTATACGGAAATTTATTTATCTTGTTCTCCTGAGTTATAAGGATATTTGGGGGCTTGTATATCTGTGCTTGGTCTTCAACTTTCATACCAGCCTCTTTCTCTAGGACTAACAGTTGGGGGACACTGTGGACAATGCAAAAATCTTATTTTAACCCTTATAAATACCAAATGTTTTGATAGTTGGTCCAAACACTGTCATTGCTTTATAGTCTGTGTTTCTCTACCTTAGAGAGCTTGCAGAACTGCACAAAGCTAATGCCACAAAAGCCAGCGAGGCTCAGGAGGTAGTGCTGAGCTGCGAGATGAAAGCGAAGGAAGAGCTGTGCTACGCGCTGGAGAGAGCCAAGGAGGAGTCTCAGAAACAGCAGGAGATCTTGGTGATCCAGGTACGTTCTTTATATAGTGACATAGTAACCGTCTTCAAAGATGGAGCTGCAGGTGGAGCTTAATAACTGCTCCATTATCTTATTCTGAAAGAGTTTGTTTCTAGACTTGCTTTTGATCCCTGAAAGTAGGAAGAGTTAGCATATCTATGTGTATTTATATTTACGAGTCATGTGATTGAAGTTTGTCTCTTGATCAGGTTTCTGATTTGAGGCTGGCACTGCAGAGGGCGGAGCAGCAAGCTGCAAGGAAGGAAGATTATTTGCGGCAAGAAATCGCAGAATTGCAACAGGTAAAGTGCAATTCGTTCTGACGTTTAACAACTTTTTTAGTAACATAGTTCCGTATGGCTTTATATTTTGGTACTGTATAAAACTGTAGTTTTCTAAGAGTATTAAGGTTCAAGAGATTTCATTTAGAAAGGTGTTTCTTCCAAAAGCCAGATGACCTAGTACCAAGCGTTCACAATATATCAGGTTAGGCAGCTTGGCTGATCTAGAACACCTACGTATTGACCTATGATCGGATAAAATGAGCTGTGAATGAGGAACTGCGACCATTCTGTGCTTTTAAATATTGCAGAGACTCCAGGAAGATGAGGCTCGGAACCAGGAACTGAGTCAAAGTGTCACCTCGGCCACCAGACCCTTGCTGCGCCAGATTGAGAACCTCCAGGCCACTTTAGCAGCCCAAACCTCATCCTGGGAAAAACTGGCGAAGAATCTGTCTAACCGACTCAGTAAGATCAGTCTACAGACACACTAATGATCTATATGGTCTTTCCTTTGCTGAGCAGGACTTACGGCCTTTCCAATCAAATTCACGTTGCACCACAATCGTACATCAAAATAAATCGATCCCAACGTTTATAATAGTCCATTACTAGACTAAACTCTATGAACTTTTCCCCCTTGCTTTTCAATAGCTGAATCACAGACATTGTTGGCATCTGCAGTAGAGAAAGAGAGGGCATCAACCGAGGAATTCATATCTGTAAAGACCCACATTTCGGCCATCGAGTCTCAAAACAGCCTCCTCCGACAGGAAAAGGGTCGTTTCCAGGCTCAGCTAGAGGTGGAGAAGTTAAGATTGTCAAAGATGGAGGAAGAGCATAGTAGGTGTGTGTTAAAGAAGTTGTGGGTAAATGTTAGCTTCCTTTAGGCTGACTACAACTCATCTCATGTTCTGCCATCCTCCCTTATCTATTTTAACATTCTCTCTTTGTATTATTAAAAAAGTGCAATCTTTATCATCTTAAATGCTAATGACATTTTTTTTTAGTCTTTTATAAAATTTTACCACTTAACTCCTAGACTTAAAGTTGCAAGTGTGTATAGCAGGTATAATGTAACTTCTGTTGTGGCTTATTAAAATTATTTTTTGTAATTGTTGCAAGATACCACTAATTAGTGGATTAACTTGTACTTTTATATTTGGACCTTTTTAAACAGATTTTGGTGCCGTGCGTCACAGTATATCTTACTAAAGTCTCTGTTTTTACATTGATTGCTCAGTCACAACCCCTTAGATGGCCACTCCATCTAATGAGGGAACGGCCTTCACCAACACTTGAGGAAGTGTCAATATTCCTTAAACCTGAAGATATAAAAATTCTGAGAGCCGATCAGTGTTTTTTGCTCACATTTAAGCTGAACATAAACTCTCTCTCTTATAGAAATCAGGTGGAGCTGGAAAACCTGAAGGAAGACTACCAGAAAATGGTGGAAGAAGCCAGAAAAGAAAAGGTGAGATTGTAATTTACCCCCATTCTTTGTCGTCTACCTCCCGTGCGGTTGTCCTTGACTGTACTAAACAGCGTTTTATTTTCAGGCTCTGCTGAACAGTCAGCTGGAGATGGAGAAGATGAGGGTGGAACAGGAGAAGAAGAAAGTCATGTTGGCCCAAGAAGCAGCCAAAGAGAAGGTATTATATGTGCATAAAACACAGATCTAAGAATGCACATAATATAATGCCAAGTGTAAAATAATTGTAATACTTTAGGCTTTAAAGCCTATCGGTTGCCTGCGTACGCTTGAGGCAGCCGTTTAGTGTGCTCAGAACCAATATTAATAAGACTAGAGCCTATCCATTTACTGGGTGCTAGAGATATGAGGCCTGAGTGGTGTCACTGGTTCTTCATGAATTACAGGCTGCCTTCCTGGGATTATCACTACAGCTGCCTACACAATGGCTGTATAGGTGACCGGTGCAATTTAATACGTTCTGAAATAACCTCATGCATCAGTGGACATTAATTATATGCATTCCTCATGTACAAAACATCTTTACTAGCAAATATTTTTATACCTTATTTGTGATGATATTAATTAATATCAGAAGACTGCAGAAAACAATGACATGTAAAGCTACACGTTATTTTAAAAGGGGCCTTGTACTTGGGTTAAATCCTTTTCTCCGATTCCATCTGACGGACACTGCGTTCCCGCCCTTCGCTCTTCTTTTGCCTTTGTTGGTTGCGTATTGTTCTGTTTCCTTTCATTGGGGCTTTTCAGTTATACTGAGGAGCTACAGGGGTTGCAGAGGGGAGGAGCTTCTGTCAGCAGTTACATTAAAAGTTTAACTATGTAAGTGCCAACGCCATGTGCCCTCATACAACCCCATGGTAGCAGTGTCCCCCAGATGGAATCAGAAAAAAGGATTTACCGTAAGTACAAAAATCCTCCTTTTATTAGTATGTCCTTAATGTCTACTGTACATAAAATACATTTTTACAGTTGCTCCTGATTGCAAACACATGTTCTAGCATGTATACACAGCCGTCATCACTAGTCATCGGCACCAGACCTGTAGCTGGTGTAAGTGATATGACAGAAAAACACGTACAGTTTAATATGCTTGAAGCGGATGCTGCTGCTGCGTTCTTGAGCTTACTGTGCATTGACTATGTGCATACACCGAGTGCCCTCCCCGTTTTGTGCTCATGTAGGCTGTACTAAGGGTCCTTTGCGCTTAAAGACTAATTAGACGTTGCTGCGTTCATTGGCATATGGGCCGGCTCTGGGCCTGCGCAGAACGATTTTACGTAAAATACGTATCGGCATTTACGTTCCTTAATGAATCAGGCCCTGAATGCTGATTGGAAGAAAAACCTAGTTCTGAGCAGGTGAGAGGATGACATAGCCACCAAGAAGAAACGTTGCCCCCTAGTGACCACAATTATCACGACCATTGTAGAACACTGCTCCCTCTTTATAACGCCATTTGAAAACACAGGACAAAACTGGCGGTATGGTGAAGGTGACAACGGAAATAATATTTTGTGATGCACTTTAGTGTATTAAATATACTTAATCCTGGCGCTGGGGGAAACCACAACTTGAAATATAGCTGCAATGTAAATTTTTGGTGGGTGAGTGGGGGTCTTTTAGGTATGGGAGGTTTTTTGGTTTGTTCAACAAGCTTTAGTATTATTATTATTTTATTTATAAGGCGCCACAGATTCCGTAGCGCTGGATACAGAAGCAAGTAACAAATAGATGAGGTAATACACATAAGTATTATGCACAGATGAGTGTGAGTAAGGCTATGGGGACTCACACTGAGTGCAGGACATACAAGGGAGTCGGACAGTAAACAGACGTGGGACAATAGGTAGAGAGGACCCAGCCCGCGAGATCTTACATTATAATATATAACATCTTTGTAAAATAATTGACACAGCATTTTTTACAATGTGTAACCAGTTAATAATCTGTTTATATTCTATGTAATAAGGAGCGTAAATCTTATGGATTTCCTTCTCCGGATCCTGGAGCCACCCCAACACTGTCCCGATCCAGTTCTATTAGTGGGGTCGACTTGACTGGTCTCCAGACATCTCTCCTTTCTCAGGTAACCAGGTGGTTTCCTAGTCCACTTACTGTCCTATATTCTCTGTAGAAATTACATAACCCATAATCACCTTTTATATGTCATTCAGTTTGAGTGCAAGGACATTTACATTTATTAATATGTAACTGGATTGCATAGAATGGGCCTGTTGACGTTGGCAAAAAGTGTCCTAAGCGATAAAGGCCGCGGCTGCCGCTTCCACACGTTCTGGTCTCCTGGGGCTTATTTATTGGAATTGATTGAATCTGACTTATTTTATAAAACTTTGATACTTGGAGCCAGCTCACCCTCACCGGCCACCTCTCTTTTTATACGGCCTGAGCTCAATCCCACATTTTCTTTGTACATAAATACAGGACGACTCTCACGACCATCTTTATGGATCAATGACCGTGTCCGTCAGCGGCAGCAACCTGTATGATGCTGTGAGGATGGGCGCTGGTTCCAGTGTCATGGAAAACCTACAGTCACAGTTAAAATTACGAGAAGGGGAGATTGCACAGTTGCAGGTAATAAACGTCACATGATTATAGTCCTAAAACTTTCAGTTTACATTAAAGGCGGATTCAACTTGTGATTTGATGATGGCTGAATGCATATTGCAAAAATGTTTTGAATCATGCAAATTTGAGATATTCTAGCTTTAATACACTTGTCCGAGGACTATTTGGGACATTATTAATTGAAATCCCTTTCACTATTGTTGAACCGACTGGACCATAGTTACTGAAAACAAGCTCTAGGGTTTAGTTCGCTTCCCTTCTCTGCTGTTATTTGTTTTCTGGTATGGAGCCAAGAAACCCTCACCATTACCTGGTAATTTTCCCAAGAAAAGCTTTGAGTTCGATAAAATATAATGCTATAGGTATCTTGTAGGAGAGGTAGGAACAGATTGAGTCCACCAGCACCATGAGCTGAGACACTGGTTTCAGGCCCTCCTTTTTGTTGTTCAGACGGCTGTTACCCTAAGTAAGAGATGTCTAAAAGTTGACAGCTCTTTGCATTGGGGTTTGTGTCTGATCTGGAAGAAAATATGGATATTTTTGCAAAAGTTTTTTGTATTTTATTACAAATCAGTCAAGATTGTTGTTCCACTGAAATATTTACACTTCCAGCTTGAAATTGGATACTTGGAAAAGACTCGTTCCATACTTGCTGAAGAAATCATTAAATTAAATAATCTCATTGACGATCTAGAGGAGAAGGTGAAGGAGATTCCAAAACTGCGGGCTCATATGAAGGTGAGTGTCAAGGTTTTAGAATAGAATGTGTTTATCAGAACTTTCCCTTAACCTTCCTTCTGTTCTTTGCAAGGACATTAAACCACCATTAGTCCGAGATCAGTCCCAGACAAGGAGCTCTGTGTTGGGAAATGCATTTATATGTATTTGATTTACTGAGACGTTTCAGCTGTAAGCCTCCATAGAAGAGGGGGGGTTAGCTCCTATCAAAATGGTCATTGTTCATATGTCAAGTGATAACAGACCATACCATAGAGCAGTGGTTCCCAAACTATTGCAGTTCGCAGCACCCTTAGAGTCTCCATAATTTTTTCAAGGCTCCCCTCCAAACTAATTACCGAGCAGTCCCGTTTTACAAGTAATTGGGTCAAAAAAAACGTATTAAGTATTTAGGTCAGGACAGAAATACTTATTTAGTTGTATGCAAAAATAATACACATAAATCCAAGGGAAAAGAATATTTTTATATATTTTTTTCAATTATATTTCCGTCAAAGAATAATTTACAGCTAACTCACACTGTGCCCCCTCTGCATTTCCACACACACTCTGTGGCCCCTCTGCATCTCCCCACCACTCTGTGGCTCCTCTGCATCTCCCCACCACTCTGTGGCCCCTCTGCATCTCCCCACCACTCTGTGGCCCCTCTGCATCTCCCCACCACTCTGTGGCCCCTCTGCATCGCCCCACCACTCTGTGGCCCCTCTGCATCTCCCCACCACTCTGTGGCCCCTCTGCATCGCCCCACCACTCTGTGGCCCCTCTGCATCGCCCCACCACTCTGTGGCCCCTCTGCATCTCCCCACCACTCTGTGGCCCCTCTGCATCTCCCCACCACTCTGTGGCCCCTCTGCATCGCCCCACCACTCTGTGGCCCCTCTGCATCTCCCCACCACTCTGTGGCCCCCTCTGCATCTCCCCACCACTCTGTGGCCCCCTCTGCATCTCCCCACCACTCTGTGGCCCCCTCTGCATCTCCCCACCACTCTGTGGCCCCTCTGCATCTCCCCACCACTCTGTGGCCCCTCTGCATCTCCCCACCACTCTGTGGCCCCTCTGCATCTCCCCACCACTCTGTGGCCCCTCTGCATCTCCCCACCACTCTGTGGCCCCTCTGCATCTTGGGGGCCAGGAAGAGAAGAAAAAAAAACCAAAAAACTTACCAATCCGGGGGCGCCCGGGACCCAGCACTTTGGGAACCGTCGCCATATACGTTTGTAAAGCTGAAACTTTCATTTAAAGCAGGTGTGTCCTCTGTACAGAGGTACCTCTGTGTCTGCGATGTGTATTATGCCATGTTGCAAGATAATTTGGCCACAAGGGGCACTGTTCTACAGCCGGTACCGTGGCTGTAATAAGTATTTATGAAATCGGAATGGATTGATTTGGGATCAACACACTGCAGAGAGAGTAGCGGAGTTGTATCTCTGGTGAATACAAATACACAGCTAAACTCTGCTGATATAAATACATGGCTAAAAAGTACTGGAAGGAAGTCAGAACGATCATGTCTTTAATAAATGTTGTAGACGTAAATAAATGAAAATCTCCCACTTGGAGAAAACCTATAAGAAATTCCCAGTGCAAAGTTGTTTGGTTAATCGCAAGAAACTGAAGAGTCCTATGTTTTACACAGCGGTGGAGCCTTCTCTTCCACACGTAATATCAATATCTCAGGATTTGCATATTGAGAGGTACAATTTAAAGTCTCAGCATACGCTGATGCTTTAGTATAGTCGCAAACCCAATTATTAATATCCCTAACTTAGTTGAAGGACCATTAAAATCCAATCTGTAAATTTTCAGATAAGAGCAGCAGAGGTAAAACACGTGGTCAGTGTTACTTTGGTGTTTCACAGCAGCTCTGTTTTAAGAAGTAAAATATTATCTCCCCATACAACCATACAGAGCCGTATATCACTACCTGCTTAGTTAGAGATGCACCTCCCTCCTGATATGGCAGTGTGCGGCTGAGAGCACGGTGGTCATATAGGTATAAACACAGTTTTTATCGTGTATCTTATTCAACTGTTGGCTTTATTTGCTGTTTAAAACTCTTAAGGAGTTTGCCATGATATCTAGGCTTAAAATTGTAATGTCTGGGGTTCTTAACAATATTTCAATGTTCAATTTTTCAATTTGACATATTGAGGGGTTAAGTTACTTCCAGCTACTCTTTATTGCATCTAAAGTTATCTCATCTTGACTATTTTTCTCCCAGTATGCGCTGTCTTTCTTCCTAGATTCTTTGGAGTTGCCTCGTTCACCTTTACTTTTTTTTATCGGTATTCCCTTATTTTCCTTTCCATACCTTGGGTCATTATACCGCTGATGAGTCTGTTCCAGACGCCTGCAAATCTGGGACATGCTAGCAATTTCATTCCCCCCTACCATTCCAAATTTAATAGATCCAAGACCCCTGCTAGATGCTAGTAACTTTGGTAAAAAAAAAAAAATGTTATGTAGAATGTTCTGCCTTTATTAAGGAGACCGCTATAAACGTCATAGATTGATCACTCCCATTGTGTTTTAGCTGGGAGCTATGGGTCTGTATATGGTAGTTCTGCCTAGGAAAAGCGCATCATCTGATTATGTAACGTTACCCCTAACACTTGGGAGACTCTGTGTCCCAACCTCACTTCCTGTTAAATTACAAATATAGCTTTTCAATTGTAGGTGCATCTTGATGGTATTTAGAGAGAAGTTGGCTATACAGCCTTCAATATTGTTTTCCTAAAATGAGTAGACCCATTATGCTTAATGAAATCATTGGATGCTGCATTACGAAATAGAGCTAAATAAAGATATCTATGCATCATAATATATTGTGCCTGATTCATTAAGGAAAGTAAAGCAAAAAAAAAAATGAGTAACTTTGAACCTTGGCAAAAATCATGTTACAATGCAAGGGCTGCAAATTAGTTTATTATTTTGCACATAAGTTGCAGCACACAAATATTTAATACATTTAAAGTTGATCTAGGACATGCCCTACCCCAGTTATAAATCTGTCCCCACATTTTTAAATTTGGCTCCCCCTCCAATGCAACATGGTTTAGCCAAGGTGAAAAGTTACTCATTATTTTTGCTTTACTTTCCTTAATGAATCGGGCCCCAAAGATGATTTTTTTAAAAAAATAAATAATTTTGAAGGTGGCAACTGCATAAGTACTTTGCATAGACAGCAAAACTGCATTCTTATAATACTATAATGTACGTTTTAGGACTTGGACCAGAGATACAATACCATCCTACAGATGTATGGGGAGAAAGCCGAGGAAGCTGAAGAACTACGCCTAGACCTGGTGGATGTAAAAAATATGTACAAGGCTCAAATAGATGAACTTTTACAGCAACTGAAATAGCTTCTCATTGAGCTTCAAAATAAAACAAAACAATACTCCCAAATGATCAATCAGAAAAGGCATTTTAACTTGTTTCATATGTAAATGTAGAAATCGCAACTACCCTGTATAAATATATAGTGTACATTAGGAAATACTTTTTATTTACTGGTCCGCATGTTGATACGACGCTTTGTTTTTTCCTCTGTAGCTGTTACCTTCCATTAAATTATTTGTGTAATATTTAAATTTTACTTGGGTTTAAATCTAAACATTTTCAAAGGAAATACTGTAACTTTTATGAATCGTACAAATGTTTGTTTTGTTTAAAAGTACATAATATCCTTGTTTAAATGACGGTCCAAAGCTATTTTTTTTTGTTCTTTTAAAAAGCAAGGTTCGTCTTATAGCCGAGAAAAAGATTTTAATGTAGATTTGCTAACTTATTGGTGGAGAGAAGTCTAAATGAAAAATAATTTGTTAAATGTATACGATGGTGAAAAGTCAATACACCAAATATTATAAAGTATCATGTAACAGTAAGTAAAACAAAAAACTAGTCACTGATTCTTTTTTTTTTTTTCAGTTACTTATCTTGCATTTCTTTTCTTTCTTTCCTAAATTTTAACATATCTATAGAAATAATTTGCAAATGGTGTACGCAGATTGTTAAAATGGCAGTACCAACCATATACTCTGGTACCAATTCATTTACACTTTACGGGACTAATATTTGTTAGTAAATGGGGTCAACCGCTTCCTCTTAGCTGATTGGGCACATTGTTTTCCAGCTGCAGTGGCATGCAAAAAAGCACTTTGCAATTTTTTAATCTATAAATTAAATAATGTTGCCCGCAGTGGTGATTAAACCTGGCCACACGTTTTGATATAATCGTCGTCCTCCCGCCCGATGTGGCCCCTAATAGAGCCCAGTGCCCAAAAATAATCCATTAGGCATGCTGACCCTAATTACGTCCTCAATACAGGATGACTTGCTCCACTTTTGTCATGGTAAGCTTTTCAAATATTCCCATGCTGTACTCCATATGTCTGGTCAGAATGTGATTTATTTTTAATGTAGAGCCAGCACGTCCGTATCGTTGGCTTCTGTATAATTTGTACAGCTTTGTGTATAGCACTCGCTACCTTTTAAAGCAAACTTTAATCAACTTTTATTGATACATTGGCACGGAGCCTTGTATTCATTGAGTTTCTCCAGCAGGATATGAAGTCTAAGGAGTGACACTCGCCCCCCGAGACAGGGATGATGATCTCTGACACTGGGCTGGGTTCCGTATTCCAGTTTGGCTGCAGGAACCTCTTGGTAACACTATGTTACTTCCCATGGGTTCTTACACTTTTCTGTCTGGGAATTATCAGCCTTATGACCCAAATGAAGTTTTTAATTAATAACGAGCTTCCCTTCTATAACTTTACGGACTATAAAATTGTAAACTTAAAATAATGCTAAAACATGATCATTTCTTTGCAAAGAGCGTATCATTGGTACCCATTCTTAAATGACATGGCGAGCCGTGGTTTGGGTTCAAAATCCCTCCCCTCAACGAAGATTTCCCTTTTCAATTTCTGCTGGACAGAATCAGACGATATGTTTAACCCCTAGTTGTGGCTTTGCAGGAAAATTGCAGACTTGATCTATTTTGTGTAATGGCTAAAGTATGCACCAACGTCATTTACAGGTCGGCATGAAAACTCAACATCTCCTAAGAATGTTTGAGATCACGGTCACCTCCACCAGAAATAAATCGTAATTTGATATTTTTAAATTCTCTCGGTTAATTATTTTCCTAAAATGAAATAAAGAAAACAAAGAAAAGATGTTAAGTGTGTTTTTTTTTTTGTATAACACCAACACTTGTCAAACGTCAATGTTTTAAAGTGTTTCAAAGTCCATAAAATACACGTCATTTGTAAAATCTAATAACAGACAGTAGGGGGTGCTATACACTGAACACTAAAGTGAACTCTTGATACAGATATTGTTTACAGGAGTTTATAAATATATTAATATCACTTGTGTAGTATAAATAATAGATGCCTTGAAGGCTTTTAAGAGGAGATGTGGTTTTCAGGTGCAAGTAATCAATGCCCATTTTGGGGCATTTATAAATGTTGCCAATTAACTAGTAGTAGGTTTTTGGAGTATGGGAGGAAACTGGAGCACCTGGAGGAAACCCACGCAAACACGGGGAGAACATACAAACTCCACACAGATAAGGCCATGGTCGGGAATTGAACTCATGACCCCAGTGCTGTAAGGCAGAAGTGCTAACTACTTAGCCACCGTGCTGCCCAATTTATCTAGTACATTCTTTTAACCCCAACATTTAAATCACCCCAGCAGAAAAGGGACATAGATGTTAGGTTATATTTATTTCTAGTAGACTGGGCACTGGACTCCTTGTACTCCCTCTCCTCTGTCCTCTGTTCTTTTCCCAGACCTCTGTATAGGAGGCTGGCACAAAGTTTTCTGCTTCTGAGGTACAGCCTGAGCTTATGGAACGGTAATATATCCGCAAATAAAATGATAGACGTATTGTACAGCCCAGGTAGAAAGTAGCACATCATTATAGCAGATAAGTAAAAGTAATTCTACACCATGGTCTGTCTCCTTTGTATACTGATGTCTTACTGTGCTAAAATACTCCTATCTTGGTATTTGTTATTACCTATTCCCTGTATAAGGAACCACACCTCTATCTTATATTACATACTAAACAAAACAACGCTCACCCACGACGCCTGGAGAGCCGCAGGTTGTTAGAGGTTAACCATTGATTTGTAATAACACAGTTGGTGCTTTGAGAACAGGTTCTTGGTATCTGTAAAGAAGGAATTAAATGACAGAATTTGCAGAGAACAAGAGTGATATGTGGTAGAAATGTCCACCGGGTGTCACTCAAAGGTTTATCAATGTGAAAGTGTTCAATAGCCAAATATTGACATGAATCACCAGCCTATATTCCGTGCTTGGCGCAAGCAATGTTCTACTATAACTCGCCATCGCTTCTTGTGTATGATGAATGGGTAACACGAATTCCTTCACAGCGTAGTCTAATCAGAGCTGATCACCTCACCGTGGATTTAGGTCAGTGCCACATGGGCTCGTTCAGCTTATAGAGCTTTAGGAACTTATTGCTTGAGCAGGCAAATCGAGTGTGTAAAGTTCCAGTCGTAAGTTTGTAGTGTGTGTCAGAAACTGCGTTTACACTGTCTTCTATGTGTAGGCAAATAGGTGAGAGGACATGGTTATTCTGGTATATCTTTAGACCTACAAACTTGATGTTTGCTTGTACAGAGCAGGCAGTGTACAAACCTGCCTAGTTGTCAGGAGCCGCGGCGGGCACCGCCGCGACTCATTTGCTGGCCCGATTAGCGTCCCGGTATTCATTTCCTGTTACTCGGGCCCGGCCGTTGTCAAGGCAACTGAGGCCGGGCGCAGGCGCTAATTTGTTATTACAGGCTAATCAAGCCTGGTTCAGTTGGCCCCCCCACACTGTCAATCATTACAGGGCTAAGCCCTGATTGGCCCATGTTACTATATAAGGCAGGGAGGGCTTAGCCTCCCTGACGGTTATAGCGTTGTTTGCCTGTCACCTAACCTGCTCCTGTATCGTGGTGGTGACAACCTGTGGATGGATTTCTTGTGTACGACCCCTGTTTGGACTTTGACTCTGCCTGTTTGCCAGTGACCCTTGACCTTTCAGCCTGTCCTTTGGATTTCGCTACCGTGCCTGTGACCCCGACCCTTGGCGTGTTTAACGACTGTGCCTGCTCGCAAGTGATCCCTGACCTCGGCTTGTTTATTGGATTCCCTGTCTCCTGCCGGCCCTCGACCCTTGCCTGGACTTCACTCTGCTTTCCTGGGTTCTCCCCAGCCGGTACGCACTTCACGACCCTCTGCTAGTCTGCGGCCAAGTTTGTCCCCACCACTAGGGGCTCCAGTGAACACCTGACTGGCAGAGCAGACTCCGGGTTGTGCTGTGCCGGCTAGAGGGGTTCCTAACACTAGTATTATGCATTCAAATAACGCATGCGATAACTCAATAGGCAGGCACGCAAAACCCGGTTTTATTTGCTGCATTGCAACGAAGATTTAAATATTGTATTTTAAAACAATAAATGCTAATAAGTACACAAAGGGGCAGATTTAATTAGCCAAGGGTAACGGGATGTCTCTCCAGAACAGTTAGCAGAAAAACATTGGAGTTTTCACTAAAATACCTGCATTACAATCTTCAGCAAGACATGATAACTGATGGTCACATTATAACTGTATTGTTTATCCACTACTCTTCTTCAAAATTAACTTACAAAACAGAATAAATACAACGACCGGGCACTGCATATAGAAAATAATTGGCACTGGGCAGTCGGTGAGTTTTATAAACTAGGACCATAGGCAAAAAAAAACTACTTGGTACAAATCTTTAAACCATTGAGCGCTGCAGTGGTTAGCATTGCTGCCTGACAGCGATGGGACAATGCGTATATACAAAGCAAAGGTGAGAGTAGGTGAATAGTTACGTAAGAGATGAAGTCAGGGAATATATTAAATTTAAATGTGGAAGCCGCATAAGCTATTCATAACAAGCTACGAGTTTGTTCAAGGAACAATTGCTTGGGAGCTAGTTAATGAATAAAAGTATATAATTGGAATAAATGAATGAATGGAAGTGAATGAGGTAAAATTATAATGAAATATATTGAATAGTTATTGTTGATGTGATAGTTTTCCCACAATGCAAAGAATAAAAGTGTCTCCGAATAATAATGAAAAACAATTAATGAGATAGAATAGTTGAGGGAAAAAAGGAGAGAGATAATGGACGAATAAAAAGAATATAATGAAATAGGCTAATTAATTGCATGATGTTAAAGGAAGTTGAAGAACAATATCATGAAATTGTTTGAATGAAAAAATGGATATAATAGTGAACAATGTAAAATACAAAATATGAGAATGAATAATTAAGTAAAAAGATAGAAGTATAAATTCTAACTAAAGAATCTACTGAGGCAGCTACAAACCACACGGAAATGGAACAGAGTTGGGTCGTGTCTTCATGTAATCCCATGTAAAAATGTGTATTCTCAACAAACTGCTATAAGAACTATAATTATTTGCATAAATCTCATGGCAACATTTCATACAAAAAAAATATAATATTATTATTGTAGATTTGGAAGGCGCCACAGTGCTCCACAGCGCTGTACGGCAGGGAAAACAAGACATACAAGGTAGACAAGATAAATGCAGACATGAAAACAAAGGGTATGAAGGACCCTGCTCATTATAGAGCTTACATTCTAAAGCTGGGTACACACTACACTGTTTTCGTCCAATAATCGGCTCAAACAGTCAACATACGACCGCTCGTTCAAAAGTCAGGTCAGTGTGTGCAGTGACACGATGGTTGAAAGTCTGCCCAAATAAACATTTGTCGCCTCATTTGGTTGGTCGTACCGTTTAATATTTTCCTTCCAATCTCGTTTCCACTGTGTAGTGTGTATAAACTTCCGACCGATCCACAACAGTGAGTACGAAATTACAGTCATTGCTCACGACAACATGGCTGTAAAAAGTCGCTAAAGGGACGTCCGCTCTTCCCTTTATCGTCCTAAACAAGGCTAGTGTGTATGCAGTCCATGGACCGAGCGATCGGACCATCGATCGCATGTAAAATCGCTCGGCATAAAAAGTTGGTCGAAATTTCTGTAGTGCGTACCCAGCTTAAGTGGAGGAGGGCACAGCTGAAACAAGAGGAGATTGGGACAGCTGTGAATGTGCATTAGTGTGAATAGTGTTATCGAGGATAAGGTCACCTCTAAAAAAAAAAAAGAGATGGGTTTTCAAAGAGCATCTAAAGATTTGAAGGTTGAGGGAAAGTCTGATTGAACGTGGTAGGGAATTCCATAAGTGGGGAGCAGCACGGGAGAAGTCTTGTAGGCGGGAGTGGGGTAGTTCTTCCTCCTTGCAAAATCCTCTGACCGAAGGCAGCATTGTGTACTGACTGAGAGTACCAGCCGATATCTCTACAAGTTCAGAATTACTTACCCAAGCAACTGGAAAAGTACAAGTCTACTTTATATTATTTATAAATGGTGGAACATACAGGATACAAATTATATTAGTAATAAAAACCAGGTGTTCACTGCATAATGAGTCTAATAAGCAACCCTACCGTAAATGGGCTATATTCACCGTTACCCAACGAGACAGATGATCTGCCACAGAGCCACACATTCACTCCTCTAGGCTAGGGACCAAGTCCGTTGTCTTCCTGCTTTTTACAGGTGCAAAGTGACAAGGTCCGTGGAGACTTCAAAGGTGCCAGTTTCCGGCAAGATCCCAGACCAGCCCAACAGGACTCGAAACTCCTAGTCAGAACTGTCTCAAAGTACAAGATGGCACTCACAATATAGCAACATGGGCTCTTTATATCAGTTTAAAACCAGACTCCACCCATGCCTTAAATTCAAATAAGCCTTGAAATACAGTACCAATCCTAGCGGATGTTTGAGCAAGGTAGTTAAACTAGCAGACGGGGTTGTTACAAAAACAGACTGTGTCTAAAAATGGCCCAGACTTAAGATTTCTATTTCACTAGATGAAAGTAAGAAATAAAAAAATTAAAATAAAAAAAAAAGTTAAAATTTAAGTTTAAGAATTAAAAAAAAATACTTTTGTATTCAAAGAAAATTTTTTTTTTTTCTATGCTTTTCTTCCGCTATCTTATTAAATAAGCTTCCCCATGGGCTATATAAAGATTAATAATAATAATAAAATTTGTGCAATTTTAAATCTAGTATATAGTTACATCAGGTGTAAAAATGTGTCCACAATTGTTATTAACTCTGAAACTAGGCACTAGGCCTAACTGATATGAGTTCTCTGTACAACGCTGCGGAATTGGTGGCGCTATATAAATAGCTGCTGATGGGATGCACCAAGATACACCTCTTCAAAGAAGTATCATAAAGATGCGTAAGTGTAAGCCAAAATCAAAGCCGTTACTGGTGTGGTTGACCTGTATCGCCATGACTCTACTATACTGAAATGACACATGAACGCCCGTCAAACACCTCACCAAGCGCAGGTGTAAGATAGACTCAACTCAAAATACGGACGCAAGTGGTGAGCGTAAGCAGTGCGACAAATTTTAAAGCAAGTCACTTGTTTACATGGCGCACGTGGACTTAGGTCCAACTCTAAATCATTGCCCTAATGTCAAAATCATTGCTCACAGTTCTGTACATATTGTTGTTATGACAAGAGAGGGGCCAGGGTTTTTCTGATTTATTTACTGACATTCAGTAATGCTGGATATAACAATATAAAGCAGATCTTTGGATGGAGTAGTGATATAATAAGCTGCAAGCAATGCAAAATAAATTCTGCAAGATAAATGTAATATATGATACAACAGTATAGGACAATGATATCCTTCCTTTCATCTGTGTAGGCTGCACCCCTCTCCCCATATACATGACGCCCCCACCCCATTCAGTGTCTCACCCTGTACCCCCAGCCCCCACCCCATTCAGTGTCTCAGCCTGTACCCCAGCCCCCACCCCATTCAGTGTCTCACCCTGTACCCCCAGCCCCCACCCCATTCAGTGTCTCACCCTGTACCCCCAGCCCCCACCCCATTCAGTGTCTCAGCCTGTACCCCAGCCCCCACCCCATTCAGTGTCTCACCCTGTACCCCAGCCCCCACCCCATTCAGTGTCTCAGCCTATACCCCAGTCCCCACCCCATTCAGTCTCACCCTGTACCCCAGCCCCCACCCCATTCAGTGTCTCACCCTGTACCCCACCCCATTCAGTGTCTCAGCCTATACCCCAGCCCCCACCCCATTCAGTGTCTCACCCTGTACCCTCAGCCAGCCCCCACCCCATTCAGTGTCTTAGCCTGTACCCCAGCCCCCACCCCATTCAGTGTCTCACCCTGTACCCTCAGCCAGCCCCCACCCCATTCAGTGTCTCAGACTATACCCCAGCCCCCACCCCATTCAGTGTCTCACCCTGTACCCTCAGCCAGCCCCCACCCCATTCAGTGTCTCAGCCTGTACCCCAGCCCCCACCCCATTCAGTGTCTCACCCTGTATTCCCAGCCCCCACCCCATTCAGTGTCTCACCCTGTACCCCCAGCCAGCCCCCACCCCATTCAGTGTCTCACCCTGTACCCCCAGCCCCCACCCCATTTAGTGTCTCACCCTGTACCCCCAGCCCCCACCCCATTCAGTGTCTCAGCCTGTACCCCAGCCCCCACCCCATTCAGTGTCTCACCCTGTACCCCCAGCCCACACAGTGCCTCACCCTGTACCCCCAGCCCCCACCCCATTCAGTGTCTCACCCTGTATCCCAGGCCAGCCCCCACCCCATTCAGTGTCTCACCCTGTACCCCCATTCAGTGTCTCACCCTGTACCCCCAGCCCCCATTCAGTGTCTCACCCTGTGCCCCCAGCCCCCATTCAGTGTCTCACCCTGTATTCCCAGCCCCCACCCCATTCAGTGTCTCACCCTGTACCCCCAGCCAGCCCCCACCCCATTCAGTGTCTCACCCTGTACCCCCAGCCCCCACCCCATTTAGTGTCTCACCCTGTACCCCCAGCCCCCACCCCATTCAGTGTCTCAGCCTGTACCCCAGCCCCCACCCCATTCAGTGTCTCACCCTGTACCCCCAGCCCCCACCCCACACAGTGCCTCACCCTGTACCCCCAGCCCCCACCCAATTCAGTGTCTCACCCTGTATCCCAGGCCAGCCCCCACCCCATTCAGTGTCTCACCCTGTACCCCCATTCAGTGTCTCACCCTGTACCCCCAGCCCCCATTCAGTGTCTCACCCTGTGCCCCCAGCCCCCATTCAGTGTCTCACCCTGTACCCCCAGCCCCCATTCAGTGTCTCACCCTGTGCCCCCAGCCCCCACCCTGCACACTGACTGACCCCATACACACTGTATATTACACCAGTCTCCATATCCAGCACTTACATAGACCCCGTCCTCCCGCTCCCAGCTCCCCGCCTCCCTGTCACCGCCCCGGGCTTCCGGCGGAGAAGAGGCCGGGCCCAGCTTCCCTCCTTCCCAGACACCGATCTGCCGATCTGGAGGGGGTGATGCGGCCGGACACCGAGCCAGAGCTGGGCAAGAGAGCAGGTGAGGGGACCCCACCATCCTTCTCATATTATCATTCATTTCTATAGCACCAACATGCTCAGTGGCGGGGTACACAGACCGCCTCCTTGTAGCCCATATAACATGGTGTTTTCATTATCTCTAGTCCATAATACAGCAGCTTTATTCATCTAACCTCATAATGCTACTTTATTTCTGGTGTCCCCTGCAATTTATTTTAAGTGCATTCTATGTTTTGTAAAATATAACTTCTATATTTATAAATATGACTGGCACAGGTTCATTTCCAGCTGTTATGAAACTACAATTGCCTGCTGCTACCTGTAATCCCCCAACTGCTTAGTCTTAGAGCCACAGGTGCAGATTCAGTTACATTTCCCACCACAAATTGGTACCACTTGTAATGTAATATATATATATATATATATATATATATATATATATATATATATATATAGTGTTCCTTGTTTCACAATAGGTGAAGGGATTTTTATATCTTGTTTTATTAATAAATCAAACTGCAAAGCTTCTATTTTGTATCCACCTGACACATGGGAAATTATTTTATATTTGTGCTTTTAGCAGAAACATGTTGGGATTGTAATTGGGCTAAGTTTTTTTATTTATAGGGTATTGATATAACTTTTTTTTTTTTTTAAATGTTCCTTTAAAATTGAGTCTTCACATTAATGAGGCTCTGTTGTTACGAGCTAATGTGTGAAGCTGTTTGTATTTTGTGGTGTCTGTTTATACAAATGATAAGTCAATATTGTGCTGTGAATCTTGAGATCTTAAGAGACTTAAAAACTTTCTAGTGCAAATCAGATCTCCAGGGGACTGTATCATGTTTTAAAGATTTGTCCCTGTAAATTTTGGGAAATATTCCTATTTTCAACATTTACCAGCTGCACAACAAAAGTCTTTTTGTCTCCCTGCATTTTAGATGTAATTCTTACCATGCATTTCTTATTTTTTGGGCTTTCTAAAGTAATATATATTGAGTAGGGGCATTTGAAATGCCAACAGTATGTTATAATTAAATTCAGTAAACATGACATTATGAGGGTTGTAGTGCAGATTCAAAACTGTATGTAGTGTTCTCCATTGTGAAAACTATTTTAAAATGTTGGCATCTATGAAATCCTATATATTGCTTCACTTGGTCCATTAAAGTGGACCTGTTGTTCCACACAATGGAGGCAGCCATTTTATTGGAGGAACCAACATTTAAGAAAGTGTTTTCTATTAAATCCATTGTGTGTTGCTTCAGCCTGTATATTGACTGCCTCCACTGTGACAGGTACACCTTAATGAACAATAATGTAGAAAGTAACAGGTGTACCCTGTATATTATATGCAGTACTTCTATTGAACAGTAGGAGTGACTGGCAGAAGGGTTTTGTAAAGTATTTACAGATATATAGATATAAAGGGCGAGATTTCACATATTGCTATTGACAGACATATATGGGCATTATCAGTAGATTACAAGGGTCACATGGAAATGCCTCTATTATAATCTGCATCACAAGCCTTGTTAAATATTTTCATACAATGTTTTCCTTTCTCAATATAATGTCTCGCTGTTGAAGAGTAATTGCAGTTTGTATTTTATTTTCAGAACGTGCAGTTTGTCATGGTGTATCTAATCTTTGGATTACTACTACATTTTTTAAACATAGCCATTCAAAATCAATATGTATCTGCTGTCCACAATGGCTCTCCTCTGTCCTATGATTATCAGAGGATCAATCTGCCAGCCAATCATATACCATATTTCCTGCACAATAACCGCGATGTGTCTACAGCTTGCAGTGAAGACACGCACTGCCCTCTTCGAGTAAGTTCTACAAATATAACCATAAGCAGTTAAGGGTATATGTAGGTGTGTTTTGTCAACTGTAAGGCTTTGTACACAAAGCGCCGATAAGGAATCCGTTATATGTTACGCTGGGGTGCATTTCATCATCATCATCATCATTTATTTATACAGCGCCACTGATTCCGCAGCGCTGTACAGAGAACTCACTCACATCAGTCCCTGCCCCATTGGAGCTTACAGTCTAAATTCCCTAACATACACAGACAGACAGAGAGAGACAGACTAGGGTCAATTTTTGTTAGCAGCCAATTAACCTACCAGTATGTTTTTGGAGTGTGGGAGGAAACCGGAGCACCCGGAGGAAACCCACGCAAACACTGGGAGAACATACAAACTCCTCACAGATAAGGCCATGGTCGGGAATTGAACTCATGACCCCAGTGCTGTGAGGCAGAAGTGCTAACCACTGAGCCACCGTTCTGCCCATGTGTAAATTATGTAAATTAGGGCTCATTAAACCCTCTGGAGAACGCTCTCTATGTACTATTGGGCACTCTGTAAATGCAGGGTGGTCTTCGAACAATAGGCCTTAGAGCGGTGGACTCCACATTTTCTTAACCGAAACCTGCAGCTGTCAGTGTGTTTTGGGATACGGCATGTTTGACTCTGCTTTGATCAGTGGTTAAAATAAAAATAATAGAATGTAAAATCCTTCTGTATTCTGCATTGTGTCAGCGTCCTTAGCATCATGAGACTTCAGTGCCGATAGCGCTGGTCTGGGGATGGCTGGTAAAATCGCTTAAAGAATGTTTGTGCTTTTCTTAGGAACACCTGACGCAGGTAGACTCTTGCTGGGGTTACGAAAAATCGTGCAAGAAAGAGGACAGCTTCAGCTACCCATACTGCGACAAGGTGGACTTTGGTTGGTATGTTATCATTTTACAGTCTGACAGGTTAAACACTTGTGATAATTTAGTTTAATAATAAACAGTGTATGAAAAATTAAAATTGTATTAGTGCATCAGAACCTGTAAAACTTTCTCTTCTGTAATCTGTATTTTATCTTGGCTTCAGTTACTTCTCCTGTTATATATATATATATATATATATATATATATATATATATATATATATATATATATATATATATAATATCCTTAGCCCATTTATGGTATTTTAAATGTCCATTTCAGTGGGCCCTGTTTGGATTGTTTTTTTTTTTTTTTGTTGTGTTAAGTAATATTTTGATGGTTCTTGTTAATTATACGGGCACCACTTGAACCGCTGCACCACTGTACCATACAGATTCCTGTATAAATCTCCAGTTATAGTGGGAATTTTATAGTTCACAAGTAACTTTCAATGAAATGGATGGAACCATCATGTCTAGAACACACTTTGCATTCATTTTATAACCATTTTTATTGCAAATGTTATACCTATAAAAATCAGTTTGGCTAAATAACCCCAGTAGAGGGACACCCTCCAAAGTACTATGATTGGTAAGGGAAGTTAATTTAGTAAAATATATATATATATATTTTTTAAAAGTGGAAAATAACTTTTAAACCCTCCACAACTTTTGTTCTAGTTGACTTAGTTTGTGGACAAAGACACTGTAGCTTTTTTAAGACCTCACTGCTCCCCCTTTTTTTTTTTTTTTTTTTTTTGTTTCTTTAATAAATTTTCTTTGTAGTATTTTCAAAAGTAATAGGTGCAGAGAATGAATTAGGGCTACATCCCAGGATATTAGAAGTAAACATTAAATACATTTCAGATAAGTTCAGAATAACAGTACAAATATCTTGTATATTACATTCTGAAGTAGAGTTGAGTAGTTAGTCCAGATTGAGTTTTTATGGGCAGCATAGTGGCCTAATGGTTAGCACTTCTGCCTCACAGCACTGGGATCATGAGATTGATTCCCGACCATCTGTGAAAACCTAGGGCTCCGTGTGACTTTAATTTTCGTGGTTAATGTGGTTCTGTTTCTGAAGGGCAAAGAACTTGGAGGGCGCTCGAGAGGTATTTTGGAAGCAGGCAGACTTTGGTTATGTGAAAGAGAGACTGGATGAAACGCAAATTTTATGTCGTCAGACGCAAAAGGTTTGCATTGCTATATGCATTGTTCTGTATTATGCATACTGCCGATGTATCTTCTAATCATTCTTTATCAATGTTTTGTAGGGAGATTCACTGTTGGCTTGTTCCACTAACCTCCAGCACTGCAGGGCAACCAACCTTTACCTGGACTTAAGAAATCCTCAAAGAAGCAACGACAGGTTATTAATGTTTTGATATCTAAGCCAATAATTCATAAAGTAATAATAACACATGGTCACATAGTTCTAAGTAATTAGCTTACAGTGCTCCCTCTACTGGTGAATTGCAGCCGTATCGGTTCAAAAGAGTTACCCACCCCTAGAAATTAGAGACGCTTGTAGTTGTTTTATTACAAAGAAGTGGTTCATTCAAAATTATTGCAGCACGCAGATGTTTATAGGACGTTAAAGCTCTTTAGGTGACAACACAAATATGACAAACTTATATATGATACTGTTGAGAAACTGAGTGAACACTCATACTGAAGATTGTTGTGTTGGTTCCTTTAATGAGGTTCAGCTGATCCCCAATAAAGTTTAATTAGTAGGCTCTGAATAAGAGTGTATCAGTTAAGAACAATGTACAATACATTTTATTGTTCTTAAGCATATAACTTTTTGGTTCCCTTCTCTCACCCTCCCTAAAATAACCAATGAGAATTATTCAAGTCCTGTGTCCGGAACCCCGCGGTACTGGTTGTACTCATCCCTGCCTCAGTCAGTTCCCCAGGCATTGTCACATTAGAGAACTGTGAATGGCTGCAGTGAGCGGCTCTAGGGTATAGAGAAAGCTGATTGGATGGGCTGACTTGACATCTCATTAGTGTTCTCGACACGCTTGCATTGCCCGCTTTATTTATACAAAGTCCTTCGGTGTTTCGATCCCTGTAAAATGGACCGTTAACTGGCCGAGGCAAATGTGGGTACAGCGTGAACTATAAGGATTCTGGATATGGAAGATGCTAAATTGGAGCCTATTTATTTAACCTTTTTTTGGCCACAATCTTATTTAGCTTCTATTCATGATCGTTAATATAATTATGCAGGTGATGCTAATTGTTCTTGGTGCAAAACAATGTGTATCTATAAGTGTTGCTGAACATTTAGAGTAAAATAAACGCAAAGTCTTCTTGTTGTTTAAGGTAAATTTTCTCTTTTAACAGATTGCACAAAATAATAATTCCCAGTTTACAGAAACTCTTTCTCTCTTATTAGATTTAAGGAGGACTTTTTACGAGAAGGTGAGATTGGAGGTCATTGTGACCTTGACGCACAGAAATTGCTCTCTCAAGGTCATCGCAAGAGCCCCTTGCAGTCTTGGTATGTGTTTTTGTCCTTATCATCTCCTCAATTTCTTCTCCCTTTATATAGACCTTTTAACCTGGCCTCACACAACCTTAAGTTAAGGTCAGTCCTGTTGGTTCAGGTTTGATTAAGACGTAAAACCAGGTTGAACAGTGACCCCCGTCGCTGGATACTATGTCCTTATTCTATCTGGAATTGCTTTGTGTTCGAACATTTGACATCATCTCTGAACCACTGGCTCAGTACTATTTGCCTATACACGCGTGCTCGCTAGATAGTCATACAAGATGTCAGTGTGTCTAGGCTATCGTTAGACGTTGACCTAATTGTGACTTATACTTTTTTCAGTGTTTTTTTTTCTTTCTCTCCCTTAAAATTAAACACCAGGGGTATAAATCAAAGTCAGACCATAGAATTTCTAATTAATTTCTTTCAACGTACCATAGACAGAAATCAATGCAAGTGTTTGGAGTTTCAGTTTAGCAAGTATTGATTGTGTGAATTGCAAACAGCTAAACTTGCTCTTCGAAGACTTAACAAATATTTAGCATAACAACAAATGCTCTCGTTGGGCTCAAATCAGAAAGTATTTTATGGCTTTTGAAAGTAGGTCAGAACTATAGTTCCCAAAGTCTTTTTGTCAATAGCAAAAAGACAGAAAACGGTAACGCTGATGTTTCTTTTTGCTTGGATGGAAAGGAAGAAAAAGTAATGAATGAAAAGCTTAAATATTATTAATTTCCCCTAGATCAGCTATTGATCACTAAGGGGTGAATGTATCAAAGTTATAAAGGAAAAGTGGAGGTGTTGCCCATAGCAACCAATCAGATATTCGCTATCATTTATCTAGTACATTCTAGAAACTGAAAGGTAAAATCTGATTGGTTGCTATGGGCAACGCCTCCACTTTTCCTTTTTAGAATGTCCATGAATTGGACTGACCTGGACAACACCTCACTTCAGCCAATCACAAGCGGGTTTCCCACAAGACAGCCAATCGCTGCTGTTTTCTGGCAGCTAAACTCTGGGTGTGGCCTGATCTAGGCAGCGAGATGATAGTTTCATATTTCTTCTATTTCTGTGCAATGGACTCCTCTGATTTCTGTGGGACGTTCAATGCATTTGTAACGGTCTTGTACCCTCCCCAGATTTGTCCCTCTCTATAATCCTATCTCTGACTTGCTGGCAATGATCTTTCGTCTTCATTTTGAGTCTTTATCTGTGGGACCGCCTCTACCATGCCGTAGTGTCTCGTAGGCAAAGATGTATTTAGATTTGCAAAAGAATTAACAAAAGCTAATCCACTTATTTGTTAGTCAATGATAATTTGTGTGACTTTGGAGGTATTGTATTGCACCTGTGCATATTTAAGCTTGTAATTACAAGCGCCATAACCTCTAGATATCTGTTTGTATATATTGTCTTTTTTTTTTTTGCTAAATCTTTACATAAATGAGAGCAAAAACAGGGTTGTACAGAGAAGAAAAAAAGCTGTATGCATAAGTGACGTGCTGAGTTTTAGACGATGGTATTCCCTGTATCAATCGGGCAGACAGACACCCAGTGTCAGTTCAACTGTCACTGGAATAACCTGCTGAGAGCCTAACTTCCTGTCTGGGCATGCTCAGTAGTGCGATACGGACGGCTGGAGGCTGCCCCACTTCCTGTCCCCAGTAGACTACTAGGGATACCACTACCAAGATGGCAGACAGAGCTTAGCACTCCATATTAACAAAAACATTACATTTAATGAAAGAGAGAGAGACACCTATCTGTAATAACCTATTAGCAGGGATTTTATACAAGTGTTACAAGCTGTAACAAACACAACTGATAATGAAGCAGGAAGGAGCAGTGGGGTCGCAGGTGAAGGCTCGAAGGACCCCATAAATCCTTGGGCCCCTCACTCCTGTAAGCTCTCACTAACAATGTGTGGGAAATTGTATACACACACATGTATACTATATAATTTCTTACCTTTAATCTTAGTTAGAAAATCATTTATAAGTTGTTTGCTGCACGTTGCTATTTTTCAGTGAAAGTCGCACTCAATCACTAATTTGAATGAATAAAGAAAGTGTCGTGTGATTAGGTATATGTTGTATAATTTGTACCTCGTTTTAAATTTTTTAACAGGCTAGACAATCACTTCTGCGATCTCTGTTTGACTATCCTATGTGTGACTAGATGCCTCATACATGTAGTTTTAAAATCTGTCTTCATCTTGTGAGTTTAGTCTGTGTCAAGTCCAGAAGATCAGGAGAGCAATTATATTTCTGATTTCATTATGATTCTAGGTTTGCCGAACTGCGGACATACACCTCCTTAGGCTTCAGACCTATAGACGATGGACACTGTGACATTATCGTAGAAAAACCAACATATTTTATGAAGTTAGATGCAGGTAATCTCTAATTTTGTTATATTATAATTTATTATATTTGCACTTCATATTTCATAACAGTTTCTGTATAATATCCTGCATCTATATTATGTTTCTTAGTTATGCTGGTATTTTTTTTAAATAGAACAGGCAGGAAGCTAATAAAGAAAAAATTGATTGGCCGATCCAGTTGCTTAAATGAAAAATAAATACATTTTATTCTCTAAATCTCTTTTTGTATATTGATTCAAATGCAAGTCGCACATACAAGCAATATGTATTCTCCGTTACAAAAATATACACGTCTCCAGCTTTTTTAAATGTACACACTGGACCCATAAGAGACCGGTAGCTTCTGTTGATTCGAAATTAAAATAAAAAATTCTAGAAGTTGATACTAACAAACGGCTACTAATTATTATTTTTATTTACAGGTGTAAACATGTACCACCACTTCTGCGATTTTGTCAATCTTTATCTAACGCAACACATTAACAACTCGTTCAGCACAGACGTCCATATTGTCATGTGGGACACTGTAAGTAAATCGTTTATATGTGTAGGAAAATGTGAAACCGTCTTTATGTTGTGCCGAATGTCATTTAGTTTCATACACAGTTAAAGCAACAGTGTCTCTCTTTATAAATTTGCTTGTATCTAGCCACCACTGATTATTTTGGGGGCTTTTACAAGCAAGATCCCTTAACATTTGTTTAGAACATGTATATTATTTGTAAATGTGTATAGAGGATAACCAGTTTTCTATTGCATTTGTTTTTTAAAGGAAAGAAAATATAATAATTATATAATTATATTTTCATTCCACACATATATGTGGAGTTATTGCTGGACAGGTGTGTGAAGGTATACCTTGAGACAGCTGTACTTTTTATGTAAGCAAGTATAGTATAGATAGATAAGTTAGCTAGTGGTTAGCATAGGATGTTGGTGTTTAATTAGGTCCGGTATAGGTTCGTTAGATTAGTGTATAGGTTTTATAAGGGTTAGGGTCACGAGCTAGACTGGCAATCAGCTTGTTGATGTTCCACAAGGTCCGTGTTCCAAACTGTTGGGGCGTTATAGTTAAGTTATGTTTGTCAATTATTTTAGGCAGTTAAGATCTGGGGGTAAATGTATCAAGCTGCGAGTTTCCGGTGGGTTTGAAAATTAGATATGTTGCCTATAGCAACCAATCAGATACTAGCTGTCATTTTGTAGAATGTACTAAATAAAAGATAACTAGAATCTGATTGGTTGCTATAGGCAACATCTCCAATTTTCAAACCCACCGGAAACTCGCAGCTTGATACATTTACCCCCTGGGGTATTATGTTGTGTATCTCTGATCTGTTGACCTCAAATTAAAATCACGTTGTACCATAATCCTGTTGTCAGTCAAGATAACAAAGTACCCATATGCACACAAGGGGCATTCTATATGTGGGTGTGATTATTTATGTAAATCATGGGGACATTTTGTTGCAAACTGCAGATTGACGCCTATATTGGGTGTTGGTAAGAGAGCCCTGCAGTGTAGATTTTCAGGGTGTCTCTAACACAGATGCACTATTAGAACGTGAGCATTTAAATATCAGAAGACAATGAGCGACTTTTAGAGATGGAAGCATGTGCACGCAGAACGTGTGCCGAAAGAAACATGCACAGGGTAAATAACCGTGTTCACATGTGTGTGTGTTGAGGGTGTATCACAAGATGTGTGTAACTCCAAAACGGTAGTGTCTGTCCCTGGTATACATCAGACGTAGAAATGTGTATACTTAATAATGGCGTAGAGATGAGGCGTGACCATGTTAGTAGTGAATGCTAAATTCACATTACCTGATTTGTACACAGTATAATAATGTAATGGGGTCATGCACAAAAGAGAGAACAGTGTTTACACAATCTTGCTTCCATCTCTAAAAGACGCTCATTGTCTTCTGACATTTAATTGTTCCCGTTCTAATAGGTTTAGTTGTGTCAGCAGCCAATTAACCTACCAGTATGTTTTTGGAGTGTGGGAGGAAACCGGAGCACCTGGAGGAAACCCACACAAACACTGGGAGAACATACAAACTCCTCACAGATATAAGGCCATGGTCAGGAATCGAACTCACGACCCCAGTGCTGTGAGGCAGAAGCGCTAAACACTGAGCCAATACTGCAAAAGTGTACCCAATGTAAGCGGATTACAGTAAGGGCTTGTTTACGCCTCTTATTAGGGGTATCTCTTGCAGGTACAGGATGACAACCATCAGAAGCATTCTTTAACCACTTTGAATTGTCTTGCTTGCTTACTAACCACTCCAGCTAATAGTACTTAATTCATTATCGCTGCACCTAAATAACATCAAGTCGCATTACTCCCTATTCCCATTACTCAATTGTCATTTCCATTTGAACTACTGCAGGAAAAAAGAGTCGCGTTGGCTTTTTAAAGGGGGTTAAACAACGGACGTATAGGTGTTTTGTATTTCAGTGCATTTTATATATAACATGCGACATCCCGTTCTCATAGTCTGTCTGTGTGTGATAAGGAATTTAGACACTAAGCTCTAGTGGGGTAGGAACCGTTGTGAATGATAAATATTCTCTGTACAGTGCTGTGGCATTGTCGCTGCCTGCAGCCCTTGGTTTATTTTGCTTCTGAATGGATCTGAGTTTAGTTCTCCAAGTTCTCAGCCTTTGCGACAGTGAAAAATCAGTCAACCTTTTATCAATGAAATACTTTTACTTGAGATTGCTTGTAAGATTGTTTTTGCATTTTCCACTGAAATATAACATAGCATGGTTTTCCTGGCCATTACAGCTTACAATCTAATGTTTCTCTCCAGGCGTGAAAGTGACTTGAATTAATTGACATTGGTGTTTGAAGTGGGGTTTCTCAATTTTATTGTATTAACCACCGAGCTACGGCTAACCTTACACTGTAGTAGTGCTTGGATGTTATTACTTGCTGTTGCTGTCATATTCTTAACTGTTTCAACTGAAAGTCGTTCTTGGTGCCCTGTGCAATGAGGCTGCTTGTGACGCCCCTGCACTATGGAACCAGCAATGGGAACATACCAGGACGTGTCGGCCTATTCTTAGGCGTGAGAACAGGAAGAGAAGTCTCCTGTTTTGTTACTTAGAGGACGAAGCTATACGTGCCAAGAAAACAAGCTGGTGAAATGCCAAGTAAAAGCCGTGCTATAAGAGACGGGATTTACTGTTGTAGGAGAGTGACTTGTACTGGAGGGTGGAAGAAGTCCTTCCCAGACGCACAACAGGATTGTAAAAATGGCCGTTGCATAATGTCTACTGAGTACGCTGAGTTTTATGTAGATTCACAGCAAAAAAACGTTATTTTCCTTTTTGTTTTTGTTTGTTTTTTTACGTTATTTGTATACAGCTGTTTTGTCTCCAGTTTAGCATTCTCAGTAGCTGCTCTTTGTCCTTTCTTGTACTTCACTGATTTTATATTGTATGGATTTGTCCCTCTTTTTAGATGTAGATTCTGTTCTTCTTCTAACTCAGATATTTGGCAAGATTGTCTACGTCAAAAACTCCCGGGAGTGACTACGTTTCATTCAGAAGGACATTTCCGAAAGCGTGATAGCCTTTGTGTTTGCAGAAATGTGTCCAATTTAGAACTTGGTCCAAAAATTCAATCTGCACCTACTTTTGTGGGCTTCCGACTGGAAGGAGAGACACATGGCAGAAAGATGGGGAAAACGTCACCTGGAAGTCCGCTCTGCTCCCATTTAGCACCAGGCTCCACACTGATTTAAACATTTCCATTTTTCTCCTAACGTATTACTCCGTGTAGCCAGCTTTAGATCTCCAGTTATCCGGAGTGATTGTACTTCGACGTGGTCTTTATTACATGTGTCACTTGTGTGTTTGAATGTTTTTATTACGCTGGTCGAAATGTGCTTAGAGATGAACTTTTCTGGACATATGTTGTCACTGTTGTTCTGATCCTTGGTGTCACCGATAGTTACAAGTACCTACTATTTTTTATTCCTATACGGCCGCCTTCACTGTGAGAAGGCAAAGAGTGAACGTTAGGACTAGGCCGCTACATGGACTATCTTGTGGTCAGTTAAATAAAATGGACAGCACGGTGTCTCAGTGGTTAGCACTTCTGCCTTACAGCACTTGGGTCATGGGTTCAATTCCTGACCATGGCCTTATCTGTGAGGAGTTTATATGTTCTCCCTGTGTTTGCGTGGGTTTCCTCCGGGTGCTCCGGTTTCCTCCCACTCTCCAAAAACATACTGGTAGGTTAATTGGCTGCTAACAAAATTGACCCTTGTCTGTGTCTGTGTCTGTGTCTGTGTTGGGGAATTTAGACTGTAAGCTCCAGTGGGGCAGGAACTGATGTGAGTGAGTTCTCTGTACAGCGCTGCGGAATTAGTGGCGCTATATAAATAAATGGTAATGATAATAATAAATAATAATGGATCTCAAAAATCAATTAGCAAACCAAGGGGTCATCCCTCCATTATCTATCTTTATCTGTTGAATAGTAATGGCAGCCAATCCCGCTGGGGATAGAGTGCATGTTGTCCAGCAGGTATAAAAGAAGCTTATCTGCAGCGACCAGTCGGTTTTGTGATAAGGACGGGTGTCCTCCTTCTCAACCTGTTTATGTTCTGGGTCCAAACTGTGTCAAAAGAAGCAATGCTGATTTATAATCCACTGCCATCTGCCGAATTATTGAGGTGGGCAGCCCAGGCTCCTTTCTCGCCCCCTTTATAGCTCTGCTGTTGTGTGAGAGATTACAAAGGTCTCTCTAAGAACCGAACAGGCTATTGTCCTCTCCCCAATGACCATCCACGCCCCCTTTCTCATCTTCTGAGCGGTGCATTGTTCAGACCGACACATGACTGCAAGACTGATCAATTTCCAGGTCAGACGGTTTAGTGTGTTGTCGGATATGTCACATCTATAACTTATTCATTATTTAGAATTAGATTTTTTTGCTGCCACAAAAAAAAGGTGCATTGTGTATTTTTTTGTAGCATCAGACAGTGATGTAGTGCGATATTCCACCCATCGTAAATTATATGGTGTTAAATAACACTCGGTGCCAAGGGAGCGGTCTCTGTGACATGTTGCACAGTCTTGTTGTGTGATGTGATATTTGGCCGTCTCCCCTGGCTCTGTTTTTACCAGTTTTAATATGGTATTTCCATGTAATAGTGTTTCACTGAAACAGTTATACATAAGTTGTGCCTTTATTAAAGTTATTTTATCGTTTACCAGTAATCATTGTCTATGCAATTTGTGTGGTTTCAACTCACAAAGCGATTTATTGGCAAAAGCAAAAAAATAACAATTAAATAAAGAAGTACAGCCGATACATACGCCGCTCTCCGCTGGATCCAGCTTACAGTCATTCAATCCTGAAGTCTGTGGTCAAAGAGACTGTAAGCTGGTTCCAGAGAGCAATATATATACATGTGGTGTTACAGTAAATACAATACAGATGACTCGGCATGTTTCCATAGGATCAGGCTCCAGGACGGTCCAGTATAGTGTAGTTCATAGGTCAGTTCAAACGACGCCCTCCAAGGGTGGGGGTCAGCTCTCCGATCAGATGAATACTAATCTTCCCACCGAAAGCTAGTTCAAACTGGTCTATTTACATTATGCACACAATACCATTCTGATCACTAATATTCCCTATATTCCATAACTAGCATACACGATGTGCGATCTCATAGCCGTTGAAACCGGATCACTAAGGATTAGAATGACACCAAACATGATATGTCTCTTGCAACTTGAACCTTGGAACTCACTAAAGTGCATATAACATTATAATATCTAACTATATACTCAATAACATCTGTTCATAAACGACTGTGGGTTGGAACGATTATAAAATGAACTATGTTCAAGTGAATGTGTAAGTGTATGCGTGCGTTATTTACCGTGCGACTGCGTCGTCACACGTGGCGTACTGATCGCACTTGCAACGTAAAATATTAATCAATATACTTTCTTTCATCCAATTATTCGACTTTGACAGCCTATACCGCGGTATACTGCCCTTCTGAATAAAGGCAAGCTGTACCATTCTTGCATTTTATGCAAGAGTGGTACAGCTGTCTACAGCCGTAGAAAAATTAGCACATTTGCACCTTAGCAAAACCATGTTGCTTTGCAGGAGGGGGTGAAGTTAAAAATGTGTGGACAGATCTAGAGTTAGGAGTGGGCGTGTCCTAACTGAACTCTAAATTGCAGTGTAAAAAACAGCTGCCTAGTATTTGTACGCTACATGCAAAAGCATCCAGTGTTTTCCCTGCATACCCAAAAAAGAATGCATTTGCGCCCTTCTATTGCAACATGGTTTGTCCAGGAGCAAATCTGCTCTTTTTTTTTTTTTGGCTTTCTTCTAACTCTGTATGAGGCTGCAACAGGCATGCTTTAAATTTACAATATAATGCAATCTTGTTAATACAATTGTAATAGGACCTTTAAAATGTACAACGTATAGTAAACACGTTTGGTGTATTAACTTAGGCTTATATAGAGGAATCTTTGACAGTACCCGTTTACCAGTTTAGAACTGCACATGTGGCAGGTTTGATCTTATAGATGCATATATCACCATTGGATAATAGAGCTTATAGTTTAGTTTGAGATGTGACCATACAGATGACTTATATCTGTAATATCATTGCTGCCAATGCTTAGCTAAGGATTCTGGGAGTTGTAATGTGACATTAGCTGGAGTTCCCAGAGTCCTCTCTGCTTGTCCTGTTTGGAAGCTGGTTACTGGAGGATCTACTAACAAAAAATATTTTGTGTCTTATTTATATTCAATGCTAAACTGAGGTTCTTTTTCATTGCATTGCAGAGTGCCTATGGCTATGGCGATTTGTTCGTTGAGACGTGGAAAGCTTTTACTGACCATGAGATCATACACTTGAAATCTTACGATTTAAAAAGGGTGAGAAAATGTCCTTTATTATATATTGTGACAGAAGCACTGGGAGAGTTGTTAAAGGCAGATCTATATGTGTTTTAAAGCTCCCAGGGGGTTTGTTTGTGTTTGGGAAAGAGTTTTCCGAAGAGTGTTTTCAACTGTAGGAAAAGCCAGCATAAGGGTCCCTGGGGTTATGAATGGAGAGAGAAGGGCGGGCTCCATTCATCATGCCCATTCCAGCTAGTTCAACCTATCAGACACTCTGCTGGTAATCAGGTTTTGCTCCTGTTCGGTGCTGCTAGGCAGGTCCCTCAGTCTCTCACTATCTGGGGAACTGGTCAGATGCCTGCTAAGAGATACGATCATTGCTATCAGTGCTGTTGTTTTGTTTGGGTGGAGTTGCTAATAGAACTAGCTGCGGCTACCTGAACCAAGGCACTGGACTGGCCTGGTATACTTGGCTGATGCATGTTAGTGCAGCAGGGCTAATATATGCCACATTTAATAACCCTAAAATACTGCTCGTTACAGACTTGTTTATGTCTTAATTTAATCTGGACAGTTATTAGCTTTGTGGCCACCTGTGGACCAGGGAATGCTTCTGTAGTTGTGCCCTGTCCACCCTTTTATTCTCATTTAAATATCTCTCTAGGCACAATGCAATCCCAACTTTGCCTGTGGGTCTAATTTAGTGATGCACAAGTGTGCCCAGTTCAGGTTCATGTTTTACCTTCCCTTCCTGGCTGACGTTCAGTAGAATTTTTGAAAGTAAATTTTTGTTACTGAGTTGTTTCCAGCGCTGGCTTAATAAACAGCTGCAGCCGCCATCAATTCGAAGCTATGGACAACTACCAATGACGGCAGTGTGCTTTCCAATGTGTTACAGCTGTCACCCTGGAAGCAGGTAACATTGCAGCCAGGCGGGAAGCCATCCAATCAGTGTGATCGATACATTTGCACTGAGAGATGGAATCACGCAAAGTTTTTTGGGGTGTCGAGTCCCAGAGAGCTGATCGTTGCGGGTGGATACTGGTTTCTCAGAATATGTTTTCCCAGGAATGGGTACGTTTGCAGTAGTACCAGTAGGGGGAGTTGATCGAATTAACCTTTTTGCTGATATGAATCTTTGTGTGTGTTTTTTTACTTTTAAATCAAAATACCATATTATCTCCAAGTATATTATTTCTCCTTTTAAGGTCTGCTTTAAGGATGCTGTGTTTGCACTCCTTCCCAGAATGAGATACGGGCTGTTTTATAACACACCGCTGGTAAGCTCATTATCCGGAGATGACGGGAGAAGCATTGCTGGAAGACAGGGGGATGTCTGCTTTATTAGTGCCGTAAATTATATCGCTTTTTGTTTCTCTAGATCTCGGATTGCCACAGCACTGGATTATTCCGCGCTTTTTCACAACACGTCCTTCACCGGCTGAATATTTCCCAAGAAACTTTAAAGGTGCGATATAAATCCACGTAAGGGTTTTATTCTGGGCACAGTTCATTAAAGTAATATATATTTTGCGTTTTAAAGCCTTCCCATTGAATGAAATACTGCAACGCCAATCTAGCAGTCAATTATGTGGGTATAAGATTATTCATAGGCTACCAACAATATATGGAGTGCTTTTATTCTTTATAAAACTACACAGGAGTGTACAATGTGAGCAGAAAGATCAGAAAGTATTAAAGGGGTACTATCCCCCCAAAAATCTATTCTACCAATCAGATTCTAGCTGTCATTTTGTAGAATGCACTAGATAAATAAAACCTAGAATCTGATTGGTTGCTATAGGCAACATCTCCACTTTTTCAAACCCGCAGTTTAGTAAATATACCCCATGGTGTGATATTGCCAAGACTGTATAAATACTGTTATAAAGATAGATTACAGTCTACTTTTGTCACCTAAGATGCGGGAAAAACCTCTAATTGTAAAACAACCGACACCATTGTGCTATTTCTTACAAACTATAAAGGAATAAGTTATGTTCTATTTATATCTGTTAAAGTATCCAGTAAGCTACAGTGTTGGTAGACCATTGTAAACAGACAAAAAATGAGTTATAAAATGTTTGAATCGTCCCTCTAGACTCAGGGGGGCATATTCAATTAGGATTCGCGGTCGTACGGGTCCCGGTACTCCAACATCGTAGATTTCTGCGCATGGAATTCCGCAATGTTGTGGTACCATAATTACGCTTTATGCGCACAGCTGCGAATCGTAATTGAATACCACCCCCCCCCCCCCCCCCCTTACCTTTTCAATTATCCGCAAAGTTCCGCAGTAACCTTGTGCCTGTGTTTATCCACTCATTACCGGTAATTACGATAATGAAAACTTCTTCTCTTCTCGCTTGCATCTCTATGAGGCGTAATGATCATTTCCAAAGCATCATGCCGTAATTGAATCTGTCCCAAGAAGTGAAATATTTGAACAAACTTGATTTGTAAATAAATTTGCATTTTTGTTAAGAAACTGCTATCAGTGATCCAGTATCAGGAGTTCAGTACAGATCTGAGGTGACCGTGTGCACCTAATTGTTTAGCTCTGTCCAGTGCAGCGACATTAATGTTCATCAGTAAAGGCTCCACTTACATGCATCACGATGTGAGAAATACCTCAAATAACCATTTCATTTTAATTATGGCTCTAGGAAGAGAAAATCCGCGTTACCATTCTCATACGCAGCACAGAGTTTCGGAAAATACTGAACTTAGATAAGGTACCCCCTTTACTTCTACATGACTGTTTTAATTTTGGAAGCTATGGTGTCCGTAGGATGAATTGGGTATTATTATTAATTTTCATTTATAGGGCGCCACTAGGTATCCGTAGCGCCGTACAGGGACAGACAGAAACATGACACAGGGTGAGACAGCACGGTACAGTTAACAAAAAGCACAGTAACTCAGAAGCTCAATGTACAGCTAGATGAGAGGTGAGAGCCCCCAGCGGGGTAGAGAGAGGGGTAGAAGGGCAGGAGGACCTCACGGAAGAGACATGGAGCTGGAGAGCAGAGTTAAGGTGGTGGAGAACAGAAGGAGAGGAGGCCCTGCTCGAAGGAGCGTACAATCTAAGGGGAGGGTAGGACGGACAGAGATGCAGTGGTAGGAGGAGGGGGAGAACGGAGACGGAGAGGGGGGGGGAGAGGAGAATGAAAAGGAGGGAGGTAAGAGGGGGACAGAAGTGGGAAGGGGGTAGGGGAGACTGGGAGGAGGTAAATAGGTCAATTAGGTGGGGAACTGGAGGGCTTTAAGTCCCCCACCTAATTAGTAGTAGGGTAGCGATAGTTGGGTAATTAACTTGAAAATGCTAATTAATTGCTGCCATAATTTAAATCTCCCATACTGTCCTCTTGGGCCCACCTCTGGGAGGAGAAACGAAAGGTCTCTCAGGACCCTGCATTTTTTTATTGTTGTTGGGGTGTTTAATGTTAAAATGTTCTGTCGTCGGGTGTTCTTCAATAATAGCACTAGTCCTATTCCTTTATTCTCACTTTATAAAATTTTATACCTGAAAGTATTTCTTGCTGTGTCCTGATTGTCTGTTTAAAATATGAGAGCTCTGTGTATGGTTGAAATTAATTAAATTAAAAAAAACTGTGTGTATTTGTAGGATATCTCCACCAATCAAAACAAAGTAATTCTGGGTGAGGGTGGAGTTAAAATAGAAAAAAAAAAATAGTTCTTACCTTGCAGGCAACGTTGGCTCAACCTGCCTGGGTACCTCATGGCATTAACAGCCTGACATCGGTCTGCTTTTATTCCTGCCACCCCGCCTGGTTCAGACATGCTGATTGGATGTCAGTGTACCGCCCCCGTAAACTTCCAGTTTATGCAAAAAAAATTTTTCCAACCATCTGGTGACCCCGGTACATCTGGCGAATGGTGCCTGCAAGGAGAGTATGGTTTGACTATTTATATTTTGTTACGTTAGCTCCTTAATCTCCACCGGAAGTCAATTTTTTTGCATTGTGTAGAGGTCTTTCTTTCTTTCTTTTCTTTTTTTAAACATACTATTTATTAAAAGCATTGCAAATGGCGCAAAAAAAAACTAGTTCTAGACAGGAAGTAGAAACGGATACAACCAAAAATAAATAACCGTCTGTAACTAACATTACCAAACATAAATACAATCAAGAGATGGTGATGCAGATTTCACCAACATTAGGTGGAGGGGCTGGGGCGAGAGATCAGGAGACTAAGGGACTGGAAAGAGTACGAGTATGGAGAGTGCGGGAGGGGAAGGCCGCTAGTAGGGTCTAAGGTGAAGCCAGTGGTTTATATGGGAGACAAAGATAAAGATGAAGTTATAGATTAGGAAGAGGCTGGTTAAGAAAGGAGCTCCATGGGTCCAATACGTTGTGCTCACCTATAATTGTGGTGGCTAGGGAAAGGCGTCTTTCCAAAAGGGTTGACTTGTAGGGCAGCTCCACCGGATGTGAAGGAAGGTCCTGGTTGGCCGCAGTTCCTCCAGCAGGTGTCTGAGAAGATGCAGTGAAGCTTAGTTGGGACTTACTACCACCTATACAGCACTTTATAGGCGCTCTCTTTGATGCCAACGTTAATGGAGGATTATGTAACCCACTCGTAAATGTCAGACCGTTCTTCTGGGTCAAGGGATTGGCTGAAATAAGCTTCCACCTCAGACGACATAGGTCCTTCTCGTTTATTGAGGTAGGAAGGAGAGCATTATATATGGTGGAGAGACCAGAGAGACAAAGGTTTTCAGTCTGCCCCATTGACGGGTCTTTTTAGAGTGATGGAAGTGTCTAATTTGCGGGCACTGGCAGAACTGCCCTGAGAGAAGCCCGGCAAATCGGGTCAGGGAATTGAGGGAAAGTTCCTGTCTTAGAACGGTCGTTCAGAAGTAGAGTCCCGTACAGTGGGCATGTGATGTGAAGGGCCTGGCGGGAAGGATGGGTTGCCGCAAATGGGAACAATGAAAGGGAGACAGAGACAGATTGGCCATTTCTCAAGTATACGTCCCATAATCTGACATATTGCTTCTACAATGTCAGAATATGTGATGGTCTGAAGAATCTGTTAGCTTTTTTTTTTCCTTAGTCCGCCCTCTGTGTGTCCCAGATTGTTGGGAATCCTCAGGGAGCGGATTTGTTTCCATATAACAGTCTTGCTTTTTTTTTTTTTTTCCTACCATGACTAATGCCTGGCATCTAGCTGACGTCTTGAGCTCAGGCGTCAGGGTGGGATAGAACGTTTGTGCCAGCGAGAGCCTTGTTTACCCAGCACATTCCAGGAATGGAAGGAAAACGTGGATTTCACTGTTAACCGTATCTGTCTGTCTATGGATGGGGAGGCTCTGAATATGGTATTGAATGATTCCATAAAGTCATTTATAACCACAGAAGCTTCCTGTTACCATAAGTATGGGAAATAGTTGTGGTGATAATTCTCCCAGGCAGTCTGTACAATAACACACAAACTATTATAGTGTTGACTTTAAAAAATAAAAAAAAATAAACTATTGGTTCCAATTTTCTCTTTCAGCTGGTGGGTGCCCTGAAGACTGTTCCGCTATTTCACGTCAATGTTGTAGATTACAAGTATAGGTATGTATTATGTATCGAGACAAGTGTCCAAGCGCCAATTTACTGACATTATAAAAGAGTGGGACTGTCACTTCAACACGGTTTATAATCTAGAGCTGAAATGTCGTCATTACTGGCCCATGTGCCACAATCTCTGTTAAGACCATCTATGATGGGGCAGACTGCCGGATCACAGTGCACGATATGTTTTGTGAAAGTCATGCACTTATTTTTTTACGTGTATGCACCAGTGTTTTTCCGGGTACTGCATAGATCCGTGTACCAACGGTGGGGGGGTGCAAAATGTGCCGTCTTCTTTTGGGAGGGACCGGGCTGTTCTGAGCATATTTTGCTGAATGCCGGCTGGGCACACTCATGTTCCCTTATACTGTGCTACATGCAAAAAACAAGATTTGCTTTTTTAGGACCAGATTCAAGGGGTGAATAGAAAGCAGTGGTAGGACTACCATATTTGCAGGGGTGCTGCCGCTGCGATTCCCTCTCTGCGCGGAGCAGGGTGGAGTCCTCTTCTGACCGGCACATGCTCTGGGACCACACATTCTCAGGAGTGGCCCCCTCTCTTTTCAAAACAGAGCGACAGGCCCATGAGGCTACTGTTCTTAGCCTAGTTTTGGTACGGGGGCCAATGATGTATTATTCCGCCCTGGAAAGAGCCCATATACGGGGGCATTCCCTCTTTAGTGGAGGCCGCAAAGCCTTTTTTTCTCCCTGTTAAAAGCCTTACGTTTTACACATACTTGGGAGTAGATTTATCAAACCTTCTATACAGGAAAAATGGAGGTGTTGCCCATAGCAACCAATCAGATTCTAGCTTTCCAGGTTGGAACCCACATATTTGAGCAGGCCGGTGAGAGATGTGACTGTCAATCTCCTGACACCTGTGAACCTCTCCGTAGCTTCTCTAGTGTTCCATTGTGGTGCTGATGTTATTTGCCTAAATAAACGTGGTTCAACATGTCTACTGGTGTTCTCCTATTATTCCACCTAAGTTCTTTAACTGTCAAAACTTATTTTCCCCTAATTTAATCACCCGATGAACCAAGTAACATGGGAAGTTGAATAGCGCATCTGTTAATCGATACCTGTTATATTGTGCATAAAAAAAGCGTGAGGTAGATGTTATGGGCCGAAAAAATGTTACAGGGGGGTCTTTGTTTTCTACATCAATAAAATGGGAACCCCAACCATCATGGCTGCTCTTCTATCCTGTGGTTTGTTTTTTTTATAGATCCCTCGGATTCCTCGAACAACTAAAGATCACTCACAACTCCGACATCTTTATCGGGATGCACGGAGCTGGCTTGACCCACCTACTGTTTTTACCAGACTGGGCAGTTGTGTTTGAGCTGTAAGTTACGTTTTTCTCTATTTGTTTGTTTCTATTATGTGTTCATGTACCGTAGCACTGTTTCTTTTTTTTTTTTTAACTTTCCTTACTATCTATGCACAGTTGCGGCAGCCATTTTGTGTCCTGAGTCTGTATTCATGAGAATGCCGCTAATCGCTTCATTATCAAACAATTAATTCTTGAAAGCACTTTGAACCAATGTTTACCATATCGCAGCCTGTCCATTCACTAGAACCTTGTGATAGCGGCATGAGGCACAAGTGATATCACAAGAACCATGTTTATTGGTTCAGCCTGCAAAATGTCTGACTCCAACTTGTGCAGACGACCGGTAAACTTTAAGGGGGGAAATTCAGTTTGCCAGTGCGGTCAATTCACCAGCTGGTTTTATTGTGAATCTCTATTGGGTGTGAGGAAAAATTAGCAACGATGCATCGGAAGCACTCTGCGGCATATGGCCGTGATTTGAATCCCCCCCTCCCTAACTGTCTTTAAATTTTTCTCTTCAATGTGTTCGCATGGAATAAACACCAGCTCTTGTCACCCTTTTTAAATGCAAACGCTTAAACGCTTCTGGTACCTTCTAAGTACGGAGTTATTTTAAGTAAGCGAGCATACTTGTCCATATATATTCACTTTCCTGGAAATGGCCTGATGTCGCAGAATGGAATTTTCAATAAATATTTATAGACTTCTAAAATAAAAGCAAAGTTTCGGTTCCCACGAGTGTATTTGTGCAAGGTCAGGCCGGCATTCACTCGGTCCATATCTGTATGTGGATTATCAGAATCTCCGTATGCTAACAGCCATTAATCACAGTGACAATCTTATATACCTATTAATATGCTTTATAATCCTGACTTTGTGTATAAATAATGGCACGCTATCAATCTTATCCAATGGACACTGCAAGGGTCATGTAAAGGATATATTTAGAATAGGCCTGGAATTTTTTTATTTTTTTTTCAATGTTTTACCTCATAACACTAGAAATATTTGTATGACAAGGAAAAGAAACCTCTGTTCTGGTCCATGGGTGTCATTCATGACTGGAAAAATGTGCAGGTGTTGCAAATAAACTGCTTTATAATGTCATATGCATCATCATCATCATTTATTTATATAGCACCAACATATTCCGTAGCGCTTTAAAATTGGGGACAAACACAGTAAACTAATAAACACACTGGGTAAAACAGACAAAGAGGTGAGCAGGCCCTGCTCGCAAGCTTACAATCTATGGGACAATGGGAGTTTGACACATGAGGTTAAGTCTACATTTTGCATTTCGGCCCAGCCAAACTGCAAAGGTAAAAGTGACTCATAAGCTAAATGATCCTGTCACACAACAATGTTGGTCAGGGGGTAGTTGTCTTGTATGAAATTGTGTAACGGGTGGTAATAGGGTAATGTAGTGAGGTTAAGAGGGTGGTTGAGGAATATTATAAGCGTGTCTGAAGAGGTGGGTTTTTCAGAAAACGCATGAAAGTTTATATTCTTTTTCTTATGTCCATCCATGGATTATAATGGGTCAAATGGGGGAGGAGCGAAAGGCTGCTTGTTATGTTTTCATGAGCTAGCCAGACACGGGCAAATGGCTGCCTGAATTCAGAACGAGCCATGTAATGCACCTACATACGTGCATACATACAGAAATACATACATACATACATATGTGCATTTTATAGAGGAATCACATTAACATGCAAACATAACATAGTAAATAAATGACAAAAAAGTTGGCCGAATGAGTTTTGTTTCACACAGAGCTGAGTTTAACCCCACGATCGCCTGTCGCCAGCATGTCAGGAGTTTCTTATAAATTCTCCCTCTTGGCGTTAAGTCTGTGATTGGTTACATCTTGGCTTTGCCCCTCCCACTTCATACTTGGATAGACACAAACATGTTGGTTGAGCTGAAATATTCTGTGCTGCTATTAACATGCTAATGGTCTGGCTGCAGATCGCTCTGGTACCGCCCACTTTAACCCCTTCTTGTCTGTATCTGCCATTTTGATGAATGAATGCAATGGGTGTTCTGACCATGGTCGAACGCTCCTGATGCCCCCTTACAATCATGAGCTGATACTTAACTGTGAGAGGATCTGTAATATTATTATTATTATTATTATTATTATTATTATTATTATAAAAAAAATGAAGCTTCAGTTAATTTAGCAGGGTTTTCAAAATGTGACGGTAGGCAGTACTTTAAAATGCGCATTTCACCTCATTAAATAGCAAAATGCATCAGGGGTGTGCCTAGCTATTGAGCTGCCCACGGTACACCCCATAAGCCATTTTTTATCTCCTAACATTTACCCCTTGCGAATTGGGCGTTACCATAAAAGGGGGCGTGGTCATGTTGTGTTAGCAGTGCAGTTTTGAAGCCCTAGGCCGTCCCCAACTCTAACCCCGCCCTTCCCCCGCCCCCGTCAAAATACCTCTATCGCTGAGCTGCGATGAGCCGGACACCCACCCACAGTTCCGTCCGTTGCGACAATAGTCCGAACTGTTGGGACCGTCCCCCCTAGTCTTTGCCTAAATTGGTCCAGTTGTGAGGTATGCATATTTGGTATAAGTTCTGTGTGCTTTATAGACAAATATTTCTTTAGTTATTAGTAGATCTACTGGTGAAGGTAAATACCAGTAATTTAATGCTGAAACAGCTTCCTCTGAATGCTGCTGACCCTAGGCTTGTGCCCAGTTGGCCTTCTAGCCAATGAAGCTGTACCTTCACCCATCACTGACTTATTTCTGGGACGTGGCTAAATGTGTCTGCTTATTCTGTACTGATCCCTCTTTTACCCCCATAATGGCCTATTCCTAGTCTGTCCTCCCCGGCAGCTGAAGGTTGTATCAATGTCTGTAACACGGTCAAATTTCCCTAGGTACAATTGTGAAGACGAGAGATGTTATTTAGACTTGGCCAAACTTCGAGGGGTTCACTATATAACGTGGGAAAAAGCGGATAAAGTTTTCCCTCAGGACAAGGTAAGTGCTGTCCACGTGTGACCAGATTATTTATATATGTATATCATCATCATCATCATCACCATTTATTTATATAGCGCCACTGATTCCGCAGCGCTGTACAGAGAACTCATTCACATCAGTCCCTGCCCCATTGTAGCTTAGTCTAAATTCCCTAACATACACACAGACATACAGACAGAGACTATGGTCAATTTTTGATTACAGCCAATTAACCTACTAGCATGTTTTTGGAGTGTGGTAGGAAACTGGACCACCCGGAGGAAACCCACGCAAACACGGGGAGAACATACAAACTCCACACAGATAAGGCCAAGGACGGGAATTGAACGCATGACCCCAGCGCTGTGATGCAGAAGTGCTAACCCCTTAGCCAGCGTTCTGCCCAGCACTATATATAAAATTGTGGCAAAGCGGCATATTTGTCACAGTTCCCCTATAAGGGAACTGTTAAAAACACAGCTTAACAGGATTAAAGGTTCCCTAGGTTCCTCTTTGAGCACACACACACACGTGTATCATATGGGTGTGATTGGTTTGCTGTGATTTGTTTGAAGTACTTGGGGTGGGGGATAAAGACTCTGTCTGTATGTGTGGGTGGGACCACCGACGCCACTAAGTGGCCGGCTTGCAGACAGGGAAGTTATGTCTAGCTAGACGTAGGTGGTGGAGATTTTGTGTACTGTTATTGGATATGATTGCTGAACTAGTGTCAGAACTGTTTACCATCCTGACAACTGCTAATAAACAGTTAAATGGTTCAGCATACCTTTGTTGGATTCCTGTGAATGCTGTACTTTCTCACAATAATATATATATATATATATATATATATATATATATATATATATATATATATAATGTGTATATATAATGAAAGCTAGGTATTTTTAATGTCATTTAACATGTCGTAATTTTTCTTTATAAAACAATCGCCAAATTTTATACTTTTTTGCTTTTAATGTGACCGGGACACGCATTTACTCCTCTCCAAATCTATCTGGAACAACTTCTGACTATTTCTATTTAGGATTTTTTTAAATGTAAAAATGTATTGTTCTCTCCCATTCATAGCTCTCCCTCATTGATCTGTCACACATTGACGGCCATGGTGGGCGCAAAAGGAAATTAATTGGTCATTAGTTCGACCTGTCAATAATCCCCCCTCTCCCTCACCCCCCTTCAGGGTCCGTGCAGAAAATAAGATCAATAGATCCTGGGGGCTTTAAATGAAAGTTGTTTCTGTGTAGAGAGTGACTTAATTAAATTGTCTTTCAATAGCAGAAGAAAAAAAAAAATGCCATGGATTGACAAAGCTTGTTATGCTGTCTTAATTAAGGGGCATCACCCGACTTTGGGAGAACACCCTAAATTCACCAATTACGCCTTTGACGTGGAGGAGTTCATGCGGCTGGTTGTCTCGGCCGCGGAGTGCGTCTCTCGTCATCCTAAATGGCCATTCCGAAGAGGCCACGATGAACTTTAATCATCCTAGAGTGATTTCCCCTGTAGGATTTTATCAGTAACTTATTTATTTATTTGATGTTTTTTTTTCTTTTCTGTTTTTTTTTTTTTTTTTAAGTTTAGCTGTTTGGAATTTGAGGTGAATGCTGTAGATCCCATTAGCATTTGTGTTTACCCATCATGCTCTGCTCCCTTATTGCTGCTCTCTCTCATGCTCGGTCATCCAGAACAGGCAGCCAGCCACATGAATTACTTTCTAGATGTCATGTTGTACACAGCTAAAAAGCCTGTTCGCATCAGTGAAATTTGATAACCAGCCTCTGTAAAAGTACAGCGGATCGTTTCGGTGCCGAAGGAGACATAAGTTGTGTGGACCGAGACCAATCATCCACCCATGTGTGCGATACAGGATTACACAGCGGTTTTTTTTCACCTAATATTATTTATTACTGCTGTTTGTTTGAAGATATACTTGTAGCACCAATACTGCTGTTTTGGAACATTGTTAAAAGGAACAATAGAATGTACAAATGTCTCCCGACTTCTTATTTGCCGCCAAGACGATTCAGTTTTAACAGCAACTAATATCACCCACAAAAATATTTTTTAGTTTGTATTTTATGGGAAACATTAAATAAGATTGTGTATAATGTTCCGTCTGGCTTCAGACCGATATCCACGTAAATACCGTATTTCCCCATGTATAAGGCACTCCCACCTATAAGACGCACCTTAATTTTGGCACCGAAATTTGAAAAAAAAAAAATATTACGGTAGCAGTCAAAAAAGGCAGAGAGAGTGTAATGGCCGGCTGCTCTGATTGTAATCGGAGCAGTCTGGAGCACACTCTCCCTGCAATCACCCCCCCCCCCCCCCCTGATGCCACTGTGCCCCCCCCCCCCCTCCTCCTGGATCCCCACTGCCACTGTTCCTCTGTCCCCCTCCTCCTGGATCCCCGCTGCCACTCTACCTGTCCCCCGCCTGCTGGATCCCCGCTGCCACTCTGCATGTCCCCCTCCTCCTGGATCCCCCCGCTCCTCCCCCCCCTAGAATCTGATTGGTTGTTACATCCCCGCATTTCAAACCCGTAGGAAACTTGCAGCTTGATACATTTACCCCCAGAACATCTTGCAAGTGATTTTTGTCGGGTTCCTGAATAAAACCTCAGCGCCTCATTGCCATGACATGTATGTACTGTATATGTAAAATAGTTTTGTTTTGGGGAATCCCTTTTAAGTGCCTGTTTATATTGATCGTGGTAAGATGGAAATATATTTTACAGCACGTAAGACACATCAATTATATGAAAGTTTTAAATGAAATATTAGTGATTTTAAAGCTGCAATCCCACGTAAAAGAAGTATTTATTTATTTTCTTTAAATAGCAATTTAACTACCTTTTAAGAATGCTAGTCCTTTTTCTTAGCCATCCTCCTACAAATCATGATCTCCCTTTGCAAACAGAATGGCTGCCAGACACCAATAGTCTGCTGCACAGACACTGGCTCTCAGCGTGTCATGTGAGGGCAGAGGGGGGAGAAGGAGGGTGTCACAGTGCAGACAGAACTCAAAGGGGCGTGTCAAAGCCTCTCTGGTCACTACATCATGTGACTGTGGTTGCCATGGTAATCAAGAATCCTAAACCATTAATAGCAGGCTGAAGAAAAAAATTAAGATAGTAAATACCAACATTCTTCTTATAGCCAGCCACAGTGATTTAAAAAAATAAAAGCACACCTGATTTTTTTTTTTCTTTTTTCATGGGATTGTTGCTTTAAACTAAAGTGCTACTTCTCTTTTTATGATTGTACTAAAATTATACATCAAGCTGTAATTTATTTCTGCATGATTCTTGTTCTTTAATTGCACAGATATACTATTAAACACGTTTATTTCGTTTATTTTACAGCAGAAATATAATCATTTTCCATCTTGCACCGTAAATACAAACCTCTGGAGGATGACAATAGTTTTATGTTTAATTAGCACTATGTGATTTTTTTCCCCTGTCTATATGAATTTAGCTTATTGATCATTTCCTTTCTAGCTTCTTGCTATTAGCCATGTCTTTATAGCATCAGGGAGAGTTGTTTATTTTCTTTGTTGCCCCTGGTTACGGCACTGCTCTGTTGTCTCTCTCCGCAACGGGTACAGTTGTATCCTGAATACGCTTGCGTCCTATTCCAGGTTCACGAAAATAAACAACCGATAGTATAAATGCATGGCTACAGAGCACACAATGATGCGCAAACCAATAAACTAAAGTCCTCTGAAGGTGGAAGATCCTTTTTAAGTAAATTATTAAATTGTGATCTGACTTGTCATGTAGAAATCTGCCACGTTGTGGTGAATTGTAATACCACTTTTGTATTTTAGACTTTTGTGATGGAATATTAGATTTGTATTTTGTCATACTAATTATATAATAAGCTAGTCGCTTTTTCGTTTTTATAAAATTCTCGTTTATCCTGTTTGTACCGGAAGGATCGGAAATGTGTTTTGTAAATTGCAAATACTTCCCGTCAGAAGTGATGTTTTTATTGTACGATATCTTTTATGAATAAAGAGCTTGATTGAAAGCTTAATTTCATACTCCCTGCCGCTGCTCCGTGAATGCTCTGCTGTCCAGAAATTGACTTGTTTAAACTGTTGAGCAACAAACGCAGCCTAGTTATACTTGATTGCATAATCTATACGTTCTATAAGTAGATTAATTCCCACTTTATTTTCCTATAAATGTTTAGCAATGCATGGGAGAAGTTATTTTGCAAAAAAACAAAGATCTATTTGAATTTGCATACCCTAATGTAAGCAGGTATTTGTGAGGTAAACTTAAAGCGTGAAATGTTAATTAGTACGTGATTGGAAAAACGCTTGCTTCATTATCATCATTTATTTATATAGCGCCACTAATTACGCAGCGCTGTACAGAGAACTCATTCACATCAGTCCCTGCCCCATTGGGGCTTACAGTCTAAATTCCCTAACATACATACACACACAGACATAGACAGACAGACAGACAGACTCACAGACTAGGGTCAATTTTGATAGCAGCCAATTAACCTACCGGTATGTTTTTGGAGAAAACCGGAGCACCCGGAGGAAACCCACGCAAACACAGGGAGAACATACAAACTCCACACAGATAAGGCCATGGTCGGGAATCGAACTCATGACCCCAGTGCTGTGCAGCAGAAGTGCTACCCACGAGGCCACTGTGCGGCTTGTCTTTACCAGATAATAAGCATTGAATGGAACCTCTCATCACTATCGCTATGTAGGTTTGAGGAGGTAGTGATAGGACACTTACACATTTTTATAGTTTCATTTATTGTCCAAATTCTTAATGACTACTATGTGAACCCCCCTCCAGACCTCAGTGCCAAACCATTGACACACGCATTCCAAACCCTTATCGCTATATCTGTGTGGCGATGGTTCTCCCCTCTATATATAAACCATCTATATGCACAGAACATGTATACAACACGTTACATACAAATGGCCTGGCTTTACCTGTGTTTCATGCAGATATTTTGAATCCCCCCTCAGTCTTTAACATGTTGTACAGAGGCGTAGAGCCCCCAATCAGAACTAATATAATGTTGCAAGGTTATTAGATCTCATTAGTGCAAGATAGGGCTTCTGATTGCTACCGTGCTAAGGCACAGTGACAGCTTAGATGGAGCATTTAAACGGCTTTCTGTGATGGGTAAAATGGGAGAGATTTTTTTTCCCTGTACATTTATACAGTGGAAGGTGTGAACCATTAAATGTTTTGTCTTGGCACAGAAATTCAGTACGGGTACATAGCGCTCATTCTTGCTGTAGCTTACCTGGTAAGAAGGAACACCCTAAAATATTCTCAGGGTCCTTATTAATATTATATATTTTTTTGCATATAGAATTGTATTAGAACATTTAGGGGTATATTTACTAAACTGCGAGTTTGAAAAAGTGGAGATGTTGCCTATAGCAACCAATCAGATTCTAGCTGTCATTTTGTAGAATGCACTAAATAAATGAAAGCTAGAATCTGATTGGTTGCTACAGGCAACATCTCCACTTTTTCAAACCCGCAGTTTAGTAAATATACCCCTTAGGCTCAGCATTGCCATTTCAGGTTATAATGCGATCTCTGGTTACGGGGAGACAAGCCGACTAGTCTAAGGTCTCGAGGAACAGACGCTGGGGTTTAAATCGGGATCCTCGGCAAGTCGCTCAGTGTCGGCATTATATGGTTAACCCCTTTAGACACCGAGACGCTGCTTCTATTCACTGGTGCCTGGTAACGCCAAACCCACGATATCCGTAATTGGTATTCCGTCTTCAAATCGTTTGGTCTGTCACCCTTACAGCAAATGGATTCCTGCACACTCTGCCATTTGACACAATTTGTAGAGAACCCGAGCGTCTGAGGACTTGCAGTGACAGAGAGGATTTCCCAGCAGGCTCGCACAAGCAGTGACAGATTACGGCCAGTCTGCCGCCTCTTTCACTATCACTTATTTTTTAAGCCATTTTCTCTCTTCCATCACACTGGGAGTTCCCATCTCCAGATCAATATTTTATCCATTGTTAACGGACAGAGATCAGTGGCTCGTTCTGCCTTCACAAAAACCAGGTCATCAGCAAATACTGCCTGTACCGCAGGTATAATCCTTCACGTACTTTAATCACCGCACTGATTTTTATCTCCCATTCCTTGTCTTGCTACGAATAGTTTTTTGTTCCCCCTTTTTAATCTGGTTAACATTTAAATTATATTTACAAGTAAACTATGTGTCTTCACATTTTGTGTTTATATAAATGTTTATTTAAACATCCAGACATTTTATCCATTACAGAAAGCCTTTTTTTCCTCTCTATATTAGATTTTTTTTAAATGTATTCAGCCATCTTGCCTGCTGTATCAATGTCCAATGAAATATAACTTATAGAAAAGGTTACAGAACGCTGCCCCCAGTGGCCATATTATATAATGAAAGATGGGATAATTGTTCGGTATTACCAAACAAGATTGATAGGAATGATACATTTTCTTACTGTACTATTTTATAAACTCATCAAGAATTTAATTGTATTATAAAAAAACATGAAAATACCTAAATGTTTAATTTAAAGACAGTGATCACAAGTGGTGATATAATAAAGCACATATTGAATGGAAAGAAATAGATCTATTAAAAGCCTATTAAATATTACTCAGATGCTGTAGTAGGTACTAAGTTTTATATTTGGGTGCATGTCACTTTACCAACCTGCGGATGACACTTTGTTGTGGCTACCTGACTTACGTAAATGTTCAAAACCCCAGTGGTGTAAGTGGGGGGTATATACGGTGGTATGCCAGACCGGCACTTCTACTGCCTTCATTGTAATACTATTAAACTCCATTCACTTACATTCCCATTACATTTTCCATACCGCCACTTCTAAATTTCCACTTCGACCACTGCACCAACCTGTACTCAATTCTCTCTCTGCCTTTCATACTGTAGGGGTATTAGAGGTGCAGTAAGACTTTTTCAAGTCTTCCCCAATAAATATCCATCGTTTTTTCTTATACATTGAATTGCCCCATACTCGAGGACCTGGCTCGGTATAGTATACAGCACACTCACTTGTAAATTATATGGATATTAGAAGAAGCCAAAATGTTCTGTGACCATTGGACTGTAGGTCAAGGGCTTTTAAGCAGATCACAGAAATTTGAGGGGGCTCCTAATATTTGGGTGCATTAGTCCCTCAAAATACACAAGATTTCTTAATTAAAACAGTAACAATGACATATCTCACCGATTATAAGCAGTACCATTAGATCTCACTTCTTCTACAGACATCAAGTGCTGGAGTTTATACATATTTTGACGTTCCTTGTGTATTATAAGTGAAGTAGAACAGTTTGCCTTTTTCTGTTTTTCGTCACTATATCACATCCACTTTTTCCTTTTCGGTGATATCTGTAAGGCCAACAAGAGCAATCTATTATTCATTGCGCTAGATGAAACCGGCCAAATGTAGAGTTGAACCGTTCACTCTACTTGGTCAAACTCTAGCCAATGAACTCGTCAGAACTTTCACAGGGCTAGACCAAACTTTAGCCAATCAGGGCATTAGAATATTTAAAGGGCTGCACTATCCTGTAGCCAATAAGAATATTAAAATATTTAAACGTCTAGAAATAGAATATTTAGAGGGAATATACTGGAACTGTGTATGCACGTATGGTGTAGGCTAGTTTTTGTCGATTTTAACCAAATTAGGTAGACAATGTAGTGGGTGTGGCCACTTGTTCATCCATCTATCAAAGAGGATGGAAAGTAGAGTGATAGCAATACAGCACAACTGTCTATGTATGACTTCATCAGCTGACATCAATAAGGAGCTCCTTACGGACATGTCAAATAAAGTTGTTTGGTTTTGGGCTGCCAAATTTGCCACATATCTGGTCATCTTTCTTTTTTATGCTCTTTCTTGCTCTTCTGCTTCACTCCTCTATCTCCTCTCTTTCTCTCCTCTTTTTCTTTACTTTCACTCTTCATTCTCTTTTGTTTCACTCCTCTTTTTCTTCTCTTTCTCCCCTCTTTCTCCCCTCTTTTTCTCTCCTCTTTCTTTCACTTGTCTTTCTCCCCTCTCTTCTCTCCTCTTTTTCTTCTCTTTCACTCCTCTTTCTCCCCTCTTTTCTCTCCTCTTTTTCTTTCTCTTCTCTTTCACTCCTCCTTCTCCCCTCTTTTCACTCCTCTTTTTCTTTCTCTTCTCTTTCACTCCTCTTCCTCCCCTCTTTTCTCTCCTCTTTTTCTTTCTCTTCTCTTTCACTCCTCCTTCTCCCCTCTTTTCATTCCTCTTTTTCTTTCTCTTCTCTTTCACTCCTCTTCCTCCCCTCTTTTCTCTCCTCTTTTTCTTTCTCTTCTCTTTCACTCCTCCTTCTCCCCTCTTTTCATTCCTCTTTTTCTTTCTCTTCTCTTTCACTCCTCTTCCTCCCCTCTTTTCTCTCCTCTTTTTCTTTTCTTTCACTCTTCATTCTCTTTTGTTTCACTCCTCTTTTTCTTCTCTTTCTCCCCTCTTTCTCCCCTCTTTTTCTCTCCTCTTTCTTTCACTTGTCTTTCTCCCCTCTCTTCTCTCCTCTTTTTCTTCTCTTTCACTCCTCTTTCTCCCCTCTTTTCTCTCCTCTTTTTCTTTCTCTTCTCTTTCACTCCTCCTTCTCCCCTCTTTTCATTCCTCTTTTTCTTTCTCTTCTCTTTCACTCCTCCTTCTCCCCTCTTTTCATTCCTCTTTTTCTTTCTCTTCTCTTTCACTCCTCTTCCTCCCCTCTTTTCTCTCCTCTTTTTCTTTCTCTTCTTTCACTCCTCTTTCTTCCCTCTTTTCTCTCCTCTTTCTTTCTTTCTCTTCTCTTTCACTCTCATTGCTTTAATGTTGAGACCTTTTGTAAATAAATATTGTCAATAAATTCCCAAATTCACATTTGTCCATCTTTATCTATGTGATATAGTTCACATTTTCAATGTAATATTCCTCCAATTACACAAGGTTTTATTTTGCCATGAAAGCCATATTGTGAAGCTGTAGCCTATTCTTGTACATTCCAAACTGCTTATACAACCCATCCATTAGACCAAGTGTTCTGTGTGAGCAAAATAGTCTTTCATTAGACTTTTAAAGCAAGAGAAATCTCTGCGGAAAAAAAAATGGATCTGAGATTTTCCTAGCAGGTGGTCAGACAATGAGTTTTTCACCTGTAGAAGCGTACTCAGACTTGTCTTCTAAGGAATATGAAACGCCAGCTCAATCTCTTTGCATTAAATGCCATCTTGGTCGGGTGCATTGAACTGTGCACAGTGGATGGATAGTGGCATTTTAATACTTCCACTTAACAAAAAAAAAATGGAAAAAATATATATATATACGCACTGGCTTTTCTGTTTTAATGAGACAAGGAGCACCATTAGGCTAAAATGTGTCTACAAAATGTTACACTTTTATTTTTGTCATATTGCCAGCTGGGTGGTGTTAATGCAATGGACGAATGTGCTAATTGCTAACTGAATGCTATATGTCAGCTGCTGTGTTTTGCAGTTCTGCCATAACATCTGCACATTTATTTATTTTTAATTTCATTTATATTTAAGACTTGTATGAAGCACTGACGATAGCTGGAATGACAACATTTTATAATAAAAAAAAATGGCACACAGTTTTCAGTGGAAACGTGCAACCAGCAATAGCTGTTAATTAAGTGTTCTGCAATAGCTATTTTCTATATCTGTTAGCACGCAAGGCGTCATACAGCTGTTGTCATTAAAATCTTAAAATGAAATGTTTGTTTGCAAGTTAAAATGTATAATCCTGCACAGGTATCGCAAACAGCACTGGTCTGAGCCTGCGTGATGTATGTGTCACAAAGGGTTAATCACAGCAAACCCATCTGGTCTGTCCAGTTTTGGGGTTTCCCTATTTTTTACTTTCTTTTTCTTAAAAAAATAACTTTTTTTTTTTTTTTTTTTTTTTAAATGGAACACACCAGAATTGGAGCGAGCCGCAAGACTCCTGGTACAGCTGCCAGTGGAATTGGCGTCATTGTATTGATAAATTGGGCAGTCAAAGATTTTCTATCGCTACGGTAGAAATTATTCCATTTCGAATGGTCTTAATCAACAGACTCCTACATAGGGTTGTCCTGTACAGCCGTTTTCCAATATTGCCTTTCAGACTGGAGTTATCATAAGATAAATATTCTAACTCTATCGTTTCCAGATCATACGGCTTGAAGAGAAAGAGAGAGAGTCTACTCCTCATGCTAACAAACCCCAAAATATATATACTAAGAATTATTAATTTTAATAACCAAATAAACAAGTAACTTTATTGTTACGTGCGTGTTTAAGGGGTCAGAATTTTTTTCTGGATATTTAGTCTTCATCTACTATTCATCTGTATGATTTTGAAGTGGATAGGGGGGTAGAACAACCTGTAGCCAGGTCATCGAAATGTTCCCAGCAGAATAGATTGTTGAGAAGCGGAGGATGCTGTTATTTTGTGATGATGTGACGAGGCAGCGTCATGAAGTGTAGAGGGGAATGGAGGCAGTAGGAAATCACAGACTGAGAGTTGGATTGTGGAAGGAGCAGGGTCCTCAACAGCACAGAGTAGTGATGTCAGGCTCTCGTCAAACTGCTGTAGGAAGATTGCGCTGTCCTTTGATTTATGTTTATGACATTTGTCCTTTAGTTATTGTTTTATATGTTCGTCAACACTAGCCCTGAAGAAGTATAATTGCCCATATTGATCTTTACAACAGCAGTAAAGAAGGAGCGAAGGTCGTAAGCAAGTGCCTTTTTTGCCAACCTACCACAGTCTTTCACATCCTCCCTTTCCATGAAGCTCCTGTCTAATGGCATGATGTTACCTGCCCTCTCTCAGCCCAAGTGCCCTCGCTGTAGGTAACATTTTGATAGGTCACCTTCCTCTCCCTGCAGTAAATCAAAGTGATGTATCAGAAATACCAGCAGTCTGCTCCAATAACGGACGCTTGTAAATGCCAAATAAAGAACACATGGAGAACAGCTATAAACACAGAGGTTTCACGTTATCACTAACACGCCACAGACTTGTAATTAGCACGTCTGGTTAATATTTGAAGCCTTGTGAAATCTGTTCATGTAAAGTGTTAATCAAAACTATGAGAAAATATCAATATGGAACTAGTTGTGATAACTCAGGTAGTCAACTGTTTCCATCATTAGTACTCTCTAGCGTCATTTCAGAATTCTTTTTTTAAACAATTTTTATTGAAGAAGTTAGGAAATAATAACAATATTTCAAATGTTAACCATTTTCAAATTCAATAAACATGTGTACATGTGAGTTTTTACATGCTTTATAGACGCGTAAGGAGGAAGATGGATAAATCTAGTCCGTCATATTCTAGCAATGGAACATTTGCGTAAGAAAACTCATCAAATCGTGAATTATAAAGTCACAATAGCAAAGAGTATGTATAAGAAGAAAAATAAGAAAAAAATTAAATAAAATAAAAATAACTCGATTGTCTACCTTCTGCATACTTGAGGGTAACAAAGTGGAAAACCGGAGGCGCTGGGAAGCCCCCCCCCCCAAAAGAAGTGTAAAGCTACATACTCTTCTGTATCTCGATCGGAGGGTCTTGAAGAAACATTCTAGTTTTGGTGAAAACATTCTCTAAGCTGTACAGCTTAAAATAAAATAACCACAATGGTATAGGTAGAATGTTCATATAGCTCTCTCCAACCAGTCCATTCTCGGGAGAAAAAAAACATATCTTTTGCACCTACATATGCAGAATGGTTTTCCTGGCCGCAGCAGAGATTGCCATCAGCAATTTCCCCCCCCCTGCAGTAGTCCGCGTGCCAGGTGGGAGTACGCCCAACACTGCCCACTCAGGGGTGAGCGGTAGGTAGTTCACCAGCTCTGTCGTTGCGAATCTCCATATGTGGGTCCAGAAGGCCTTAATCACGGGGCAGGCCCATAAACAGTGGTATAGGTCAGCTTGGGGTTCGTCACATTTAGGGCATCTAGACATTTCTGAATTTTTAACTATGGGGAGTATTTTTTTTTTTTTATAGCTATCTATCTATCTCATTTCTATCTATCTCATTTCTATCTATCTATCTATCTATCTATCTATCTATCTATCTATCTATCTGACTCAGGTCTGTCTAACTCATCTATCTATCTAAGCTATCTTTTTTATCTCTATCTCATATCTATCTATCTATCTATCTATCTATCTATCTATCTCATTTCTATCTATCTCATTTCTATCTATCTCATATCTATCTCATATCTATCTATCTATCTCATTTCTATCTATCTCATTTCTATCTATCTATCTATCTATCTATCTATCTATCTATCTATCTATCCACTCATCTATACCTATCTATCTGACTCAGGTCTGTCTAACTCATCTATCTATCTAAGCTATCTTTTTTATCTCTATCTCATATCTATCATCTATCTATCTATCTATCTCATTTCTATCTATCTCATGTCTATCTCATATCTATCTATCTATCTATCTATCTATCTATCTATCTATCTATCCACTTATCTATACCTATCTATCTATCTGACTCAGGTCTGTCTAACTCATCTATCTATCTAAGCTATCTTTTTTATCTCTATCTCATATCTATCATCTATCTATCTATCTATCTATCTATCTATCTCATTTCTATCTATCTCATATCTATCTCATTTCTAACTATCTATCTATCTATCTCATATCTATCTATCTATCTATCTATCTATCTATCTATCTATCTATCTATCTACTCATCTATACCTATCTATCTATCTGACTCAGGTCTGTCTAACTCATCTATCTATCCATCTAAGCTATCTTTTTTATCTATCTCATCTACATATCTATCTATCTATCTATCTATCTATCTATCTATCTATCTATCTATCTATCATTATCAGCCTATTAAACCTTTCACACCACACGGTGCTTGAGCACGAAGCTGCTCTGAAAATCCATTTGCATTTCAATGTATCGAGTCGGAGTGATCACAATTGTCCTGTCACACTTATTTATTTGGCAAATATTACTCTGCAACGAGAGGTGATAAAAAAAATACGATTTTGTTTTCATTTCTCCCGGTTATGAAATCTGATTACATCAGATAGCTCAGCTTTGCTTTAATGTGTCTAAAGATAGAAAATATTCTCAACGGCTATAAATACACAAATTGTTTCTGGCAGGCAATCAAAATGTTTTCCACCGCGTATAAATGTGATGTGCGCGGATCTGACCTCCCCGTGAAATGCGCTCGTATACCTGGTCAAGTTTGGAAACTTTCATTGTGACTAATACCATTAAGACGGCAATTGTCGGTGGCTGGTCTGGTTATGGGAACTGTGAAAGGGAGAGAGCGCTGTGTTTTACATACAAAACATGTTACACATCTAGTCCTGTGGCCTTATATATCTGTTTTCAATATATTTCCGCACACACACATACATATATAAATAAAATGAAAGAAGTAATCAGAAGGGACCATACACTGCAGGCTGTTGTAGTCTATCTTATAAACTGTGTTTCTACATCAATAGGAACTTGCAATGTTTAAACGGGGGTGCTGGAAAAAATGGGCTGCTCCAGTACTGTTTTAAAAGATAATTCCTCCCTAAAATAATTTTTAAATCTCCCCTCCCAATAAATAGAACTGTGCGGCGAGCCATATGCCAGGAATCTTTGAAGTTGTGGAGATCTACTCCTAACTAGAGCTCCTGCGGCTGCTTGTTTCACATTGATAAACAATGCTTAAAATCTTAGAATTGGGAGATGTAGTCTTTTAGTGCTAGTGTAGGGTTTGGGGTATTTTTTTTATTTAGTCATTATAGATATAGGGTTAAAATTTAGGATAGTTTAATTTTGGGATGCTATTATCATCATCATCATCACCATTATTTATATAGCGCCACTGATTCCGCAGCGCTGTACAGAGAACTCACTCACATCAGTCCCTGCCCCATTGGAGCTTACAGTCTAAATTCCCTAAGTTACACAAACAGACAGACAGACAGAGAGGGAGACAGACAGACAGACGCACAGACTAGGGTCAATTTTAGATAGCAGCAAATTAACCTACTAGTATGATTTTGGAGTGTGGGAGGAAACCGGAGCACCTGGAGGAAACCCACGCAAACACGGGGAGAACATACAAACTCCACACAGATAAGGCCATGATCGGGAATTGAACTCAGCACTGTGAGGCAGAAGTGCTAACCACTTAGCCACCGTGCTAAGTGGTTTGATAAAACAAATATTTGAGAACAAATAACTTCTTCAGCCTTTACGAAGGAAACAACTAGACCCAGATTAAGACCCCATTGAGATCAAGGCGAGGTCCTGGTTTTGGACCACCCTCCTCCGAAGGTCCCTTCCTAAATACCTTTCCCATGGCATTCCCCTGAATCTTTCCAACAACTACTCTTTTTACTGTACATACCCCCAACTTTATTTCTACTTTTTTCTCCTTGTAATCAATATTACAACACATATATACTTGGTAGCTCTTTTATTTCACTTTCCCTTAGCGGCTCTTTGAGAAGGTTGTTCTGCTGTGATTGGTATCTCGGAAGCAGCTCGCAACTCTTTCATGAGGCCAATGTTGATGCAGATAATGCTGGAGGCAGGGTAGAGCTGCATTGCTAGTTGAACAAGCTGCCCACCCTCCTGTCCTCCCAACAAGTAGTGATGCAGACCAGTCAGGTCTAGGCAGGAGTGGGAGGGGCAAAATACTGTACTAACCGAAAAAGGCCCATCTGGGCCTCTCCGCAAGTAAAATCTAAACAAACTCAAGCTAAGGAATTGCAATGTGTTGAATAAAGATGAAACTGTAAAGCATTTCTTACTGAACAATTCTGCAAAGCAAAACGCAGTACGATACAACTGCTAATAGCTGGAAATGATGGCCCGTCTGCCCCTTAATTTAGGTTGAAATTAAATTTTTTTGCTCCCTGACTCCCCACCAACATGACCCAAAATCCTCAAATACATCCACACTATACAAAAGAAATTGCAATCCTGATACCATACGTCTGTGCCTATTTGGCCTTTTCACACAGCCGGGCCTGCTTTCATTATATCCTGATCTCTGGTCCAATCCTATGCTGGGCCTTTAGGGATCACAGGGGCAAACGCAGGATTTGTAGAGGGGGGTTTCCACACCACGTCACTAGTGGGCGTGACTAGCATGCATGGGGGCGTGGCTATAATTTTAGACAGTGCTTGGATGCTCTCCAACTCTTCTTAGCCCTATAATAAACATGAGCAATGCTGCGTGCACTACTGTTAGGTGCACACAGCTCTCCCTTTTCAAACAGAGCTGTGTGAAGCGGGGGCAGGGTGCCGCCACCTCATTTATACAGTGCCCCAGGCTGGGGGGGGGGGTTTCCAGGGACTAGGAACCCCCCCCCCCCCTCTCGGTTTGCCTATGGGTCACACATCTGATTGCATTTGCAACTGCTATGCCCTGTATGTCTACTTTACAATACACCGATACCAAAAACGGCACCATGACATTCCAGTAACTACAGAAACTATGGAAGCTGTCAAGGTAGCCATCCACCAGTAGATCATTCCAATAGCCAAATCACTGTTCTTTGGCCACAAACACATAGAGCCATATTTGACAAGTTTAAGTTGGATCACGAGGAGGAAGGGAGGGATCAGAAGACGCCCCCAATGTTTTGGACAGCTGGTGACCACTCACACAAGCTGACATGGTCATCCATTTATATTTTAATCCTCCAAGAACATTGTTTTTAGGTTCCTCTAATGTGCCAGTTTGAGGCCCCTTTGTTCAAAATGACGACATCAGTCATTAGGTTTGTCTCATACGTAGCTATCTTTAATCTACAGCATCTTACCCTCCCACCGAGCTACCACCCTCTTCTATCTCCCCTCCGACTGTTGTGTGGGAGCAGTCCTTTCTTTTAGTTGCATACATCAAAGGTATCGTCACTGCAAGCGATTATCCACTTCAGTAATAATATACTTTATGGATCTCTTAGGCGAGAGGGACGGAGAGTGCTGTACAAGTATAAAATGAGGACAAATTAATCCCATGACAAGCAGAAAGCTAATCTTGTACAACATGTTCATAACAGGAATTAGAGTGCTGCTTGAGTACTGTGCAACTCTCTGTGCCTTAAAGGGACAATACAGCTTATTTAAGAACACTATTCAAAGGTGCAAATATGCCCGTAACCCATAGCTACCAATCAGACATTTGCTTTCATTGTCTAATTAGCATTAGACAAAATAAAAGCTAACAGCTGATTGGTTGCTAGAATTTGAGTGCAGGTTTGCACCTTTTAGAAATTAAATATCCTTGGTCAAAAGTGAGCAATTAATGAGTTGCATTCTCATAAATATTGTTTATTCATGAAAAGGTGAGCTAGGTGCGCCCAACTGACTTCTCTTATACCCATGTGCAAAAATAATATTTTGTTCTGTAGGAAGGGATACAAGAATAAAAATCAGTGTAAGCGTTTTTCACCACATAACTAAGACGTGAAAAATACTAATATTCCCATGTTTGCCAATACCTCTAATTGGCTACGCCAAATGCGTAACAATCTGGTCACAACCTCGTGGACATAGGGGGGGATATTTCTGGGTTAAAGTTAAATCCCATCTCATCAAATTCTTATATCAAGGTTACTTTGATAGTGGTACATTTTGTGTCCCGTCCGATGGACAGGAACCTAAATCTTGTTCCTAGACTTGCATAGAAGATGCCAGGCCCTGGGAAGGTTACGTGGCAAATCTGAGATGGCTGTTTTACTCCTGGGGTTACTAAGGCATTGAGACGTAAAGGGGTATATTTACTAAACTGCGGGTTTGAAGAAGTGGAGATGTTTCCTATAGCAACCAATCAGATTCTAGTTATCATTTATTTAGTACATTCTACAAAATGACATCTAGAATCTGATTGGTTGCTATAGGCAACATCTCCACTTTTTCAAACAGTTTAGTAATTATACCCCAAAGTCTGTTTCCAAGAAAGGGGAAGGTCCTCTCGTGAATATCAGCACAAAGTGCCATTGTTGTGTATGTATCTAATAACGCTGTGTCAGCAGATTTGGGAGGTTTGGGAAATCTGGACTTCTGCACTGGAAATAATTTTTTTCCTAATAATACAGGAGGGAACCAGGGGTGTATTGAATAAGGGGAGAAGGGTTATATCTCAGCTTGCATTTGTCCCATATTTTAAGAGAATACACTGTAATCTTATTGTCTATCCTTATCTTCTTCCGAATCAGCTACAATGCCCATAGTAATGTAGGCAATGAGGAAGGGATGATGCAAAGACATCCAGACTGGACCCAGGGGTTAATTATGGTTCCATGTTACACTATTTGGGGCGACTTGTGCTGCCAAGCAGTAAAAATCCAAATTTCCTCAGAGAGAGGCAACCCAACTGCAGGATGACTGGTTATTGGCCAATTTTGTCCACAAACTTCTTTAGACAGAGTTATATGATGTGTGGGTCACGAGGCCCCCACAGATTTTTGGAAAATCGAGCTTTCCTGTTACCCAAAAGGTGCTGAATCACATGTCTTTGGAAATCACATAAAGGTCCTGGCTGAGTTGGTAAAGATGGAGCCCGGAACAGGTAGAGCAGCCTGGGAAGAATAACCGTCTTGATCGCTGCAATCATTCCCAGCTGTAGGCCAAGTTTGCCTAGGTTAAGCAGGGTGCCAGGATATAGAGAAGTGAGGAAGGTGTCATTAACCCTCTAGGCGAGGATTCTGGGTCCTTCAAGGACATTTTCTAAATAACATGATCTGACCAAGTGTAGGGGGGAAATGGGAGTTAAGTAGATTAAGTAGCATACCTCCCAACTGTCCCGATGTCAGCAGGACAGTCCAGGATTTAGGGCTCTGTCCCACCTGGGGACATGTTGGTCCTGACAGTGGGAATGTTAGGGGACAGGCGATAGCTAATGGGCAGCCTAGTGCTTTACAGAGTTAGGGAGCCCTATGAGGGTGTGGTCACATGCCCAACATGACTAGGTCACGCCCCTAGAAAGACGTGGCCACACCCCTTGTCCTGCTGCTGGGTACTTGCATTTTGGGAGGTTATGTAAAAATAGTTGATGGTGGACTAACTGGCTTTTGGGGACAAATCCACATTAAATAACCTTCAAAATTACTTTGGTGATTTTCTCTATTGCATCATATTCTAAGACCTCAGGACTTATTCAATAATATAGTGCAAAGAGCAAGCGGGTGCTGTTACCCATGGCAACCATTCAAATGTGAGTCAATCCAATGTTACTAACATTCCATATAAGAATATTGGGGTGAATTAGGACACATCTATGATCTATGATCTTACAAACCACACCCTGATCTATCCAAACCACGCCCTGATCCTCTGATCCAGCCCTTGCCGCACCACTTTCAGGTGAGACCACGTCACTTTCCGTACAGGCTTTGCTTAGTTTGACCACTAAACCGTGACTGTCTTGGAAAGATCAGGGCTGTTGACTAGTATGGTTAGATTAATGACAGCTGATATCTGACTGGTTGCTATGAGTTACAGCTCGTGGGTTCTGCTTTCACATTTAATTAAGTAAGCCCCCTTGTCAAGTTCTATTCATTTTCTTGATATTTATGTTGAAATCCATTGCATGTCAGGGAGATTGCTTCCCAAATCTATACACTTCTGCATAATTTATAACGTTTCAGTAGGATTCTGTGCATGCATTGGGTAGTAAATACAGACAGCTTAAGCAATGTATGTTTTTCCAGAGCTTCATCGTGCACCTATATTTCACATTTTTTACCCCTAAATCTTTTTACCTTTTCCAGTCTAACATTGTCTAAAGCTGGGTACACACTACAGAAATTTCGACCAACTTTCTATGCCGATCGCTCAGTCCATGGACTGCATACTGACACACACTGACCTGACTTTTGAACGAGCGGTCGTATGTCGGCTGTTTGAGCCGATTATTGGACGAAAACAGTGTAGTGTGTACCCAGCTTTAGACACAGAGCTCAGCCAACCAATGTTCAATTTTAAATACGCACGTGTTGTTTAAATGGTGGCACAATTTTATGTGGGACCCATAAAAGAATATGATATCTCTCCAACAACCACATTTAAAAAATAAATAGTTTCCAATAACATCTGGGACTCAGTGTATATCTCTTCAGTTGACTCATCCCGAGTCGTTTTATTTGTTTATATGGTACATATTAAAACAGAGATCCATAAACAGAATGATCATTTCGCCTAAGACTGCTGACTGCAGCCATCGTCCGTATTAGATATTTGGGTTAAATGAATTAAGATGCTTGATAAATGTTGATCCAATTGTTTTTTTAATGCCTCCGCTATGAACCGATAAAAAAACAATTATTATAATGAGAAAATGCAGAGAACCCAATACTGTTTGCACAGCTCCTGAAAATGCTTAATAACTGCAATCCTATTTGGTATGGTTTCAGTTGTCTGGTTCAGCTAATAAGACTCTTAGGCAAAATGCAATTAATAGCTATAGAATAAGCAGTGATTTGGCCGGTGTGAGCCGCTCGCAGACAGTCTACGCCTTCATGTTGTTAAGAATGCTGACTACATATGTCTGCGCTGATTACTTTCTGCACTTTGTATCTTCCAATTACGCTTCCAAATTTACTATGGACTTTTGAAACCTGTAGGACAAATACATTTAGTTGATCGAATTACATTTGAAGGTCAGGACTCAAAAAAGAATTTCAAACCCCTTGGCTGGAAAATGTGTGATGGTGAAAGCAGGGGGTGGGGCTGTTGGGGCAAAAAAAAAATCATCTAAATTATTGATACTGCTATTGAGATGCTAAACAGACACTAATTATAGGTCCTCAGAATGCTTTCTGAAAATGCTGTGGCCCAGGTAGTTCATGTCGTCAGACACTAGGTGGCACTGGAAGACTTCAAATGATTAAGTGCAGATGCTATTTGGAACTTGGTTCAGATTCTTCAAGCTTAGGTGCTGTAATTGTCAATTGTTAAGTTGTAATGCCAGGCATTTAAATACCACAGTCTGAAGGTTATTTATGTTATAGACATTTTACCAACTGTAGTGTTTTGTGTGGGTGTTTAAATATAAATTAAACACACATGTATACTATGTGGACAAAAGTATTTGACCACACCTGTTAATTGTTGAATTGAGGTGTTTCAATCAGACCCGTTGCCAGAGGTGTATAAAATCAAGCACCTAGCCATGCAGTCTCTGTTTGCAAACATTTGTGATACAAAATGGGTTGTTCTGAAGAGCTCAGTGACTTCAAGCGTGGTACTGTGATAGGATGCCACCTTCGCAATAAGACGGTTCGTGATATTTCATCCCTGCTTGATATTCCATGGTCAACTGTAAGGGATATTATTAGAAAGTGGAAGCGTTTAGGAACAACAGCAACTCAGCCACGAAGCGGAAGACCACGTATAATCACAGAGTGGGGTCAACGACTGCTAAGGCGCATGGTGCGTAAAAGTCGCCAACGCTCTGCTGATTCCATAGCTGAATAGATCCAAACTTTCACTGGCATTAATGTAAACACAATAATTGTGCGGCCGGAGCTTAATTGAATGGGTTTCCATGGTCGAGCAGCTGCATGCAAACCTCACATCCCCAAGACCGATGCCAAGCGTCGGATGGAGTGGTGTAAAACACACAGACACTGGAATGACTGTGGAGCAGTGGAAACGTGTTCTGTGGAGTGACGAATCACGCTTCTCTGTTTGGCAGTCAGATGGGCACATCTTGGTTTGCGGATGCCAGGAGAGCGTTACCTGCCAGACTCCATTATGCCAACTGTGAAGTTTGGTGAAGGAGGGTGTCACGGCAATAGGGTTTCTGGAATCCATCTCGGGACCCCTGGGGCTAGCTGTGGCAGGAGTGTAGTGGAACCTGGGAGGCCGGATGAATGCCTTGCTCATAGAGCTTGCGCTAATCTCGAATACTGGAAGTTAGGAGGAGGAATGCTAGATTCCATACTGAAATAAATGCCTGTAATCTGGAGCTGATGGACTGGAACCTGGACGAAGGAACAGGGGGGACCTGAACCCACAACCAGAGACTCACTACCTCCAAGAACTCAAAGACTCAGGCAAATATAGTACCACAACTGGGACTGGGAAGACTCAGAACTCAGGCAGAGGATTTACCGGAGTGGCAACTTCCTGAACAGACTAAGCCTGTATATATATATATATATATATATGATCAATGTGTCCTGCAATTCACACTAATTATATATGGTATGTCAGGTCACATGATCAGATCCTTTCTCTGGTCTGACAGGTCACATAATCAGCTCGCAGCAGCACTGGCATACTTGCCAACTCTCCCTGAATGTCAGGGAGACTCCCTGAAATAGGGATGATCTCCCTCACTCCCTGAAGAGTCTGGCATTCTCCCTGATGCTGAGCCAGTACAAGACATGGTTGGCTTCACCATCTGTGACATGATGACACAGTTCAGAAACTATGTCCTATGTTCATGCATTGATGCCTGTGGAGGTGGCCATTTTCATGGAGACCAAGATTTAATCAAAGACTGACAGGTAAGACAACATGACTTCAGTAATGGAGACAGAAATGTAAAAGACACTTCAGTCTCTAGAGATTCCTTAGCTGCTTTTCTTTAACGCATAGTTGCCTACTCCCACTTTTCTGGAGAGCAGGGCAACCTCCCGGTTCTCACCCCTGCTATAGATAAGTGGCGGGGGCAGCGCTTAAAGACGCATATATCGCGTCATCTTAGCCCTGCCCCCTGCTGTAATTGGCCATAATTGTGACAATGATTTAGGGGGCAGGGCCAAAATGATGCGATTCATCAAGCCCCGCCCCAGCACACCCACCTCCCCCGGGATCTCCCTGAATCCAACGAGGAAAAGTTGGCAAGTATGAGCACTATAGGTGTGGAGAGATTTCCCTAATTGCTACATGTGAGGGATAGGTAAGATATGGAGGAATTGCATAGTAGCTGCTAGAATGCTTTGTGTATTGTATATCAGCCACTAAAATGTTCTCCATATATATTGGTCACTACAATGCTCTATGTGTTGCGCTGTCCACAACAACACAGGAAGAAGGCCTTGGAGTTATGGTTTGATCATGTAGGGAGAGGTGGTGGTGTAGCAAAGACAAAACTACAGGGCTGCAGGGACCACTATGAAGATGGGAGGGGTGGGTCATGGACCATGCTTGGTCAGTCCCCCTCCAAGGCCGCTGTTCCCTCCATGACCCCCGCTCTTCTCTCAAAGAGACCAGCGGAAGCCTCTCCTGAGCTGACGCAGGATCAGCAGAGGCCCGGTAGGGCAGAGCGGCGTTGTCGGTCCATATCCGAATTTTGCTATGAGGCCTGGTGACACAGTGTTCTGCTCATGTTGTGTAGGAATCCCCCCGGGATCCCAGCTCAAGCACGCGCAGGACTGGCTTGGCAAGCGATTAGACTCCTCATATCGCTGTCAGTCAGTATTACCGGGGAGCTGAGCATTTTCTCAATAAATTACATTGTAAAATATTTTCTATCGCTGCAATACACAGCAGTAGAATGTCATGTCTTAATAAATAGACCCTCTAATGTAGTAATGCAGTTACTTGGGTTGAATTAAACAAAGAGAAAACAAAAAGTAGACTTCTAAGCAATTAATTAATCCCAGGTAACTATAATATTAAGTTAGGTGGAAAGTTTTGGAGCAGAGGAAGTCATACTTGGTGGGGCTAAAGTACTCTCTAAAACTGCGTACACACTACAGAATTTTCCACCAACTTTTTATGCCGATCGATTTTACATGCGACCGATGGTCCGATCGCTCGGTCCATGGACTGCATACACACTAGCCTTGTTTAGGACGATAAAGGGAAGAGCGGACGTCCCTTTAGCTACTTTTTACAGCCATGTTGTCGTGAGCAATGACTGTAATTTCGTACTCACTGTTGTGGATTGGTCGGAAGTGTATATACACTACACAGCGGAAACGGGATTGGAACGAAAATATTAAACTGTACGACCAACCAAATGAGGCGACAATCGTCCATTTGGGCAGACTTTCGACCATCGTGTCACTGCACACACTGACCCGACCTTTGAACAAGTGGTCGTATGTCGGCTGATTGAGCCGATTATTGGACGAAAACCGTGTAGTGTGTACCCAGCTTTAAACTCATTAGTGACACCCCCGCCCCAATGTATTCATGATAAGGACATTCTCCCCATGTGATTATACAACACACAGCTCAGCTTTAACCGATACAAAACTTATTGTATGGAAAGACCCAAGGCTGATGTTGATAAATGCTATGCCTGCACATACAGTACTGCTCACAAGATTCTATTCTGAACAGCTAAATAAAGTCTATAAAGAATGTGAATGAACACTTAGGGAATACTTGAAGTTTTCATGCACATAACGTAAAATAAAGGGAATTATCACCCGAAGGCACAACGGTGACGCCTGAAATAGATGGAGGTGGCAAGGTTTGATCTTCAAAGTTGTTCCCGCACTTGTTGCTATAGAGACTCAAATATATATTGCAGTAATAGTTTATTATTTTACAGGTAGGTGGGGAGCAAAATGACAGCAAAATTTCACACAAGTCCAGTTTTGTGGCAGAAGAGGCTTTTACTTTCCTTCGAATTCCATTCTTCGCTGTATTTGTAAATTTGCATTTTGCAGAATGAGGAGATGTGAGAGATTTGGGGCAGCACGGTGGCTCAGTGGTTAGCACTTCCGCGTCACAGTGCTGGGTTCATGAGTTCAATTCCCGACCATGGCCTTTTCTGTGTGGAGTTTGTATGTTCTCCCTGTGTTTGCGTGGGTTTCCTCCGGGTGCTCCGGTTTCCTTTTCCTTTTCCACACTCCAAAAACATACTAGTAGGTTAATTGGCTGCTGTCAAAATTGACCCTAGTCTATCTGTGTGTGTCTGTTAGGGAATGTAGACTGTAATCTCCAATGGGGCAGGGACTGATATGAGTGAGTTCTCTGTACAGCGCAGCGGAATCAGTGGCGCAATATTTAAATAAATGGTGATGATGATATCAGTTCTTTATGCGGAATGAGGCTTCTGCAAGATCGCTCATACAGGGCAAACCTGACTTGGCTTTCTACCTTTAGACGATTTTAACTAATAAGCCGTTATTTCCAACATTTGCTGAGTATGTTGCTTTAGTTTTCTAACTTCCCTTTGTGAGCAGGAAGACGGAGATTATATTGACTCTTTATAGGTGCACTGTATACAGTACTGAAGGCTATACCTTCAAAAAGACATTAATAAAACAGAAAAAAATTCAGAGAAGGGCCACTCAAATAATGGATGGGATATTTAACAAAACAGGAATGACTTTAATAGTTGAGAATTTATTAGAGGAGAGAATGGAAATAGTTGATTATTTTTGCGAGGATGTTGAAAAACCCATCTTTTACTCTCAAACATTTGTTTCTATTATTAAAAAAGCACAATTTATGTAGAGGTCTAGGGCCTGATTCATTAAGGATCTTAATTTGAGAAACTTCTTATTTCAGTCTCCTGGTCAAAACCATGTTACAATGCAAGGGGTGCAAATAGTATTCTGTTTTGCACATAAGTTAAATACTGACTGTTTTTTCATGTAGCACACAAATACTTGATAGCTTATTTGTACACTGACATTTAAAGTTGATATTTGTGTGCTGCATGAAAAAACAGTCAGTATTTAACTTATGTGCAAAACAGAAAACTAATGTTCACCCCTTGCATTGTAACATGGTTTTGTACAGGAGACTTAAATAAGAAACTTCTTAATTTAAGTTCCTTAATGAATCAGGCCCAAGTACACTAAGTACATGTCTGGTAAACTTATTAAGGTATTTCGGGAGGTCTAAGAAGGGGAGCAGCAGTAAGGCATACTGCAGCTGGAGAGGGAGGTCAGTGACAGTGAGTGTGTTGGCTTAAGTTCGAACTTCTGACCAGATCCTCTGCACGACCGGGCAGGACCACCAAATATGGAAGAACGAACCTGGTTCTTGACAGCCTCTCCAGTAAAAGGGAGAAGAGCTAGGATAGATTTTATGGAGTCCGGTCAGGGCCAGGTACCAGCGGTAGATCAGCTTATACGCATTTTCTTTAGAGGATTTGAGGACGCCCTCCTATATGTCTGATCATTATTCTTCATCCAGTGCCTCACCAAAATCCCCGTCCCAGTTCCTAACATGGGTAGACATGTGCTGGGTTGATGTAAGCATGGAGTGCTACAGAGAGGAAACAAGGACCTTGGACGAGGAACCGCGGAGACAATATTGTTTAAAGGGACAAAGAGGTCTGGAAGAGACTCTGGAGGAAGAGGTACGAGAGGAATCTCAGATTTAGAGAAATTGATGAAATCCAGCAGTTAGAAGTATTATAAGAGTCCTGGAGGTAAATGTTGCCTATAGAAACCAATCATGTTTTAGTTATCATTTATTTAGTACATTCTACAAAATGACAGCTAGAATGTGATTGGTTGCTATAGGCAACATCTCCACTTTTTCAAACCCGTCGGAAACTCGCAGCTTGATACATTTACCCCTTGGAGTGCAGCGAATGTAGGAAATACATTAAGAAATCGAAAACCAGTTGAAGACCAAGAGGGGAGGGAGATAGGACTGAGCCCGGGGGTAAATCTGGATTGTACCAAAGAGGTATGAGAGGAGAAGGTACAGGGGCCAGCTTATAAATCCAATTGCAACAAGACCATATGGTAACAGATAAATGAACGACTGGGTTAGAGGGGGCCACAAGGTGCCAGGGGAATCATTGAAGTGGATTGAGAGGAGAGCGAGTCAGATTCTATATCAACCCAGGGTGAAGGTGCTCCCCATAGCAACATGATTTTAGCAGTCATGTAGCTTGTACATTCTAGAACACGATAGCTAGAATCTGATTGGTTGCTATGGGCAACACCTCCACTTTTCCTTTTTAGAGGCTTTAGTAAATATACCCCTAAGTGTTTGCAAACAATGGGATTTAGGCAAGTAAGAGTTAGTTCAGAAAAAATGTAGAATGTAGTTTAGAAAAACACTAATGAATGAAACACGCTGGACAAAGTATTGATGTACAAACCACTACATTAGACAGGTTATTCTATCTCGGACATGACTGTTAATGATCGCTGGTAGGCAGGGTCAGTGGGGCATGGTAACAGGAATGCTGGATCTTAGCAGGAAGACGATATGGGCTGAACAGCTTCTATTGCTTCCAAAATAATTAGTGAATTTGTAAGTCATGTCGGTGTTTTTAGACACTGAACAAATGTTAAATATAATAATAAAAGCTCAGCTTAAAATCCACTGTAAGGGCTTTTTTTTTTAATCCAGAACCTGAAAATTACAATGATTCTAATTAGACTCCTGTGTAGTTTTAGCCGGTCTCATTCTCCCACTAATGTTATTAAAATCCTTTCCCTCTTGACCCTCTCCCATCTATACGTCTGTTTAAATTTAACATCGCAGCAAAACATGATTTAGCCAAGGTGCAATATTGTACCTTCTAGACGGATGTCCTCCTCACTCTAGTAATCGAAGTAGGCTGGTATACGTTGGTATGTCATGCCCATACTTGCCAACTTCTTCTAGTTGGCGTCCCGGAGCTGCCTGGGGGAGGTGAGCGGTTGGGAGGGGCGGGGATCCAAAAATCGTGCCCTTTTGGACCCGCCCCTCATAATGTAATGACGCAAACGTGTCATTTTACAGCGGGGCGGGGTTAAATGCCGAGATTCCCGGAGAATCGCGGCATTTTGGACCTAATTCTGCCCACTTCACTAGGAAGTGGGCAGATGCGGGAGACTGTTATACACTCCCGGAGACCCACCCGGAATCTGGGAGTCTCCCGAACATTCTGGGAGAGTTGGCAAGTATGGTCATACCGCCACTTCTTCTACTGCCTTCCTTGTGATACTATCACATTCCATTCACTTACGGTTTCCATACCGCCACTTCTAAGTTTCCGCTTCGACCACTGCCTATCTCTAAATGCTTATTCCTCTATGTTCAACCTTCACTCCTTCCTTAGATTTACTGAGAAAAATATGAAGAAAAAATAGTATAAAGAGGAAAAAGTAAATCAAACCAGCATAAAGCTATTTCTCTACTGATCAATGCTGTCCGAGCAAGTTTCCCTATATGGCAAATACAGCCCTAGTCTTATCTTGTCTCCAATTTACCTAGAAATACAGAGTGTGGTAGGCCAGAAGCCCCCATAACAACTAAGCACTGCTTGTGAGAGAGACTAGCATTTAAATTTGTATAGATTATTACATACTAATGTTACCCACCCATGCCTAGGGGCATGAAACACAATCAAAGGGCGCGGCGCCCATTAAATTTCATATTCTACTACATGCCACTGAGAGCCTTTAAAAGTATTTTTTGCAGTCAGCAGTAGGACTGGTCACGTGCAGGTAGGGATTAAAATAAGTTACCTGGACGTGGAAAGTATATAATGTCTGAAGATCCAAGAAGTAGATCCAGAAAGAAGAAGAGTCAAATAGAATAGCTGAAGTCAGAGATGTCAGAAGGTAAAATAATCGTGGTCATAAGTCAAGCTCAGGACTGGAGGCAGCGGAGTGGTAGATGTCACTAGCCCTAGTCAAGGGTTGGAAAAAACAGGATAGTCACCAGGCCAAAGTTCAGTGACAAAGGAGTACTGGTCTTCCTTGATATGATTGTGTTTGTCCATACCCTACAAAAGCACAACGACCTGCTTTCAAAGTATTGGAACATGGTCGAACATGGGCTAAAGTTATCGTTAGACAAGTGACAAGTGTAAGTACTATCAGGCGACCATGAAATATGTGAGACATATATTTGGGAGACCTGTCCATTTGCTTATTCAGGTGTACCCGAATAAAGCTCCTGGTCTAAAACTTAGATAATGAACACTTCATTCTGTCCAACTTATTTCAGTATATAATGGCAGCCCTTAGTTTACCCCCCATTTACTGCTGGAAATCCAACGCGTTTCGTCCCAATTGCTGGGACTTTTTTCAAAGCAGCTTGAGGAGTAATGAAACATATTGAATATTGAATATGTTTTCTGAGCTAAGGTAAAAGAACTTATTATAAGTCACCTTTTATCCAGATATTGTATTGTGATTCATAAATGAGGAAGATTATCATTTGGGGATAGATTATCTCCTAACTGAGTGGACCAGGGAGAGTTCCTAAGGGAATCTGTGGACATTCTAACCCTGTCTGCGGACTGCGACTTATGAAGTACTAACAACTATTCAATATTTATAGAAGCTGTTGTCTCTAGTAAGATATATAGTTAAGATCTGAAAGATCTACTGATCATAATATATTCACGCACAAGTGTTTAATTAAGCCCATATACATACCATGTTTTTTTCCTCTGACAAGCTGGTATTAATTATTTATGCTATGTGATAGTTTGTTTATGTGTTTTTATTAATTAATTTCATCCTCTTTAGGAGATATAATTTTAACATGTGACAGTATTTTTTTTATTAATAAATATCTACTCAGTTTGATATAAAACAAGCCACATATTTTATTTCTGACCAGAGGTTTTTAATTTAGTTTTGACATTTTTGATCAATTGAATTTTTAAAAATAGTATATATCATATATCTAAACTGCTAGAAAGACTACAACGCTATTTCATCTTTTATGAAGTTCATGTTTTGATTATGGGGGATTCAGGAATAAAGACTTGAAACAGCAGCAATAGTCTTAAGCCCCAATTAATAATAAACGGTAAAATAATTATTGCCGATCCAGGAGCCAGTTGTTCTTAAAACGTTTATTTATATAGAGCCATTATATTAATGTCATAAATTAATGTTATACACCATCCCTGGCTAACTATAAATTTAATTTATATCATTTTTTTTTGTGTTTGTGTTTTGGGGCAAATATTTTTACTGAGGAGAAGAGACTTCTGGGTAATTCCGTTTACATGGTAGCCCTTTAAATCAATTGATTTACCCACTGGGCGTAGCCTTGGTTCCAGTTGTAGAGTCCCATGCACAGACTGATAGCTGTTACAATAAATCTGTTTGTAAGCTGAAGTGTCAGAATTTAAATGTTGTAACATGTTTGACATTGACTAAAAACTAAATAAAATCATAATGTTTAATGAATTACTCACTAGCTGGTGTTATCTGGGGTTAACTGACATGACTTAATTGCGTCTCTAATTTACCTAATTAGCGCTGTTGCTTTAAAGAATTCTGCGACAACTCAACGAGCATGTTTGTTAAAATTCTTCAAAAGAGACGCAACGGCTAATTATTGTGATCTGCATAAACAAAGAACTGTAACATATTTTACAAGGGGAACAAGGCTTTCATCAAACAAGTAATGAATGAAATATAGGAGAAGGCAAGATTTGAAAGACACAGTCTAGACCATTCATCTTATTAGCAGAAGACTTGTACAATGAATCCTTTATTTAACAATTTGTCAGTTTGCCAAAAATTGCCTAACTTATAAGGGCAAGAAGAAGTTTCGCTTGAAAGTTTCATTCCAATGACGTATCTTTATTGACATATTTGCCATGTCCAATGAATCCTACGTGAAATTCCAGACTTTTGTTTGTCTTGAGATCTGAATCTTTAGAAAATACTGCTTTACTTTTATTTGAACTTTTCGATTTTCTATTTGTTTTTTTAAATTCATTTTGATCGAGGTGGGTCCAGAACACAGAGAGTAGGCGTACCACAGTAAGTGCACTTAGTTGGCCACCAAGATGAACCCTTAGTTTGCAGAGGGGGGTCCAGAACACAGAGAGTAGGCATCCCACTGGAAGTGCACTTGGTTGGCCATTGAGGTGAACCCTTAGTTTGCAGAGGGGGGTCCAGAACACAGAGAGTAGGCGACCCACAGGAAGTGCACTTGGTTGATCATCAAGGTGAACCCTTAGTTTGCAGAGGTAGGTCCTGAACGCAAAGAGTAGGCGTACCACTGGAAATGCACTTGGTTGGCCGCCAAGATGAACCCTTAGTGTGTAGATGTGGGCTCAGAATGCAGAGAGTAGGTGTACCACAGGAAGTGCACTTGGTTGACCATCGAGGTGAACCCTTAGTTTGCAGATATGGGCCCAGAAAGCAGAGAGTAGGCATACCACTGGAAATGCACTTGGTTGACCATTGAGGTGCACCCTTAGTTTGCAGAGGTAGGCCCAGAACACAGAGAGTAGACGTACCACTGGAAATGCACTTGGTTGACCATTGAGGTGCACCCTTAGTTTGCAGAGGTAGGCCCAGAACACAGAGAGTAGGCGTACCACAGTAAGTGCACTTAGTTGGCCACCAAGATGAACCCTTAGTTTGCAGAGGGGGGTCCAGAACACAGAGAGTAGGCATCCCACTGGAAGTGCACTTGGTTGGCCATTGAGGTGAACCCTTAGTTTGCAGAGGAGGGTCCAGAACACAGAGAGTAGGCGACCCACAGGAAGTGCACTTGGTTGACCATCAAGGTGAACCCTTAGTTTGCAGAGGTAGGTCCTGAACGCAAAGAGTAGGCGTACCACTGGAAATGCACTTGGTTGGCCGCCAAGATGAACCCTTAGTGTGTAGATGTGGGCTCAGAATGCAGAGAGTAGGTGTACCACAGGAAGTGCACTTGGTTGACCATCGAGGTGAACCCTTAGTTTGCAGATATGGGCCCAGAAAGCAGAGAGTAGGCATACCACTGGAAATGCACTTGGTTGACCATTGAGGTGCACCCTTAGTTTGCAGAGGTAGGCCCAGAACACAGAGAGTAGACGTACCACTGGAAATGCACTTGGTTGACCATTGAGGTGCACCCTTAGTTTGCAGAGGTAGGCCCAGAACACAGAGAGTAGGCGTACCACAGTAAGTGCACTTAGTTGGCCACCAAGATGAACCCTTAGTTTGCAGAGGGGGGTCCAGAACACAGAGAGTAGGCATCCCACTGGAAGTGCACTTGGTTGGCCATTGAGGTGAACCCTTAGTTTGCAGAGGGGGGTCCAGAACACAGAGAGTAGGCGACCCACAGGAAGTGCACTTGGTTGACCATCAAGGTGAACCCTTAGTTTGCAGAGGTAGGTCCTGAACGCAAAGAGTAGGCGTACCACTGGAAATGCACTTGGTTGGCCGCCAAGATGAACCCTTAGTGTGTAGATGTGGGCTCAGAATGCAGAGAGTAGGTGTACCACAGGAAGTGCACTTGGTTGACCATCGAGGTGAACCCTTAGTTTGCAGATATGGGCCCAGAAAGCAGAGAGTAGGCATACCACTGGAAATGCACTTGGTTGACCATTGAGGTGCACCCTTAGTTTGCAGAGGTAGGCCCAGAACACAGAGAGTAGACGTACCACTGGAAATGCACTTGGTTGACCATTGAGGTGCACCCTTAGTTTGCAGAGGTAGGCCCAGAACACAGAGAGTAGGCGTACCACAGTAAGTGCACTTAGTTGGCCACCAAGATGAACCCTTAGTTTGCAGAGGGGGGTCCAGAACACAGAGAGTAGGCATCCCACTGGAAGTGCACTTGGTTGGCCATTGAGGTGAACCCTTAGTTTGCAGAGGGGGGTCCAGAACACAGAGAGTAGGCGACCCACAGGAAGTGCACTTGGTTGACCATCAAGGTGAACCCTTAGTTTGCAGAGGTAGGTCCTGAACGCAAAGAGTAGGCGTACCACTGGAAATGCACTTGGTTGGCCGCCAAGATGAACCCTTAGTGTGTAGATGTGGGCTCAGAATGCAGAGAGTAGGTGTACCACAGGAAGTGCACTTGGTTGACCATCGAGGTGAACCCTTAGTTTGCAGATATGGGCCCAGAAAGCAGAGAGTAGGCATACCACTGGAAATGCACTTGGTTGACCATTGAGGTGCACCCTTAGTTTGCAGAGGTAGGCCCAGAACACAGAGAGTAGGCATACCACTGGAAATGCACTTGGTTGACCATTGAGGTGCACCCTTAGTTTGCAGAGGTAGGCCCAGAACACAGAGAGTAGACGTACCACTGGAAATGCACTTGGTTGACCATTGAGGTGCACCCTTAGTTTGCAGAGGTAGGCCCAGAACGCAGAGAGTAGACGTACCACTGGAAATGCACTTGGTTGACCATCGAGATGAACCCTTAGTTTGCAGATGTGGGTCCAGATCGCAGAGAGTAGGCGTACCACTGGAAGTGCACTTGGTTGACCATCGAGGTGAACCCTTAGTTTGCAGATGTGGGTCCAGATCGCAGAGAGTAGGCGTACCACTGGAAGTGCACTTGGTTGACCATCGAGTTGAACCCTTAGTTTGCAGATGTGGGACCAGAACGCAGAGAGTAGGCGTACCACTGGAAGTGCACTTGGTTGACCATCGAGGTCCATTATCGAAAAACCAAGGCCAATTGCTATTTGTTAGTTTCACTGCTTATAAAGGGCCTGTTTTTCAGGCTCTAACAAGTCTATGGCTAGTATAGCAGCTGCCACTATTGTATGTTATAGCTACATATAAATAAAAAAAAGAATTTAAGGATAAAAGTCCTAACTTGTTTTGCGGAGCTGTTCACATACAAATCTTTTTTTTTGGAGACATTCCTACCTAAATATTATACTTTATAATCTGATATAACACAATTAGATCACCATTGTACAACTCTCTACGGTTGTGTTTCACCAATGGACTTTTGAAGATTAAGGACAGTATTGGGGATCAAATGGGAAGGTGGATGTAAAACGTTCCTTAACCATGGGTTAAATAGTTTGTTTTTTTACGTACATATACTGAATGTATATTTCTCAGAGCATCATCATGTTTTGTATTAACAATTTAGAAATTATTAGCTGAACATTTCCCCTTTACGACTACCCCTTGACAGATAACTTTTAATATAGTGACCTTTCTTTCCACATTCCGTAGTTCTTATAATGAAACTATCATTTCATGCTTGTCCTGAATTCAGGGGCATAGCGAGGAGCCATGGAGCTTGAAGCAAGCCCCCCCCCCATTCAATCTTTAACTACCCCTCGGTTTCCTCTTCTCTCCTGGTTTACCCTAACCCTTCTCTCCCCTCCCTCGCTCCTCCTTCCCCAGCGCTTTTTAGACAATTTTAGACAAATTTTTTGATTTTTTTTGTTATTTTTATAAAATCCTCTTGGGGAGACTCACCTTTAATCTCCAGTAGTTTCTCCTCAAACCAACTTACGAGAAATGGGTTTTCTATTTTTAATTTTATTATTGCAAAATGTCTTACCTGCTCTATATCTACTCGAACCAAATATGGAATCGAAAAAGACACAAACATGAAAAATACAAAATATAGGCATAGTCAAAACCATAATAACACATTAAACATTTGGCAAATACTTCCACGTTTTGACTAGTGGACATGATATAATGACACCACAAGACTTAAGGGAGCCTGAAGGAGGTGAAGGAAGTAGAAGAAATTAAGCACCTCTTGCTCCGCCCATGCTCTGCCTATGCCCCGCCCCTGCTTATATTCTCAGCAATTGCGGAGACAGACGTTTCGTGAGCTGAATCAGTAGCGATGGGGAAGCAGCCCAACAATTCACTAGGAACAAGCGATCGCACTGAGGCACACTTTACGTCTCATGGATGTCAATGGTTTCTAGTGAATAGATACTCTGCCTTCTCATGCCTGTTAGTTCGCCCACAAAACCCGAAGAATTTGTCCGTGCATTTCATTTTTTTACAGTTGATTTGCTGTTTATTTGATATACAGCATGATATAGCAGCCATCCAATCCTTTTTTTTTTTACTGTATTCTCAGCAATTATCAAGCTTCCTCTACTCCTGCTCAACTCTAATCAGATATGATACTGTTAACCCTTTCCTCCAGATGACAAGTGTGGATGAGAGCTGATGAGCTGTTACATTTCACCTCTGCAGAGATGTACATGTGTCATTGTAGAACGCAGATAACTGTGAAACTCCACAGTTAGCAAAACATTCCTTTCACCTCGCTGGTAAATTGCTAATAAATAGCCGGGATATTACACATTCTCATACTAACATTTTTTTTTTTATGTTTGCATTTGTAATTTAGTAGGACATACAGAAGGAAGATATTTTGTTTACCCTTAAGCCTCGACTAACATATTCTGTTAATTAAAAGCGTAAAATTGCAGAGTTCCTAGGCTAAAATACAAGGGCGAGCAATGCGCTCATAAGCTGTTAGACTTAGGTACCTGACTCGCTGTTAGACTTAGGTACCTGACTCGCACCAGGACACTGGGTCTTGTAGAAGCTGCTTGTACCACTATATTGTTATCCTATGTATCTCTTCATCTATCTTGTATTTATCTATCACACATTACATCTATCTATCTCGTGTCACATTATCATTTATTTATGCAGCACTACTCATATTACACAGCGCTGTACAGAGACTATGTCATTCGCATCGGTCCCGGCCCCATTGAAGCTTGCAATCTGAATTCCCTACCCCCCAATACCCACACCCTACCTAGAGACTAGTGTCTAAAAACCAGTTACCCTTTGTATGTGTTTGGAATGTGGGAGGAAACCAGAGCACCCACTGGCATAAACACAGGGAGAAAATGTAACGTCCACACAGATGGGGCCTTGGTCAGAAGCAAACTCATGACCCCAGCGCTGTGGGACAGCAATGCTAACCACTGTGCCACAGTGCTGCCCATCTAAATAAATAAATCAATAAATCTTAGATTTATCTTTTATCTTATTTATTAATCTATAATCTACCTCTCTATCTCATATCTATCTATCTATCTATCTATCTATCTATCTATCTATTTATCTCATATCTATCTATCTATTTATCTCATATCTATCTATCTATCTATCTATCTATCTATCTATCTATCTATCTATCTAACTAATATTAATCTATATATCTATCCATCTATCTATCTCATATCTATCTATCTTTCTATCTCATATCTATCTATCTATCTATCTATCTATCTATCTATCTATCTATCTAATATTAATCTATATATCTATCCATCTATCTATCTCATATCTATCTATCTTTCTATCTCATATCTATCTATCTATCTAATATTAATCTATCTATCTATCTATCTATCTATCTATCTATCTATCTATCTATCTAATATCTATCTATCTATCTATATATCTATCTAATATCTATCTATTTATCTAATATCTATCTATCTATCTATCTATCTAATATCTATCTATCTATCTAATATCTATCTATCTATTTATCTAATATCTATCTATCTATCTATCTAATATCTATCTATCTATCTATCTAATATCTATCTATCTATTTATCTATCTATCTATCTAATATCTATCTATCTAATATCTATCTATCTATCTAATATTAATATATCTATCTATCTATCTATCTATCTATCTATCTATCTATCTAATATCTATCTATCTATCTATCTATCTATCTATCTATCTATCTATCTAATATCTATCTATTTATCTAATATCTATCTATCTATCTAATATCTATCTATCTATTTATCTAATATCTATCTATCTATCTATCTATCTATCTATCTATCTAATATCTATCTATCTATTTATCTATCTATCTATCTATCTATCTAATATCTATCTATCTAATATCTATCTATCTATTTATCTATCTATCTATCTAATATCTATCTATCTAATATCTATCTATCTATTTATCTAATATCTATCTATCTATCTATCTATCTATCTATCTATCTATCTATCTATCTAATATCTATCTATCTATTTATCTATCTATCTATCTATCTAATATCTATCTATCTAATATCTATCTATCTATTTATCTATCTATCTATCTAATATCTATCTATCTAATATCTATCTATCTAATATCTATCTATCTATCTGTCTCATATCTATCTATCTCATATCTATCTATCTATCTATCTATCTATCTATCTATCTATCTATCTATCTATCCAGTAATACCATTGGGCATTTTTTGGTGATAAATGTCTATACATAGTAAAATAGTCTTCACTTTAAGCTGATGAGGAGACGGATGAGCTGGAGATGACCGTACACCTTCCAAGGCTCAGAACATTTATGCATTTATTGTTTTTTTCCCCTGCCTATTATTTCCTCCTGATTCTCCTTAATGCTACAATTTAGGAAGCTATGAATTTTAAAACTAGAAAATGATTTCACCCAGCCGCAGGAACCTCGTTGTAATGCGCCAATCTCTCCCCTGGCCAGCTGCACGCGGAATAAAAATTGACAGTATATATTTACAGGAAGTGCATACTAAATGCTAAGCTCTGCTCGTCTGTACAAACAATGTTACTTTTACATTTTGTTGGGTGTGAACACGGAAAATCAGGCAAAATACTCTCAACACATCTTATTCAAGAGTTTAAATGATTTCGGAACATTGCTTGTGAGAGATAAACCCAAGCAGTTCTGTGGATGGGTTAGAAAACCGTGACGTTGCTTTGTGGAAAATACCGCGCATTTGTCAACAGACAAACAAAACAGCAATCCACATCCGTTTATATAGTCAATTTTACGGTAAATTTTCTTCTGATGTTGACAGCGAAATAGGGTCGTGTACCTTATTACCGGTGGGAAATAAAAGAACGCTAAACCTTCTAACACCATATCTTCAGTCTGAGGTTACACAGAACCATTTGTTTTCAGGAATTAGGTCTGCATTCAGATTTAAACAATATATAAAATACCATCTATAACCTCTCCGGGGAGTTATCTGTAAAAGTCAATATGCTATTATATATCAACCTTATTTCTGGGATGTACTTTTTAGTAGCATTGCAGAAATACCTGGCAATGGAAGAGAAATATTCCAGTTAACATGGGAATTGTATTTTAAAATAGTTTTATTTGTATGATAATTTTTTTTTCCTACTTTCTCGGATAGGAAACTAAGATTAGAACAAAAGGCCACATTCGGTTTTGCAGCTTAAACAATTGAAATAAATGGTTATTTGTGTAAACGAGCGGAACAGAGATGCAAAAATGCATTTCTTGGGTAACAGAGAGAAGAGGGAGGGTTTGTTTGATTGGAACTTCGTACAAATTTTTCCAGATTGATCGATTCATTGTGATTCACTGATGAATGAAATTGATTCTGATGGTGAGAAGTTTTACAGTTGGACTAGAAATGTTCATTTAAATGGCCGTTCAATCGTTTCGAGGCATTTCCATGGACATTTTATATGGAGAGATCTTCTGCCTTGGGTGGTTGTCATCATCATCATCATCTATTTATATAGCGCCACTAATTCTGCAGCGCTGTACAGAGAACTCATTCACATCAGTCCCTGCACCATTGGAGCTTACAGTCTAAATTCCCTAACATAGACACACACTCACACAAAGACACAGAGAGACAGAGAGGGAGAGACTAGGGTCAATTTTGATAGCAGCCAATTAACCTACCAGTATGTTTTTGGAGTGTGGGAGGAAACCGGAGCACCCGGAGGAAACCCACGCAAACACAGGGAGAACATACAAACTTCACACAGATAAGGCCATGGTCGGGAATCGAACTCATGACCCCAGTGCTGTGAGGCAGAAGTGCTAACCACTAGGCCATTGTGCTGCAACCATTTCTTTCTCCACTCCGAAGCCTACTTATTACCGGGTGTATGCCTGATCTCAAACTGTTCACCAGTGATACCTTTAGGTGAACCTAGGGCGCCATTGGTTGGGGGGGCATTGGAAACACTGAATGAGTGACAAAATGTTGACATAACATCCTTCTTTTACTGTTTTTATTGTCCCTGAGTCACCTCCACTCAGACAACTGCCCGCTGACACGTAGAAGCAAGAGCTGGAACGTTCTTTACCGCTGAAGTTGCCGGCTTGTACGTCTCCATGTCTGTGGTACGCTGGGAATGTGGCGCTGGGCTATGATGTGACAGTCCAGCACCACGCTCCCAGTCTGAGGAACAGAAGATGTCGCCTCCTGCCTGCTTAGGTCCTACCTCCCAACTGTCTGATTTTGGTGGGACATACCGATACGTGGGCCACAGAAGGGGCGGGGTTAACAGAAAAGCGAGTGGGGTTTCACTCACAGTGGCCCTTTTGGGGGTGGCTAAGGGGTTAGCACTTCTGCCTCACAGCACTTGGGTCATGAGTTCAATTCCTGACCATGGCTTTATCTGTGTGGAGTTTGTATGTTCTCCCTGTGTTTACATGGGTTTCCTCCGGGTGCTCCAGTTTCCTCCCACACTCCAAAAACATACTGGTAGGTTAATTGACTGCTATCAAATTGACCCTAGTCTCTCTCTTTCTGTTTGTGTGTGTGTGTTAGGGAATTTAGACTGTGAGCCCCAATGGGGCAGGGACTGATGTGTGTGAGTTCTCTGTACAGCGCTGCGGAATTAGTGGCGTTATATAAATAAATGGTGATGATGATGATATTGATGGAACGGGGATAATTTTGTCCTACTGTTGAGATTGTAAATGTTGGGAGTTCTGGTTTAGGTAAGAAGAGGTGGGTACCAGCTATATTATGTTCGGCTGCACCTACAGACCTTCTGTCTGCCCTGCTCTTCACTCATATATTTCAGTATGCAGGATAAGAGTTAGGTGATGCTGATCACTGATATCTATGCAACTGAACCCATGTTTAGAGGTTTACTGAATACAACCAAGTGTACATCCCATTGAGCACACGCATAACTGATCTGCCTGTCCTTTGGGTGCGATCATTGTAGTTTTGTAGGTGGGAATATTGTAGAAGTGGAAACGTCATCACTAGGTACCGAGTTATTCACCCTGATTTATGTTCCATGTAACTCATAAAACTGTGAAGACACCAGGTGGTATATTTACTAAACTGTGGGTATGAAAATAGTGGGGATGTTGCCTAGAGCAACCAATCAGATTCTAGCTCTCATTTATTTAGTTCATTCTACAAAATGACAGCTAGAATCTGATTGGTTGCTATGGGCAACATCTCCACTTTTTTTTAACCTGCAGTGTAGTAAATATACACCATGGTTTGTCTTTATTTCAAGTAAAACATAAGCTAATTTGCATGGGTGCCCAAATAAATGGGATTGAGTTTCATATCCCCCCGCCTTCCTGATTATTTAAATATCTTATCCTGCAAAAGAAAATCTAATTTTTGAGGATTGACCAAATAGTGAGGTATATCATTGAACTGGTTAGAAATGCTTTTTATCCAATGGAAAAATACATACTTACCTCCCACCCATCCGTCTTTCCTTCCTCAAGTAAATGCACTCTTGGTCCCAAATCCTTCTGTCTTTCTTTCCACTCAAATTGACCCTCATTTCTGGTCTTATAGGTAGATTTGTATAGATATTTTTTTAAAATTGGCTCCAAAAGATGCATACTGACAAAAATGTCTTATAATAGTGTGTGTTTTAGTGATTTATTTAAAAAAAAGAAAAATATATGCTTAGGCTGTTTAACTAAACTAATTTGTGTGTGAAAGTAATTAATTAAGACACATATACCTTGCACTGTGCTACACCCCCAAGCTAATGTACTATACAAGGATTATCACACCTCCGCGTCCTGTAACTAGAATGTTGTTAATTGTACCTTTATCTCTTAACATTTACATGAACCAAATAGCAATCACAAAACAAAAATGAACATTATAGGGATAGTGTCACTTTAAGGGGGCCAATCCCACATGAAACACCAATGATGTTGTTCAAGCTACTATCAGCATAATTTAATAAATATTATTTTATGAGGAAGGGGGGGGGTACAAGCCCTATTCAGCTTAAAAAGATCCCTCTTGAAAAAAATCATTTACATATCAATAATTGCTTTTTTCAGTACAGTGTTTCCGTTAAAGGCATCCTGGGATGGAGTTAAGAGTACAGGTATTGTACAGAAATGCTGGTAAAATCATTGATGGACTGTATGCAAGTCCCAGGTTTCTGATCTATGTGTTTTGAACTGCAGGCAAAATTGAGGGCTTTGGAAAGCTTTGGGCTCAAGTAAGAGCCGGATCAAGGATTCCCTGGAGTGAATGGAGAGAGAGGGAGGGCCTCCATTCATTAGGCCCATTTAGGGCCTAATGAATGGAGGTGAAAAATGGTATTTGTTCATAAGTGAACTAAACTTGCCAACTGCTGTTGGTTTGTGAGTTGGACATAAAGTCCTTTCACACTTAGAGGAGGGTTCTCTAATGAATTAGTTAGAGCCGGACAGGCCAGGATTTATTTTGTTGTTTTATTTTGTTTTTCATCTTTAATAAAACTAGCGGAGGCTAGTTGTACCATAACATTGGATTACTGTGACTTTTTATGGCTTCTGGCATTTCCAGCGCTATCCTGCCAGAAGTTTGAGCATACGTCACCCTTCATACCCAGACACCTACTCCGATCACTGCTCTGCTTATAATGTGGACTCGGAGGCTTAGGGGAAAGGTGCCCAAGCCGAAAAAACATATTGCAGTGTGGGAGGGATGGCTGGACGCCCCTATATGCTTGGTGCCCTCCTACCACGTTTACCGTGCTTACCATCTTCCGCTGGCCCTGGCTTTATGAAATGTGCCCATCTACCCTAGGAGATGGCCTCTGTACCCTGATCTCGTGACAATATATATATATATATATTTATTTAAAAACAAGGCGATGCTTTCCCTGGCGAGAACCGAACATTTTTATTGTCAATGGAGTTATCATCGCAAAAACTGCCAACATTTACAGGACAGATTCCTATTGCAGGGAATGAGGACTTTTTAGGACTTTTCACACTTTGATAACTAATGGCCTGATTCATTAAGGATCTTAACTTGAGAAACTTCTTATTTCAGTCTCCTGGACAAAACCATGTTACAATACAAGGGTTGCAAATTAGTATTCTGTTTTGCACATAAGTTAAATACTGACTGTTTTTTCATGTAGCACACAAATATCAACTTTAAATTTAAGTGTACAAATAAGCTATCAAGTATTTGTGTGTTACATGAAAAAACAGTCAGTATTTAAGTTATGTGCAAAACAGAATACTAATTTGCACCCCTTGCATTATAACATGGTTTTGTCCAGGAGACTGAAATAAGAAGTTTCTTAAGTTAAGATCCTTAATGAATTAGCCCTAAGTGCCTATATAGCCTAATAAGAGAAAGGCTCAATCTTTTAAAATTATGTATGTTCTCTTTATTTCCATGGGAAGTTGCCGTTGTTACAGATTATTGCTGATATTAATATTGAAAGTCCAACTGTTTGTTTCTGCTATGTCATTTCTCTCACTTTGACCATCTATGAAATTACGATATAATATTAGATTGGGGGGACTGCCACAGACATCAGTCGGTTTAAAGGATTTCTATGCACCCAGCATTGATCAGTCTGCCTTAGCGATGCCAAAACTTGATGGAATAATGAATTTTACACCGCGTGACTCGTTTTGTCTTCATCAATTCTCCTGGATGTGTCTTTTTGCCTCCTCTAGGTGGGTAATATAAAATGTAAAATAAACAAGGTCCCTGCCAAGTGAAAGGCACAGTGTCTGGGGAGTGCGGTGCATTAATGTGTGTTGACAAAAGCGAAGGTTTGATTTGTGAACAGAAACTGTGATATTCTTACAACGCTCCATCAACAGACAGATTCCCTCCTTCACCGTTCTCCGTCTGTGGCAGTGATAGAAGACAATACTTACTGGATGTAAAAGCAGCTTTAGGCAACCTGTGTTGTGATCCAGCTGTTGGGGAACTACTGGTACCAGCATGCCCTCCAAAATCAATATGAGCCAGGAAACCACAGGTAGCCTAAAACTGGGTACACACTACAGAAATTTCGACCAGCTTTTTATGCTGAGCGATTTTACATGCGATCGATGTTCCGATCACTCGGTCCATGGACTGCATACACACTAGCCTTGTTTAGGACGATAAAGGGAAGAGCGGACGTCCCTTTAGCGACTTTTTACAGCCATGTTGTCGTGAGCAATGACTGTAATTTCGTACTCACTGTTGTGGATTGGTCGGAAGTTTATACACACTACACAGCGGAAACGAGATTGGAACGAAAATATTAAACAGTACGACCAACCAAATGAGGCGACAATCGTCCATTTGGGCAGACTTTCGACCATCGTGTCACTACACACACTGACCCCACTTTTGAACGAGCGGTCGTATGTCGGCTGTTTGAGCCGATTATTGGACGAAAACAGTGTAGTGTGTACCCAGCGTAAGTCTGCTTTAAACACACACAAAATATGTCATTAAAGAGGATAAGGTGCTGATTGTTAACAGTATAGCAATGATATGAACACTACATACTGTGGAAGGTATTACAAATATTTTTTGTAAACTCTTAATTCATTTTGATAACTGGGAGCACACATTTGGAAGTTGGGTCGAAACATTTTTGTCACAAAATCAATTTCGTGCTCAAAATTATTTCTGTTAAACAAACGTGGCAGAGAACTTAAAAATGGTTAAATGATTTCGCCTTACAAAAGTTGCAACACAGTGATTTAGCTTCTGAGGCAATAACCGATTACATACTAATGTATGATGAATTATGTAAACAAAATAACTCATTCAGAAATGTCAAAAAGAGCACCTATCTGAGCGGGTTCTGGCGGCCGCTAGATGGCCGATAGCTAAGTTGTGGAAGTGTGCAGAGCCCCCCGTGTCTCTTCTCTAAGCTCTAAGATCCTATGGGGTATATTTACTAAACTGCGGGTTTGAAAAAGTAGAGATGTTGCCTATAGCAACCAATCAGATTCTACCTGTCATCTTGTAGAATGCACTAAATAAATGATAACTAGAATCTGATTGGTTGCTATAGGCAACATCTCCACTTTTTCAAACCCGCAGTTTAGTAAATCTGGCCCTATGTCTGGTTTATTGCCAACTTGGAGAAAATCACTTCGCTACTTCGAAACAAAGAAGACAAATTCCATCAAATCTGGGCTGCCTGGCTCTATCTCTAGGATCCCACATTTTCCACCCTCTAAATAACCCTACCCCTGTGCAAACCCCATTTAACACTGGGCCTATTGCCTCTTCAAGTCCCATAATACAGGCTTAACAATATCCCCTTCTGTAGGAGTCCACACTCTTTTTAGCTCCCCTGACCCGACGACCATACCCCCTTCCAGCCCTACACCCCTTCAATGTCCATAGTCTCACCCACCCTCCCTTTATTCATTATTACCCTGTTTTACTGTTATCTATACTTTTACTATAGAAAGTGACATTGACTGATATTTTCATTTTGAATGCTTCATTCAAGTTTTCTCTCAATTGTGTTTATATAACAAAATTTTGAGTTAAAAAAAAATCCGACCGTAGGAGTCAAATTTTAAAAATTATTGGGGATGTTCCAATTACCCCCCATATAAATAAAAATTGCCATGTATTACTACAGCACAAATATATGGGCTCCAATGGATTCTACAACAGTTTAATTATTGGGATTATAGCGAAAAAATATTTTTTTTACACAAGTACATTTGGCGGGTTTGAATGTTTAACGACATGTAAAACATATAGCTTAAAATTGGCATAATTAATATTTAGAAGTTAATGCAGAGTGAAAGTAACCAGTATAATACACAATAAATGATTTTAATATGGAGGGCTTTGCCCTACGGAGGATGTAGTGGCCTTAATGTGTTTACTGTGTCTCCATTGTTTGGATAAAGGTCGTACGGCGGTTTGGACCAGTCCGTTGGTCGCTTCACAAACACTTCAGCATTCACCTACTATTTTGGTTCATGGATTTATTTTACCATGAGATGAGATTCTCACTGTGTCTGTTCAGGAATGTCATAAATAAAAACATTGCTTTCCTCCCTGATAGTTTTTAATCTTTCTGTCAGGTATTGCTTGACAAACAGATTGATTTTGGCAGGTATGTTTAGTCCACTTTTGACCTCACTCAAAACACCCAACTGTATATTCCTGGACAGCCTCAGCCATCGCCCTCAAACCAAAGCGGACTATAAAATATTTAAATTTCTTAATGTAACAACTTATAGTATACCAATCTCATTTTAGAAAAAAACAGCACTGTCATTGCAAAAGACTAAGGGGTATATTTACTAAACTGCAGGTTTGAAAAAGTGGAGATGTTGCCCGTAGCAACCAATCAGATTCTAGCTGTCATTTGTGTAGTACATTCTAAAAAATGACAGCTAAAAGCTGATTGGTTGCTATAGGCAACATCTCCACTTTTTCAAACGCGCAGTTTAGTAAATATACCCCTAAGAGACAGTTTCCAAAATGATGCTTTCTGGAATCTATGAGATCTAGATTTCTATTCATTTGCGTTAACCAAATTTAACCATTTATTTTTTTAATGTGCTCTGTATAACTCAAAGCTATCATAACCTAGTCCATTAGGGAGTACAAGCTATTATTGGAAGTATCAAAGAAATACAAATTTAGTTTATTAACCTTATTCTTAAAGAGTTTAGGCATCAAGGCACGCGCACTGAGCGCAACGCGCGTTTGCTTTAAAACAGACATAAATCAATTCTGCGCACTCCCGAATTCAACAAGAAACGGATCTGAGGATGCGTGCGTTGATGAATTTGGTTGTAGGTCTGCTGTGCTCTGCTACACAGAACACTGCAGGATACGTCCAATACCGATGTGGATTATAAATCTGCAAAAGAACGCAGAGAAAAAAAAATATTGAATTAATGTTACCTGTTAATAATATAGACATTAATGACAATTAATACATAGCTAATTAATACTAATAAACAGTTAAATATTATTTTTTAGGATGATCTTAATGTCTAGTGAACATAAAATACATTTTTACAGTTGCTTCTGATTGCAAACACATGTTATAGCATGCATACGAGAATGTCGGCCCCACTGATCCGGACTTAGACTAGCCCTGTAGCTGGAGGAAGAGATAGGGCAGAAAAACAAGTAACTTTGAGACGCCAAGAGTTGATTCGGACGTGGCTGGGTGCGCTTGAGTCCCGCTCCGTTCAAATACGGCTCCAAGATTCCACACATGAGAGTTTGGCGACTCAGAACCCCCAATAAGAAAGGAAATTATTTTAAAATTGGCAATTTTCTTAACACAAAATTATAAATGATTGTTTTTTTTTACCGTGTTGGTGGATCTAACAATGCTGAAAAGTGCAATGTTTTTATTTCAAACAGATATCACTTACATACAATCGCTAAGGGTAGTTTGTATAAGGGACGTTAGAGGGACATTTCAGTTCCTGCGTCTTGCAGCAGGATGTCCGTGCAATCACCTGTTAGCTAAGTAAGGCCACATTGCAGATTATTTATATTTTTATTTACAGTATAGAATCCATGTACTAAAATAAAAATATTATTTTCAACTCGAAGTTAGATCCTTATTATGGGATTTACTAATAATACTGAATACCCCAGTCTGATACCGGCCACAGTTGTACAGTCTTGATGACGGGATTAACAGTCTGTGATAGATTAATCTCTTCTCCTGCAGTTATTTTTTTCCCCCAGAGGTAATGAGAGTCGCTATAGACAAGTATATATAGTTTGGAATAGATTGATAGGGATTAGTGATAGAGGACGATATCTGCTCTCCAATGTATCAGTGCGGCTTAAGAAAAGGATTTTCAATGTGTGGATCAAGTGAATAATTCATTGGCAACCGGACATCTTCTTGGGAATTACCTGCAAGATGACATGGGAGATGGTAACAGATTGACCCGCAGCCATAAGGTCAGATGAGTATCGGATTTAATTCTACAGTGATAGGAAACAGGTATCACAGTGACAATCTAGAGATTGCGTTGAATGCGTCTGAGAGCAAAAACAGGCAGACAAACTAACTAATGATTTCCTAATCTGTCCCCTTTTCTCATCAGCATATCTACAAATTCCAATTAGACTATAATGATTTAAATTACCAGAAAAACAAAATACTGCCGTCCACATTTTATTACATCACCATATGATATTTGCATAATAATGGTCATTTATTTATGTAATGTACTAGCTAGTCATTGCTAGGGTTCCTCTTAAGTAGTTTGCGTCACCATTGCTAGACCCGGACTACAGGGACCACTCAATGATCAAGTAAGAAACTGTTCACTCATCATCATCCTCATATATTTATATATATATATATAGCGCCACTAATTCCGCAGCGCTGTACAGAGAACTCACTCACATTAGTCCCTGCCCCATTGGGGCTTACAGTCTAAATTCCCTGCCATACACACACAGACAGAGACACGTGTCAATTTGAGAGTAACCAATTAACCTACTAGTATGTTTTTTTGGAGTGTGGGAGGAGACCCATGCAAGCACAGGGAGAACATACAAACTCACAGATAATGCCATGGTTTGGAATCGAACTGAGGACCTCAGTGCTGTGAAGCAGAAGTGATAACCACTAAGCCACCATGCTGCAATTCATAAATGCACAAAGGATGAATCACGCCCCCCACCCCAAGATCACCAGCCCCCCAATAATTGTCCTTCCACCTTTACTCTGATTAACCCTTATTTCTGTCCGACGGCTCTCTGAACACACTTATATACTTATGAAACAGAACCGTATAAAGCTGCATGCTTTTTAGCCCATTCACGTCTCATCTGAGAACAGTCTCCCATGCTAATTACCTTGTGTCTATATTCTGATTATCAGCATTGCCCGGACAATCCGTGGATTGATCACTACCTGCCTGTCATGTTACTCTTGTTTCGCTGTTAAGAGAATTCAAAACATTTCCTTTGGGTCCAGCCTAATAGTTCAGTACCAAAATGTCAATATTAAATGTTAGGTATAAGATACCAGATAATGACCATAATGTTTTAACTTTCCATAAGAATCCATTGCTATTAACCCTTATTCATATAGAACTGACATATTTCAAAGCTGGTATACAGTAACCCTGGAGTCAATTTAGTCTGAAGCAGTGTATTCGGTGGTACGCCATACCGCCACTTCTCCTACTGCCTTCATTGTAACACTATCAAATGCCATTCACTTATATTCCCATTGCATTTTCCATACCACAACTTCTAAATTTCCACTTCGACCACTGGTCAAAAGCCAATTAACTTACCGCTATGTCATTGGACCAGGGGAGGATACAGAGCACCAGTAGGAAACACACAAACTCCTCACCAATAGCATCCTGAGCCATAATTGAAACCAAAGTTCCACCAATGACAAGCACCATTGCTAAACCCTGCACCAACTTGCCACATGGAGAACCGTTGCAACGCCAGTAACATTCTTCAATTTTCAGAAAACTACTCATACAACACTCACGTCCAGCACAAACTGACTGACTTATAGATCAATTGACTCAATTTTTTAACCTGTTATTTGCAAATTTGAAGTTTTTTCAATGCGCCTGCCTCAGTGTCCACTTCTATCACAGCACTAGTTTATTCAGGAGCTGACTATGATTTGAGTTAGTGCATCTAATCCCTCCTGTCCTTTGGCTCTTCAGCACAGTGACAATCACCTCTCCAACACCTCTTCACTGTTTACTATGCTCTTTTAGGGTTTATCCAAACAATCATTTTTTTTTATTGTGTTCCATATGTAACAGCGTGAGAAATCTGTGGGTAAAGTAGAGCAGGATAAAGTTAAATTGCTATATTGTGCCTTATGTACCATCCACATGAGCATCCATATGCCATGCACATGAAGATCCTGGCGGCATGAATATGAATGTTGTGAAAATGAGGACGACTGCATTTTACCTACAGCTTTTTCAAGTTCAGTTGAATGTAGCTAAAAAAAACAATTGTCTGCCTTAATAAAAAAGAAAACAGTTGGCAGATTGTATGGGCTAATTGTAAGTCCTATAAATATTCTGTGTCCCTATATCCTATATCCTATTCTACCTTCTGCTATTAATATTCTATTTCCTGTAGATCTATAGCATATCTATACATGGCACTACCCCTCTCCACATAATGTCTGGGTGATTGCAGAAGTGTCTGTGACATTTACTCTGTGCTATTGATTGCATAGGGAAATTCAGCCAGTGCATCTCAAAGAGACAGTAATGCAGAAAGATTATCTCTGGGAACCAAAAAACTTGTTTAAAAGAGCTTTATACGTCATCAAGAGCACTTACAACAATATTGAAGTATTGCTCTAATTCTGCTGAGTCAGCACCAGAATAGACAACATGACTACTGGTTTACACTGGTTACATTTTAGAAATACATATTAGAAAAGTTCGGCTGCCTGTTCAAAATGAATTGTTCAGGTTGCAATTGCGCTGGTTAAATCTAAGGTGTCGAGTCTAACGGGGACACTGAATTTTTACCAGAAACCCCTGCAAGGGAGTGATGGTCTTTGGTCTTTTTTTAACTAAAACACAGGCTGTAGTCCCAAGAACCTAGGCAGTAGATGACTGCGCAGAAGGACCAGATGGGAAATGAAGTTGATATACAGATCATGGCATACCTCCCTGTCCCGATTTCAATAAAACAATCCCAGTGGGAGTTTGTATGTTCTCCCTGTGTCTGCGTGGGTTTCCTCCGGGTGCTCCGGTTTCCTCCCACACTCCAAAAACATACTGGTAGGTTAATTGGCTGCTATCAAAATTGACCCTAGTCTCTCCCTCTCTGTCTCTCTGTCTGTCTGTCTCCCTCTCTGTTTGTATGTCTATGTCTGAGTGTGTGTCTATATTAGGGAATTTAGACTGTAAGCTCCAATGGGGCAGGGACTGATGTGAATGAGTCCTCTGTACAGCGCTGCAGTATTAGTGGCGCTATATAAATAAATAATGATGATGATGATAGGGTTCTGAACTGCCCGGGGACATGTTTGTCCCACAGGTGGGAATGTTGAGGGAAGAGAGGTTTGTAAAGGGAAGCCTAACTAGGCAGCCCTCGGGGGCGCGGTCATGCCCCTGCCGCAATGTGGTCACACCCACATGTTGCTGTGACCACGCCCCCTTCCCCACTGGTGGGGAAAGACATGTTGGGAGGTATATCAAGGTCAGGGAGGTCAGCTATGCTTCAGAATCGGTACAATAGGCCGGGATCATGGTCATTAACAGGGTAAAGGACAAGCAGGGTCAGTAGCAGAATGACAGAATGAGCAAGCACACACCCACAGCAACACAGCCTGTTGCTCAAACATGACAACTCATCTCATAAAGAGCCTCAATGGGAGCGTTTGTATAATAAGAAACCATTAACAAACACACACGCATGAAAAAATGTCAAGGTCAAGGAAAATGGTCACGGTGCCTAAAACTACAGGAATGTAGGAACAGGTTTGTAACACCCGTGAATTGCTAATGGAACAGTACTGTTACCTGAACGTTCCGTTACGCTGTAAGAGAAAAGGTACTGTGACAATAGTTACATGCCAATTGTGGATCGCACAGAGGTTTGCCAGTGCTGGTACATGCTTACCTGCTATAGGGGTATGTGCTGGTACATGCTTACCTGCTATAGGGGTACGTGCTGGTACATGCTTACCTGCTATAGGGGTACGTGCTGGTACATGCTTACCTGCTATAGGGGTACGTGCTGGTACATGCTTACCTGCTATAGGGGTACGTGCTGGTACATGCTTACCTGCTTTAGGGGTATGTGCTGGTACATGCTTACCTGCTATAGGGGTACGTGCTGGTACGTGCTTACCTGCTATAGGGGTACGTGCTGGTACGTGCTTACCTGCTATAGGGGTACGTGCTGGTACATGCTTACCTGCTATAGGGGTACGTGCTGGTACGTGCTTACCTGCTATAGGGGTACGTGCTGGTACATGCTTACCTGCTATAGGGGTACGTGCTGGTACATGCTTACCTGCTATAGGGGTACGTGCTGGTACGTGCTTACCTGCTATAGGGGTACGTGCTGGTACATGCTTACCTGCTATAGGGGTACATGCTGGTACGTGCTTACCTGCTATAGGGGTACATGCTGGTACGTGCTTACCTGCTATAGCGGTACGTGCTGGTACATGCTTACCTGCTATAGGGGTACGTGCTGGTACATGCTTACCTGCTATAGGGGTACGTGCTGGTACGTGCTTACCTGCTATAGGGGTACGTGCTGGTACATGCTTACCTGCTATAGGGGTACGTGCTGGTACATGCTCACCTGCTAAAGGGGTATGTGCTGGTACGTGCTTACCTGCTATAGGGGTACGTGCTGGTACATGCTTACCTGCTATAGGGGTACGTGCTGGTACGTGCTTACCTGCTATAGGGGTACATGCTGGTACGTGCTTACCTGCTATAGGGGTACGTGCTGGTACATGCTTACCTGCTATAGGGGTACGTGCTGGTACATGCTTACCTGCTATAGGGGTACGTGCTGGTACGTGCTTACCTGCTATAGGGGTACGTGCTGGTACATGCTCACCTGCTATAGGGGTATGTGCTGGTACGTGCTTACCTGCTATAGGGGTACGTGCTGGTACATGCTCACCTGCTATAGGGGTATGTGCTGGTACATGCTCACCTGCTATAGGGGTATGTGCTGGTACATGCTTACCTGCTATAGGGGTACGTGCTGGTACATGCTCACCTGCTATAGGGGTACGTGCTGGTACGTGCTTACCTGCTATAGGGGTACGTGCTGGTACATGCTCACCTGCTATAGGGGTATGTGCTGGTACGTGCTTACCTGCTTATCATTCCACAGTTTGGGCACTACAGTACCACAAAGCATCCTTTCCGCATGGGACTCGAATGTTATATCCAGAAAGTGTTTATATTATCATAGGGAAAACGTTTCACCGCTAACGCTACATAGACTGCATATTGTGTCCTATAACCAGGTGGACATCATCGTTACAAACTAGAGTCTGTTTGAATTAAGAGGATTTATCAGTGAAATTTAATTGCTGTTTTTATGTGGGGTTTTATTGTATGTTTTTATTACATTTTTGTATTGCTGCTGGTGCTTCTGTGTTGCGTTGCTGTTTTTTCTGCCACATCTATTGATTAAATACTCAGCGCAGGGTTCAAGTTCTTATTATTGTGTGCATTTACTTTAGGATGTAAGCTTCTTATCTTACAATGTTTTAGGTTAAAGTTTACTTATGTCCTACACACAGCAGAGAAAGTCATTTTGTGGTCTTACAAACCTTTCAGTCTATCGATTTACTAGGAACTAATGACATAACTGAAGAATGAGGCACACGGAATAAAAATTGTCTGTGTTCTCTGAAAAATAAAATGTAAAAGTGCCATATTCCATTGTTTCTTGTTTTTCAGCCAATAAGGACACTGATAATATGCAGAGGTGCTTACTGCTCCCTGAGCAAGCACTGGTTGGGGCTACTGTTCTAGGGCAGGGGGTCAGGAAACTTTTTTACCTTTTACCCCCAAATATCTTTAGCTACGCCGACATTACCCCCTTGATTTGAAAGGAAGGAAATCATATATTATTAAGTATTGGAATTCAAAATTTTATTGAATCGATTCAAAATTTCAACTTCAAAACTTCAGGTTTTGGAGAAATGATGTTGCTTCATTTTTGATACGAGAGCATCAATATTGAGGCATTTTGATGCCAGAGCAATTTGGATACAGTCTTCAGCGTCCAATCGATTTCTCTGCTTTGTTTTTATGTTCGTTAGAGTGGAAAATCCTTGTTCGCAAAGGTAGGTTGTTGCAAAAGGCAGCAATTTTTTTACTGCCTCCTCATGTGCAATTTTGAATGCCTTTGCAGCTGTTGACATCCAAAAATATGACAGATCTGCTTTGTTTTCAAATGCAATACGTGCTTCGTTATTGCATCAAAGCTCAAGAAGTGCCTCTGCCAACCCTTGAGGCTCTTCTGGTACAACAGCAATTTCACATTTAAAGGGGTCTACAATCCAACTGACAGCATGTGAATCGGCAGCATTACCCCCAGGAATTTAATTTTTACCCCATTTGGGGTAATTTATCCCTGTTCCCTGACCATTGTTCTAGAGGGTAGAGTCATTGTAGAGCAGGACCCTGAAGTAGGTAGTTGGGTCATTGTTAGAAGATGTGATAGAGGAAGGTTAGTCCTGATGTTATAAAGTCCTGATATTACACATCCTGATAAATATGCCAAATTGGTTGATATTAGGGTTGTCCTTTCAGAGGTAGCATCATTGCCACAGGAAACATGCACTAGAAACCAGGGAAATGACTGCTCTAGTAAATATGGAACCAGGAGTGTAGTCTGGACAGAAGCTTGTGGTAGGACATTCAGAGAACAGATCAGATTAAGTATAGAGGATTGGGTCAGTAGACTGGTGCCATTGAGAAAGACCAATATGGTACATATTGGTATTAATGACAAAATCAGAGGCGTACGGATGGTCCTCAAAAACGGTTTGAGAAAATTAAGCTGTAAACTTTAACAGGGAATTCCAAACTAGAATTTTCTGAAACACTACCTGTGCCTCGTACTACATCTGAAAGACAGTGGAAGCCTAGGAAGGTCTCGGAAGTTGGTCTAGAAAGAAAGGTTTGGGTTTTTCGGAGAACTAGACTTCCTCTCTCAGCTACAGACTATACAGTAGGGATGGACTACACATCAATGGGGGTTACAACTGTGATTAGGGGGTTAGAAGTCTGGACCAGATTTTAAACTGGGAGCAGTGAGGGTGGTCAAAGATAAGAAGCAACATGCAAGACAAGGAACAGGGCTTAGACATAAATTGGGAGAATAAAAATGGTTCAGGTATAGGAAGCCAATTCTAGAAAGTGGTTGAAGAAACAGAGTAGAACAGTTGTTACTATTTAATATAAACTATATACTATCTGAAGTACAGGTGCACAGGAAATTAGGAAATAGATCTCACAACATGGTGACATTTGACTTGAGTTTCAATAAATTGTTTTGTAAGGGAGCTACAAAAACTATGCATTTAACAAGGGAAGAGTTTGATCAGCTCAGAGAACATTGAAGCTTGTAGACCGTGTTCTCAAATAAAAATACAGAGACCAATTTCTTGGAAATAGATTAAATAAATACTGTTGTAAGAACGTACTGCATGGCAACAAAATATCTATGGATAAAAACAACCATTGTGGGTTTATAGGAAATATTAGAGATAATAAATGAACATTATTAGCCTAAAAATTCAGAATGGAAAAAATAAGAATGTAGCAAAAGATGTAAAATGAAAATAGATTAGCAAATATTGAAGCTGAAATACAGAGTTCTAAAATAAGTCTAAATTATTTTTCAACTACATCGACAACAAGAAAAATAAAACTGATAATATTGGCCCACTTCATGATAAATTAGGGAAAATAATTGTAGACGATAAAGAGAAAGCGAATCTTTAAATATGTTTTTATGCCTGTATGCACAAAGATGGAAAAATGGAAGGAAATAGGTTGGGTAGCTACAGTACATGCACATCACTAAATGTAGCTTGCCAAAAAAACAAGAGGAGGTACAGTTAGAGTGAAAGAAGTTATAGACTTGGAACACATACCATACACCCATGTGAGCTAAAGGAACTAAGTTCAGTAATTGATAAATCATTGTTGTTTCTTATTATAAACTCTCTAGCAACCAGGTCAGTGCCACAAGCAAGACAGTGGATAGCAAGATATAGCACCAGTTTTAAAAAGGGCACAAAATTGAAATCAGTAAATTATAGTGTTTGCGTGGGTTTCCTCCGGGTGCTCCGGTTTCCTCCCACACACCAAAAACATACTGGTAGGTTAATTGGCTGCTAACAAAATTGACCCTTGTCTGTGTCTGTCTGTGTGTCAGTCTCTGTCTGTGTGTGTGTGTGTGTATATTAGGGAATTTAGACTGTAAGCCCCAATGGGGCAGGGACTGATGTGAGTGAGTTCTCTGTACAGCGCTGCGGAATTAGTGGCGCTATATAAATAAATGGTGATGATGATGATGATTATAGGCCTATGACATTGATTTTAGTCGTGGGTAAATTATATGAATTGATTCTGAGAGATGCAATTCTGAAAGACACAGTTTTGTAGAAAATAATTTGATAACACAGTCTGTTGAACATTTACTAAACGTATAAGTGTTATTTTATATATACACACAAGCTGGGTATTGAATTGTAACCATGCATCTAAATATTCCACATTATAAACATATATAAATTTCCATTTAGAAAATATCAGTTTACAAAAGTGTTTAAATTTTTCTTTTTTCTAAATAATTGACCATGTCTTCCAAAGTGCTCACACACAGATAATCTATTGTTTGCCAGGGATATCCGTTGGTTTGCCCATTAAAGGTATCTCGATGAAATAAAAAAAAACATTAGTCATTTTCTTTGCATGATTTCATTATTTTCTTTCTGCATATATAACACTGACACTTTAATTGACATTTTCACAAATTAAGATAAATGATGTAAAATTAAACAAACACATTCTCCACTGAAACCTGCCTTAATTTAAGGTAAATTGACATTATTCAGAATTTTTTTTTACTTTTTTTTAAACACAAATTCATTTTAACCAACTATGCAGAGTTTAAACAACAGGTAAATTAGTGATGCATTTTAACGGCCTGTATTACATTTGATGCATTTCACAAATTACAATGCAAATCCTGGTGCACGACTAATTAATTTTGATCGCATTGATTTTGGCATCGGTCTAACTGAGCTTGCACAGATGGGCACTTTGGTAAACAATACACACTCGAGTTTAATGCAGCATTAAATTGTGTCATTTCAAATTTGTCGTTTGGTGAGTTAAAGTGCACGAGAGGCTGATTTATAAATACAATATCTGTCCAAAATGACGCAGCAGATGTTTCAAGGATGTAAAGGGACACACGGCCAATGGAATATTTGAAAAGAAAGCAGTGTTTTAAAAAGATGTAATGTAACGTAGCTTGATATTTTCATTGTAATGATTTGTACATCGGTTTAGTATAATCTAACGCACTGGGGCACATTCAATTGTAAAAAAAAATCGCTACGCAGTGTCCCAGAACGGTTGCGAGACACTACACGGCTATTTTTTTTAGTGAAATATTTGTTCACTTTTGCTTGCGCCCCATAGAGATGCGAGCAAAAGTGAGCATTACTTTTTACCATATAAAAGAGGAACATTGCGGCTAATTGAATCTGCCCCACTGACTGATTGCTACACATCTTGGGAAGAGGGGCGGTGAAACGTGGTAAGACGAGTGAAAGTGGAAGGAGATCACCACCAAGCCGTCTGCAGTAAAAAAGAAAATTTTACGCGGTGGGTGAGTCTATGGGGAGGGCGGGTAAAACTAAGTGAATCCTCTTCCACACATGCGCAGGGAAGCGCCGAACAAGATTACGGGCGCGTGCACCCACCCGTACAACCCAGCTCCGACTCTGCTTGTGAATAGCCACTAATTCGGTACCTATCAGCTTTAGATAAATTGCCAATGTATAACACATGAGCAGCGTTGGGTTGGAATTTCATTCAGATCCAGTTTTGCAGCGGAGTAGTCTGTTTTGCAGAGCTGCCAGCAAGCCAGTCTTTAAGGTTCAATTCCGCTTCACAGCTCCTCACAGTGCCATTCTGCATTGTATTTGTAAATGTGGATTTTGCAGAATACATAGTCTATGACTAGAGCGGGGATGATGATAGTCCATCACATTCTGCCTATGAAGTGTAGAACAGTTTTAAAAATGTTGCTCATCTTTATACACAAGGGACATTAAAGGGTAGCTCCGCTGACAATGTATGTATTTCTTAGCTTCTCTAACTATCGCTTCAACTATGCAAGCTACGCAAAGCATTGGGGACAAGTTGTTACATCCCCTCCTTCTCCTCTGTCCACCAACGTGGAGGAATGGTGTGTATAATACTATGCTCCAGGCCATAGGCAAATCGAGGGGGTGGGGGGTTCCTAGTGCCTGGAAACCCCCCCTCCAGCCTGCAGTACTGTATGCTTGAGGTGACTGGACTCTGCACCGGGACCAGCCGCTATGCAGCTTGTGTGCAGATCGTTTCTGTCTGCACTGTTCACAGCCATCTCTTCCCAACAAGTATTGAAAGCATCAAGAACAGGTAGGAGAGAGCACGACAGCCTGTCAGCTGTTCTGACACACTCAGTCAGGACTTTGTCCTGATTGTAGGGACAGTTGGGAGGTATGTCCTGCTTCACATGGCTCTGCTCAAAAAGGGAGAGCTGTGTGCCCCTAACAGTAGTGCAGGCAGCATTGCCCGTGTATATGATGGGGATAGGAAGAGTTGGAGAGCAGCCAATCACTGTCTAAAATTATAGCAACGCCCCAAAGCATGCTGGTCATGCCCAATGGTGGTGTGGCATGGAAACCCCTCTCTACAAATCCTGCGTTTGCCCCTGCAGGCCCTCACTGCTGAGATACAGGCACTGAGCGCCTCAGCTGTGAGTCAGCAGGAAAGCGGACTGGCGCCCGCGGGGAACGCAATGGGGCGGCTGGTGCCTGCAGCTACACCCCTGTTTGCAGCGGAAATTTTCCGCTTCGTAAATGACCTCTCGAGAGGGTAAACAGTTAACCGGTTGATCTTTCATCATTACGAAGTCATGGAGATGTCCACAAGCCTCTCGTAATGGTATCTCTGGAATCAATCCAGCCTGAACCGCAGTAGTCAAAATGTTTCCCCAAGGAAGACTTGACAGCATTCATCTGATAATGTTTTTTTTTTAGCCGTCTGTGGATATGATCTGTTGCATACAATGTTGTGTCTCCTGTAAGCTAACTCATGCAAGGCCAGAACCCGCGTACGCATAATCAGATGTGTTGCCCTGTGTCATGATTTGATTTATACCCGGCCATCGTTTCATTAATACCTTACCATGGAGCTAACGATTAGAGAAAAAACTACAATCCTTTTACATAGAGATAATGACACCGCTGTCAATGCCGCTGTTTTATTAAAGTGTGCTAAGAACAAGAGCAGCTTTTATTAAAATAACGAATATTGATCCCGCTAGGATCGGACTTGTGTACCTGCCCGACCGATAGAGCAATATTTATAAAGTACTCTCATAAATCAACACAGAGTCCGCGGCATCTGTGGAGAGCTTAATACTATAACTGCTGATATCGGCATGCTTAGATTAATGTTAACTTAACCAGGAGAGTCAATATTTGAAATGTAGGCCGTGTCGTTGTAGAGATCAATACATTATGATTCTACTATAAAAAAAAGAAAGCTAATTTTGTATGTCCTGAATATGTTTCTATAATATGCTCTACGGAATGTTCATGTTAACTGATAAACGTTCGCCAACGGCAATCTCATTTTTCACTTAATTCATTTCGTTTATCAAGTTAATTGTACGAAGGAGAATTAAACAGGAGCATAACTGTCTGTTCAATGTGCTCTTTATATGACTATTTTGCATATTATTACTATATGTTTTACTGCAAAGAATAGAAGCCGGTTATTCAGTTTAATGCTGAGGCTGCTTTTAGGCAAATAATGAAATAGACATATTGGGCATGATTCATTAATGAGAGGAAGGCAAATTAAAAAGCAAAGTTGATCCTGGGCAAAAGCATGTTGCAATGCAAGGGGTGCAAATTAGTTTATATTTTTGCACATAAAGAAAATACTGGCTTTTTTTTGTCATGTAGCACACAGGTACTTGACAGCTTTATTTTACACTGAAATGTAAACTTGATCTAGGACATATCCTACCTCAACTATAAATCTGTCACCACATTTTAAATTTACCTCCCCCTCCAATGTAACATGGTTTTGCCAAGGTGCAAAGTTACTCTATTTTTATGCTTTGCTCTCCTTAATGACTCAGGCCCCTCGTAGCTGGGGGCCTCAGGTGTAGGTCCGGAGGGCCGCAAAGGGAGACCTGTTGCCCATTACTTATGTAAACCAATTGCCATAGAAGAATATTAGCACCTTACGCTGATTTATAAGACATCAATTTTTTTCTGATTGAGCCAGTGTTCGACCTGACACCAATAAAGCATACTTGCCAACTCTCCCTGAATGTCAGGGAGACTCCCTGAAATAGGGGTGATCTCCCTCACTCCCTGAAGAGTCTGGCATTCTCCCTGATGCTGAGCCAGTACAAGACGTGGTTGGCTTCGCCATCTGTGGCATGATGACACAGTTCAGAAATTGCGTCCTATGTCCATGTATTGATGCCTATGGAGGTGGCCATTTTCCTGGAGACCAAGATTTAATCAAAGACTGACATGTAAGACAACAGGACTTAAGTAATGGAGACAGAAATGTAAAAGACACTTCAGTCTCTAGAGATTCATTAGCTGCTTTTCTTTAACGCATAGTTGCCTACTCTCCCGGAATGTCCGAGAGACTCCCGCATTTCTGGGAGACCTCAGGGCAGAACAGGTTCTAGCCCCCCGCAATAACTAAGTGGCGAGGGGGCGGGGCAAATATTGTGTCATCTTAGCCCCACCCCCTGCTGTAATTGGCCAAAATTGCGACAATCGTTTAAAGGGCGTGGACAAAATGATGCGATTCGTTTACACTGCATTTAGATAAACTGCAAAGTGAAATAGTCGTTGTCAGCTTTCAGTGACACTCACCTAAGAAGACGTGTAAAAGTGTTGACCTCTCCGCATTATTCCTTGAATATCTCACCATCTTCTTCTCCTTTGTATTTTTCTAATAAATTCCGTTCAGGCTTCTATACAAATAGAGGCTTGCATTCAAAAGCTACTTTGAAAGGAGTTATCCTTTTAAAGACTTGGCGTTAGTATCTCAGCATCCTACGTGATGAATATTTTAATAGTTTCAAGTCTCGAGGAAAAAGCTTTGGGATGATTTAATGTTATAAACAAAATGTTTTGTGGGATTTAATGTGTGAAGATGGACAGTGTTGGCTTCTAAACCCCTGAGAGGTATACTTTGCATGAAATATCCACTGATGCCTTTACATAAAAATACTTTTTCAATAACCACAAATTCCTTCTGTAATTTGCCTTCTTGCTGCCAGCAATACTGAATTGGATGCAGTTCAGTGTTATGTATCCACTCTCTGTATTTGGTCACCAGAGGAACATTTTTCTGCAATTTACTCCCCGTTTATTAAGGCAATTAAAGACAATATATATATATATATATATATATATATATATATATATATATATATATATATATATATATATACCATGTACAGGAATTTACTTGTAGATTTTGCAATAGATTAATATGGGAGAACTTTATTTTTTATTTTTTGATCCCTGCTCCCATGTTTTTATGCATATTTTGAGCTCATCTAAACCATTTTTATGTTTCTATTTAGTAAAACACTACTCGCCTTTAGGAAGACATAGTTTAGTTTCTAAAACATTTCAATGTACAACCTCAGTTAAATTTGTATTTAATTTTCTTTTATAAAATATATATTTTAGAAATTGTCTTCCCCTAATAAATGAGATCATATCCTTTAGACTCTAATATTGTCAGTATTATTGTATGAGGTACCCAGTGTTTAGCTATCTAGCCCATCTACTCCATACATGCCCAGTCTTCCGGAATGTCCAGGAGACTTCCGAATTACAGGTAGGCAGACGAGTCTCCCGCATGCTGCCCATCAAGTGTCAAAATGACCCGATTTGTGGGGATTCACATCATTTGGGCCTTGACAAAAATTAAGATTTTGTCATGGGGGCCTGGTAAAAGTGACGCAAGTTACTCTGCCCGTGATGCAGGTATAGAGGAAGTTGTGCATTGTTCCTACAAGTTCTGTTTTCTTTCTTCTTCTGAAACCCTAAATGGAATCTTAAATATTGTCATGAATGATTCAAAGCAGCGACAACACCATTCACTAATTTCCATATTATGATTTTCCAGCACCCTTATTGGGCAACTTAAAATGAACTCGACCTTGGTTCATTTGGGGATTTAGACATTACAAGCTGGAAGTGTTGAACATGTCAAAATCAGTCTGCACATGGCAAGTCATTGCAACAGACACGAACAGAAAGCCAGTCTGTCACATACAAGGTCAGGCAAGACGATTAAACAACCTGACATCAACAGGAGTAGGTCAGACTGGAACGGTAACTCAGATGTGTACAATGCATGCCCTATAATAGACTGGAGAAAGGATTGTTATGGATAACATGCCAGCTGACCACAGGTAAAATGTGGATCCTCAGCTGCTGTAAAACTACAAGTCTTGTAGGTTGTCTACAACTGGTCTCCAGGTGCATAGGCAGCATGGTATAAATGTCCTGTCACTTACCTCTTCGCTGTCTTTCCAAGTTGTTCCTGCAGTCATCAGGCTCTGCTGGTTTCTGTCTGTAAGATGCTGTCCAGTCTGTCTCCACTCCAGAGAGCCTTCCAAAATCAGTGTATGGGTGCGGCCATCTTGGATTCAGTCACATGATTCCTCTCAGCCAACCATGTGATAACAGCCACCATTCCAGGTTTGTTTCCAAAACCGGTTCATGGGAGCTGTCATCTGATCCATCCCAGCAACTCGGAGTGTTGCATTAGTCCAGCTGACCGCAGTCTCCAATCAGGAAACAACTGCTATAAAAGGACTTCCTGTAGCTCTTACATGTTGCCAGTGCAATGTTGTATTTCAAATGCTAACCTGGTTCCCAGCAGTCTGCAGTCTTGTTATCAAACCAGCTCAGACAGTGCAGTCAGCATTCCGGCTCCTGTCTGATTCCAGCACTCTGGTTCCATTCCACTTCCAGCATTCCGGTTGCAGCAATCCACTTCCAGCATTCCGGCTACAGCATTCTGGTTCCAATCCAGTTACAGCGATCCACTTCAGCATTCTGGTTCCAGTCTGGTTATAGCGATCCACTTCCAGCATTCCGGTTGCAGCATTCTGGTTCCAGTCTGGTTATAGCGATCCACTTCCAGCATTCTGGTTCCAGTCTGGTTATAGCGATCCACTTCCAGCATTCCGGTTGCAGCATTCTGGTTCCAGTCTGGTTATAGCGATCCACTTCCAGCATTCTGGTTACAGCATTCCGGTTCCAATACGTCCAGCGTTCCGGTTCCAGTCCGTCCAGCGTTCCGGTTCCAGTCCGGGCCAGCAATCCAGTTCCTGTTTGCTCTCCTCTGCAAGTGTAATCACCATCTGCACCTGTCCTTTCACCACATGCAGAATATCATTTTCAGGCCACCCAGCTTTGTAGTCACCAGTCCAGCTCTAGAGACACAACCCAGTCTGGCTACAGACAGATCCTCAGGTGGGACATGTCGTATACCTGACTTTGAGATACGCATAGCATTTCTCAAAGCTCTCATTTGTTGAAAACAAACAGCCAACTGGTGCATCCATATGGCAAAGATTGTCCAAATAATTTAAGACAGCTGCCACGTAAGTCCTATGTGCTCTCTATTATTTAAGTTTAGAGCCCTCATCTCTATAGGGACTTTGTAGAAATACCACTTCTACAGCTGCGAAAGGATATGTTTTGGGGGCCGGGTGGTGGGGGTCCTTAATGAGTCTTCCTTTACAATGTTTTGGGTTTCAAATGCTTTACAATAATTATAGAACCATATCCCTACTAACCTAGGTGTGCCAGGAGTACAACATTTTTTTTTTCAATAATAATCGGGTACTGGCCTTAGTAAACTGGTACACACGGTAACTATGTTACATATTATGTATCCCGCATACTACAAGCTGACACAATGCCTAATGGTTATTACATAAAGTAAAAACAAATTATCAATAGCTATGCAAACATCAAAACGAAATAAGAGTTATTTTTATGCAATACATACTGTAGGCTATATAAATACAACTATTTCTTTCACAAATGAAATACCATTTAAGAACAATCTGGCAATAGTCTGACAAGTCTATGGATACTTAAAATACTCTGACCTTCGTAGGCTTCAAAGTTTAGTTGCTATAGTAATCTGTTATAAGCCATTATAAGGTTCAATGATCCACATGCTAATCACCCAATAATTGACACACAGCATTGCCACAATAAATACCAATAAAATAATGTTCACTTTGTGTTTTTATATTTATTTGTAAATTTATATTTATATTATATTGAAATTTATTTGTATATACATAATTTTAGAGTGTGTTTCCGTACTCTTTCCAAATAAGGGGCCTGATTCATTAAGGATCTTAGCTTGAGAAACTTCTTATTTCAGTCTCCTGGACAAAACCATGTTACAACGCAAGGGGTGCAAATTAGTTTTCTGTTTTGCACATAAGTTAAATACTGACTGTTTTTTCATGTAGCACACAAATACTTGATAGCTTATTTGTACACTGAAATTTAAAGTTGATATTTGTGTGCTACATGAAAAAACAGTCAGTATTTAACTTATGTGCAAAACAGAAAACTAATTTGCACCCCTTGCATTGTAACATGGTTTTGTCCAGGAGACTGAAATAAGAAGTTTCTTAAGTTAAGATCCTCAATGAATCATGCCCAAGGTCACTGTTATCAAAATTCGTCCCCTGTTAAAGACAATTCAAGGTTCAGGCTTTTCCTCTCAGAAAAACCGAGCTGTATTTTGTATAATGTGTCAATCTTGCATTGTGTGCACAGAGATATGTTTGTCACGTCACTTGATAGACAAGGTGATGCAAGGGATTTTGTTGAACGTAAACATTTATTTTGTGGCGTCCTGTCAAGTTTTCCTGCTCTAACATTTGCCGTGTGACACAAGATTCACACAACGCCAACAGAAAAGCAATTTTGTCGTATGTTATAACTGAGCGTTGGTTTGTTTTAGCGTCGCTACATCTTCCTGTGGACACAAATATTTCTGCCTGAATATATTTCGCTCACATAACATACAGGGGGAGAGTCTTAAAGGTTTGATCTACAAGGCCGATCGTGAAACTATACACTGGTGTAACATTTGCTTTTTTTACAATCGTTCTTTAAATGATTCATAAACATATAGACAGAAACCATTTTGCAAAGGGAGCCTCAAATAAGTATCATCCGTGTACAGCAAAAATATAGTCCATCTGGTGGCTAGATTATCGTGAATAATGATGGTTATTACTTAGCTTTACAGTACAAACCAAAGCAAAACAGTATATCTCAGACATCGATCTCTGCAAAGTATGTATTATTTTTCAAAATAAGTAATGTTTCAAGATATTTGTCTAGCAAAACAAAAGATCAAGTGAATATTACAGACGTATATTGCACTCTGAAATAAACATGAGGAATGTCGTTTCGGTGGCAAAATGTCACCCGTACACAAACCGCCATAAACGTCATTAAATATGATTTGTGTGCACTTCAAAAGACAAGCATTGCCATTTTTAAGCATTCATTAACTGCTACAAAAGGTAAGTAGCACTAATTAAGAATTTTGCATAAAAAAATAACCTTCATTCCCTTTGTTTTTCTATCGCCAAAAACGTGCTTCCTGAGGCAAGTTATGTCATTATAGGCTCATCCCTGATCATAACTCGTATCAGCCAATCAGATAAAACCTTTTAGCAGTTATGTGTAGTCTAACCAATGAATGCTAATATCTGATTGGTTACAAGATGCAATAGACAGCTTGATATGTAAGGAGTTGTTTTCCAATTCTAGTGAGTGTTGGTATTTACCATTTTCTCTTGTTTTTTTATTCTTCAGACTGCTATTAGTGATTTATTATTCTTGCTTACCATGGCAACCACAGTCACATGGCACATGATATAGTGAGCAGAGAGGTTTTGGAACGCCCCTCAGAGCTCTGTCTGTACTCTGATATACTCATTTTCCTCTCCCTGCCCTCACATGACATGCCTGTGTCTGTGTAGCAGACTGACTGTGTCTGGCAGCCATTTTTGAAAAGGAATGAATGATTTGGAGGAGGATAGCAATGAAAAATGACAGATCAAATGCATGCTTTAAAGAAAGTTAACTTTGCTATTTAAAGAAAAAAAAATATCTACGTGGGGGTGTTGATTTAAGTGCTAGTGGCTGAGCCAGAGACAAATCTTTCAAAAGATTAAAACTTTGCATCGCACCCAGATGACTGACATTTATCACAGGAGTAATTTACTAAACAATGTAACAGGTCTGCGATAGTTGTGTTCGGGGGGTGAGTTTAATCCTTGCAGAGTCCAGCAATAAGGAAAGGAGGTTGCTATAGAAACCCTGCGATGAAGCCTCTGTACTACTAACCTGTACTGTTCATTCTGCCCAGTAGCTGAAGCTGGACAGTTCTGTGTCCTAAATAGAGTTTATGATTAAATATATAAATCTAAAACTTAAATATTTTTTTCGCTGCAGGCGGGCTGGCGGGGTGCCCCAGTAAGGGCGCAACCCTCCTTCTTACCATGTTCCACCGTCCCTGCCCAGGCGGACGTGTCATGCCCCAATATGATCCATGGAACACCCCCAGCATGGAGTGACCACGCACCCAAGTTAAAATGTTGGGAAGCATGGGTCTAATTCTGTCATGATATTCACGAACGGCAGCGTTTTATTCACACATTTTTTTCGTGGCTGAAACGTCTCTGCCATCATAAATATAAATATAAAAATTAAATATCTGTTAAGCTTTTTTTTTTTTATTATTTTATTTTACTTTCATTTGACTTACTGTCCAGCATGCGTTTCCTGCCTAAGGACAATATGCAAATGAGGGGAAGTTAACACAATCAACCACCGGCAGAATTCTAGTAGTTTATAAACAAAATTGTCCTTTGCCTTTTCAGGGTTTGCAGAGGGGTATGAATAATGTCTTATTTGATGTTCAACAAAACCACTGTGTTCTTATGTACGGATGTCAGATCTGATTTTTGCAAATAAGGGGGTTAACTTTCACACCTTCGACATTCCAGGAAAAACATGCAATGCTATCTGTGAGACGGGTTTGTTATGAAAGGAAAAAGAGAACAGCGGAACGAGAGGGTACAGGCAATCATATAGGTAGGGCGCAGTTGTTAATTACGATATTCAGTAAAAGGTCACATTGAAAGCATTCAGCAATTATCACTTCTAGCTCGGTATGTTTTTCAACCAGGGTTCCCGCTGCGAGTTCTGAGCCGCCGACCAGCCTGAAAACTCTCCTCTCCACTACTCCCGTTCCCAGTAATCTAATTCAGCGTGAAAAAAAAAAGTTTCTGTCAACAAATGACCTTTTATGTTTTATAATGATTCATCATATTTCCTTCGGACTATAATGGATACTGTGCGATTTAATTGGAGTAAATGCCTCGTTAGCGAAAGCCTTTTTTGACAAATTGTAGGCTGCTCCTTAGAGTTTGGCGTGAGGAAAAACATTTCATTTGTAGGGAATGCGCTGAGAAAAGCAGGTGAATAGGTAAATGTTTAAAAGAACCATATGTTCAGCATATCCTAAAGGGCACTAGAATAATGTACAATGCTTTGTAAAGTACGTTGTCCATGGCCGCATACTTACATTACCCCCAATAACAGCGTCACGGTTTCCAGTGATGTCATCAAGTTGCGCCGGCTTCTTCGGTGTGAAGACGTCTGGGTAAATCTTGTCGGGGTAGTCAGCTTCGATATGCTGACTACCACCGAGGAGACTCGGACCCTGGGGTAAGGATGGGGCACCCCCCACACTTCATTATAAACTGCACCCCCCCACACAATCTCTGTTCATTTCACCATCAAGTCAGCATGTCAGCTAAAAATAATGTTTTAATCCCTATCTTTCCTGGAGGTGGTTTACACCTGAAAGACCAATGGGATGACAAGGTTAAGCTTCGTATTGAAGTACATTAAGCCGTGTGGTTCTGCAGAGTGCTTAGTCTTTATCATGTGTGGTGGCACAGTGGGTAGCATTGCTACCCTCCCTTCTCATTGGGGTTCGATTCAGACCCAGGCGCTATCTGTGTGGAGTTTGTAAGTTCTCCCTATGCTTCTGTGGGTGCTCCCGTTTATTCCAACACTGCAAAAACATACTGCTAGTTTAATTGGCTTCTGATGAAAACGTTCCCTAGTACGTGTGTGTGTGTGTGTGTGTGTGAGAGTGTGTGTGTGTGAGTGTGTGTGTGTGTGTGGGGGGGGGGGGGGTAGGGAATATAGACTGTAAGCTTCAACGGGGCAGGGACTGATGTGAAGGATTACATACTCTGTACAGCGCTGTGTGATATGATTAGCGCTATATAAGTAACTGATAATAACAATGTCCTCCAGGGGGGTCAGATCTGACAAAATTGTGTCCGTTCTCTTCCTCCTATAAAGCCTGGACAGCTGTCCAATGTTAACACAGCAGAGGAGGGGTTAGGTAGATGACTTGGTAGCCTAGTGAGCAGCAGGGACATAGTGGATGGGGTGTTTAGTCTCAGGGGGCTTCTAGATTAGAAATAATTCTTTGTAAAAAGAGAAAGTCCACCCACCATTGTTTCCTCTTTTGTTCCATTGACTTAGATGATTTGTTTCTGTTTTTTGGAAGCTGCCGGATAAGAAAGCAGGAGAATAGGACCGATGAATCACAGCATCTAACTCATAATAATGCACATTAACCATAAGCTTGAATGTATATGGAATATATCTGGTAAAAGAGGCAAAAAAATGGTTCTTTTCATAATTTATTTAAATCTAGAAAGTTATTCCATAATTTTATATGTTAGTCTGTATTTTATACAAGATGTATGGTCCAGGAACAAGCCAATAGTTTTATTCTTGTTTTCTATTACTTTTATTTGTTTCCCCTTTTCTCTTTATGTGGTACAGAAATAATGAATCAGTTCTACCACATACCTCCTAACAATCTGGATTACATCCATGACAAAGGAGGCCATGGGGTAAATGTATCAGGATGCGAGTTTCTGGTGGGTTTGAAAAGTAGAGATGTTGCCCATAGCAACCAATCAGATTCTAGTTATCATTTCTTCAGTACATTCTACATAATGACAGCTAGAATATGATTGGTTGCTATAGGCATGTCTCCATCTGCACTAAACACACCTGGATGGACCCACACCCATTTCTAACGAAGCCACTCCTCTCTTTGGGTAGCTGACACCCAATTTCACCAACAGAAATCATGACTATAGAGTATTAAATATATGTACTCCATGTAACTCAGTCTGAATATTCCTGATGACTGCAGGGTACCTGCAAAGTCTTACTGTTCCGTCACGTGTTGGCATGCAGGGTAGTTTGGGAGGTGTGACCTATGTGACCTCAGCATGATGTCAAAAGCATGAGGAGTTCAAACCGAGTTTGAACTGGATTTCCACCCTCCACCCTTCATGGATTCTGCAAGGTCTCAACAATGCACCTTACTACTCTCCGTTCAACTATCCTACAACTATAACTGCATTCACCTGCTGTCTGCCCTGCTGGTGTCTGTTCTTCAGTGTACAGCTGATTCATATAGAAAAATATGTGTGACAAACACCCATCTTTACTTCCAAGAGCAGCTCCAGGCTCCTGCACCATCCAGCCTTCTGCACTACTTCTACCAGACACTATCTTGGCCTCTACGCCTCCTAGGTCTCTGCACCATCCAGCCTTCTTCACTACTTCTACCGGACATCCTCTTGGCCTCTACACCTCCTAGGCATCTGCACCATCCAGCCTTCTGCACTACTTCTACTGGACATCCTCTTGGCCTCTACACCTTCTAGGCCTCTGCACCATCCAGCCTTCTGCACTACTTCTACTGGACATCCTCTTGGCCTCTACACCTTCTAGGCCTCTGCACCATCCAGCCTTCTGCACTACTTCTACCGGACACCGTCTTGGCCTCTACTCCTCCTAGGTCTCTGCACCATCCAGCCTTCTTCACTACTTCTACCGGACATCCTCTTGGCCTCTACTCCTCCTAGGTCTCTGCACCATCCAGCCTTCTTCACTACTTCTACCGGACATCCTTTTGGCCTCTACACCTCCTAGGCCTCTGCACCATCCAGCCATCTGTGCTACTTCTACGGACATCCTCTTGGCCTCTGCACCTCCTAGGCCTCTGCACCATCCAGCCTTCTGCACTACTTCTACCTGACATCCTCTTGGCCTCTACACCTCCTAGGCCTCTGCACCATCCAGCCATCTGTGCTACTTCTACCGGACATCATATTGGCCGCTACTCCTCCTAGGCCTCTGCACCATCCAGCCATCTGCACTACTTCTACCGGACACCATTTTGGCCTCAACTCCTCGTAGGCCTCTGCACCATCCTGACTTCAGCATTTTCCCATAGTGAAAGCCCTCTGTGCTTTTGTCTCTCATTCCCCCTCCCTCTAGAATGTGAGCTCTCACGAGCAGGGTTCTCTACCCTATGTTTCATGTCTGTCCACTCATTGTGTTCCTCGCTTGTCCCTGTCATGTCTTATGTTTGATTTTGTATGCCATGTGATTTGTTCTGCTAATTGCATCCATGCATTTAGAATTCTACTTATCTGTATCCATGTACCTATTGTTATGCCCATGTATGTCTTATCTGTTTGATTATATCAGGCGCTGCGGAATCTGTGGGGCCATATAAATCAACAATGATGAGAATAATGAGTGCTACAATATTACATTGCTTCATAAAAGCAACTTAAACGACCTTGTTGTTACAACGTTCTGCACTTATCAGCAGCAAGAATAAATACATTTGTTATTTGTTGTCGCTGTAATTTAGTTGGAGGTGTAGCTTTTACTTGCAACACAGTTGCATTCATGTATTTACTATTCATTCACAAAATAAAATCTTGCAGAGCCCAATCACTCAGAAACACATAAATATTATTGTATTAAATAAAAGCAAAAAACCCCCAGATTATGCCATTATTTTCATTACAGCGATTAGAAACATCTTTTAATCAGATATAATAACCCAGTTTAGGGACTCCCTATTCTCTGTGCTCCAAATGCGATCCAACAGAAAGAAATCTCCTAATCCTTGGTTAGCACAGAAAGAAATGAGGAGGAAGCAGATGGAAGTTGATTAGTCTGTCCTTTGCTGCGGACAGGAGGCTGCTCCTGGGCTTCAGGAGGAGGTGGGGGGAGGGGGGGGGGCTGTCACTTGTTGGAGAACATATGGTGCAAATGAGAACGACTTCAGTGTAGAGATATAGGACACGATTCACCAAGGCACACAGTGTGAGCGCAACCCGCGTTCAGTATTATACGCACGTATTTAGGCTCTCTGTTCGCCCAAATTCATCAAGGCACGGATCTCAAGATACTTCCAGTACCTATGTGGATTATAAATTTGCAAAAGAACACAAAGGAAAACAAAATCTTGAATTAATGTTACCTGTTAATAATAAAAGCATTAATAATAAAACAGTAAAAAAAATAAAAAATGATACCCCCCCCCCCGTGAAATATATATATTAGGATGATCTCAGTGTCTACTGCTCATAAAATAAATTTTTGCAGTTGCACGAGATTGCAAACACATGTTATAGCATGCATTTGAGACTGTCATCACTACTGATCAGGATGCAGACTAGCCCCATAGCTGGTGCAAGAGATACGGCATAAAAGCGAGTGACTTTAAAATGCGTCGGGCCGAATTCAGACGTTGCTAAGTGCGCTTCAGTTGAGCACGCCCACAATGTTCTGCGGCTATGTAAAAACGCTGCTTACCCACCCAGTTCATTCCCCGAAATCGCAAGCTGTAGTAAGTGTCCTTTGCGCTCTCCGGACGACGGAACAAGGCTGCGTTCACGGCCGTGTCTGGGTATGCGCAGAATGATTTCACGCACAATATGCTTAAAATCGGCAGATATGTGCAGTGATGAATCAGTCCCATAGGATCCATTATCTAGAAGGAGTGGGACATGGAATAAGAGATTTTTTTTTAGTATTACTGGGAGCACCATGTTTAAAATTTACTAACGCACATTTAAAAAGTATCCCTGCAGTTCCCCAAACTGCCCCTGGCATTCTTCCTATATCAGTAAATTGTCTAGCAGTGCTCCTCACAGTTAGCCTCATGTAGAATTAGACGCATTTTCTTTATTTACATATGAAGATTGTAGATGTAACATGCGTCCAAAAAATGCTGCAAATACATATGTATGATGGACTATGCTGGGCTATTGTTTAAAAAACAATGCAGGCAATACTCTGCTATACTCTTTTACCAATTGATTACAGACCTAAAACCATTCTGGGATAACGCTTACTCGTTATGGAGCCGCAAGCGGGCTTAGTGTCACCAGCCCAACCTGGTATAGACTTGCGCAGAGGACACCAGACAGTTTGTCCACCTCGATTGCCACAAGCAGCCCAGGCTATGAACGAAGGTGCTTGGATCACTTTATTGTGTGTGTGTGTGTGGGGGGGGGGGGGGGGGGGGGGGGAAGCATCCTGTTTTAATAAAGAATGGTTTGATCTCTGTTTATTAACATCATCATCATCATCATTATCAACCCAGATCATGCTCCATGGATTCAGCATCTGCAACAGAGACACCTTCAAACAGCCTGTAGCTTCTTTTACCTCTGAATGTGCCGCAGTTACGTTCACATTATACTTGCCTACTCTCCTGGAATTTCCGTGAGGCTCCCGAATTCCGAGGAGTCCTCCAGGCATTGTTCCGGATGTGATGAAGGCGGAGCTTAGTGTCATGATTTCACATCATCAAGCCCTGCCCCCTGCTTTGAAATGCCGTGAATGTTAGCATTTATTAGCAGGGGGCAGGACTAATGTGATGCAACAGCATTACCACGCCCCCTCCTACCCCCTGTCACATGACCTCTGCTCCAGGCAGAGGTTTAAAAATTTGGCAAGTATGGTTCACACGTAGGGATGTGTACCGGCCACTTTTGGTGTCTCGTATTTTGTGTTTTGGATTCGGATTTGCTTGAGGTTCTGGGTTCGGATTTGTTTCGCAAAACACCTGACGAAAGGTTTTGGTTCGGATTTAAGGTTTTGGATTCGGATTTATTTTGAAAAAAACATAAAAAGTGCTAAAAACCAGTTTTGTGTTTTTTTTTTCCACTACTACGCTATTATTAACCTCAATAACATTCGATAACAATCATTTCCACTAATTTCCAGTCTATTCTAAACACCTCACAATATTGTTTTTAGGCCAAAAGGTTGCACCCAGGTAGCTTGAGCACATAATGCCAAAAAAGAGGTACAAGATGGAATTGTTCTGGGCCCTCCCTCCCACCCCTCGCGAGATTCGAAGCGAGACTTGGACGACAGAGCCTCGTTTTCAATTTTTTGCCCGCCGGAAATATCCGAACAGTGCTCGGATCCCGTTCGGATCCGCACTGTTCGGGTGGGCTCGGATTAGCGGAATCCGAGCCCGCTCATCTCTATTCACACGCCGACTGTACTTACACTACGAATAACCACCCCTTCCCTCTCCCGTTCCCCCTCTAAATATAAAGAATATTAAGTGTAAGCTGCAGCTGAATCTGAATCGGACGCAAGCACACAGAATTTTTGTGCACATGAGCAGTACGGACAAGTGTATTTTACGGGGCTCACCGCTACCTGAACCCCGGTGACTGTAAAATGAGGCCCTTCGTGATCATTTCAGATAATGTCACACATCAAAAGTCAGCTAAGTCCTCATGATAAAGATACAATACAAAAATGTTCTTTATTCAATGAGTCATTCAGTGTCACCTACTCAGTCACTTCAGATCAGATGAAAGGTAGTTATTTAGGGATGTAAATTGTGTTTGCAGCAGAGTTTCCGAACTCGCCCAGGGCTGCAACTGCAGATTGATGTAACTGGGGGCAATGGAGTGGTAAACGCACGTCTCCTCCTCTTAGGTAATTGTGATCATGTAGTCACCTAATCCTCTGTCTTTACGTCGGCGGCCCTCATATCTAATCTCTGTGACTCAGATATCTCCTTCAGCCCAGATTGTTTATTTTTATATTTGTTTCTAGTCTAGCTAACGCATAGGTAGTATTTTGCATAAAATGTGTTGGATATAGGGTGATATAAATTGTACATTGCTGCATGAAATGTTGGTGCTTTAAAGCTATGGGAGAATAAGAATAAAAAGTTGCACCATCGGTCTAATTTAGAGTTGGGTGCATCCAAAAATATGGGACATTTACGTTTTCTTAACCCACATGTTAAATGCGTCTGCTGTAAGATACGTTTTCATCGAGCCGTGACCACACACTATAGACCCCCACCGTCGTCAGTGTAATGACGACTGGCAGTTTAATGTATAACTAAAAAATAAGTAAATACATTATCTTTTTAAACCCCCCCTCAAAGTGAGCTAAGCACCAGAGCTCACAGACTGGGTCCCAGCAGGCTTGGATTGCCAGGGCATGCTGGTGCTTGTTGTTCTACAAGCACCAGTATGCTCTAGTAGCCATGGGTATGCTGGCACTTGCAGTTGCACAAGCGCTAGCAGTTTATCGCTGCCTGGGCTTGCTGGGACTAGTAGTGCCACATGGGTAAATGCTATGTTTTTACTTAAAACTCTTATTACTCCAATACCCACCAGCCAGAGATGTTGGAAGGAGCTCCAGTGCTGTCAGCAAGGGGCGTTTATTTCCTATAGGCTGGGGGGGCAATTTTTGCCTCTTGATTCCCCAATGGGAATTCCACTCCATGCTGAAGAGGCTGTAGCTGTGTCCCTCTGTGACAGGGGCCCCATGCTGTGACTGTAACCAGCACAGTATGTCATAACCTTGTGCAGATTGCAGCTTTGGGGGGGCCCCATGATGTTGGTGCCCCCACATTAGCGGTAACTAGCCAAGACTACGGGCACTGATGCTGGAGTCACTTTTGCCCTGTGCTTTTTTTTTTTATATATAAAGTTTCATTAGTTCATATTAATTAATATTGTGAAGGTCCCGTCATCAACATCATCATCATCAGCAGCGATCGGGCACCTGTGTCCTGACAGGAGTATCTGCAGCTGCGTTCACCTCTGATTAACTTGATTAACTCACAAGTCCACTAACACGTCCTTAATGTACTTGGCCTACATCTGTACGACTCTTCTCTTCCCCGTATTACCTCTCCAGATGTAAAGGAGATGCAAAGCAGGGATACACACAAATCTGAATACGGATATATATATATATATATATTATGGTTGTTTTTTTTTGGGTGTGCATAGGCAATACAGTAACGCATATTGTACACGATAAATGTACTTGTGTCTTCATTCATCCGTTTGACAGGAGCCTAATCCCACTACTCTGTTTTATTTGGAGACCCGGCTCTCCCACTATCGTGCTCTCCCCGTACCTTACAATTGTCACCATTTTGGCAGAACAGTTGAGAATCGCTGACCTGGAAAGAGACGGAGCATCGCCCATGGGATCCCATTATGGGGTGGAGTTCAAGGTCAGCAGGGTCTTCTCCTGAAATACTCTGCTGCCGGCGATACTCTGAGGATCTGATAGGTTGTTCTGTGCCCACCTAGTTTACCACAGAGAACACACAAACGTGCACAATATTAACAAAAATAGGACTTGATCCAAGTGAAACCATAAAAATAATAATAACTATAATATTCTTCTTCTTCTTCTTTTTATTATTATTATTATTATTATTATTATTATTATTATAATTATTATTATTATTATTATTATTATTATTATAATTATTATTATTATTATTATTATTATAATTATTATTATTCTGCCTCCTTACTTTGGTTTTAATTTACTCTATTTATTTTTTTGTTTCTGATTTCAAAACCTTCTGCATAGATAATTCTATCGATCTATCTATCTATCTATCTATCTATCTATCTATCTATCTATCTATCTATTTATCTATCTATCTATATTAATCTATCTTATATCTATCTATCTATCTATCTATCTATATATTAATCTATCTCATATCTATCTATCTATCTGTCTATCTATATATTAATCTATCTCATATCTATCTATCTATCTATTTATCTATCTATCTATCTATCTATCTATCTATCTATCTATCTATTTATCATTGATCTATCTATATATCCCATATTTATCTATCTATCTATCTATCTATCTATCTATCTATCTATCTATCTCATATCTATCTATCTATCTATCTATCTATCTATCTATCTATCTATCTATCTATCTATCTACCGTATTTCCCCATGTATTAGACGCACCTTTTCCCCCAAAATTTTGGGTCTATTAACTGGGTGCGTCTTATACAGGGGTAGTAGCACTTACCCTGTCAGATGATTCCTCTGTCCGGTAAAGTCTTCTCTCTGTCTGATCCTGATGCTGGAAACCCGATTTAAGGTCCTCTCTGCGAGGTCCGGATGTCCTTTCTGGACCTTGACAAGTTCCTGAAATGCATCCTTTCAGGACCTTGAGCTTCCAGCATCAGGATCAGACAGACAGAAGACTTTACTGGACAGCGGAAGCATCTGACAGGGTAAAGCAGAATTGACTATAGCGTTGTCTCTCCTCTGTATAAGGAGACAATGTTTATCCTCAATTTTTTCACATGATTTATATAGGTGCGTCTTATACAGTGGAGCGTCATATACATGGGGAAATACGGTATATATTAATCTATCTCATATTTATCTATCTATCTACTTTCTATCTATCTATCTATCTATCCATCTATCTAACTCATATCTATCTATCTATCTATCTATCTATCTATCTATCTATTTATCATTGATCTATCTATATATCCCATATTTATCTATCTATCTGTCTATCTATCTATCTATATATTAATCTATCTCATATCTATCTATCTAACTCATATCTATCCATCTATCTATCTATCTAATCTATCTATCTAACTCATATCTATCCATCTATCTATCTAATCTATCTATCTATTAATCTATCTCATATCTATCTATCTATTTGTCTATCTATCTATCCATCTATCTAACTCATATCTATCTATCTATCTATATATTTATCTATCTATTAATCTATTTATCTCATATCTATCTATTTATCATCGATCTATCATTGATCTATCTATATATCCCATATTTATCTATCAATCTATCTATCTATCTATCTATCTATCTATCTATTTATCTATCTATCTATCTATCTATTATCTGTCTATCTATTAATCTATCTCATATCTATCTATCTATCTATCTATCTATCTATCTATCTATCTATCTATCTATCCATCTATCTAACTCATATCTATCTATCTATTTATCTCATATCTATCTATCTATCTATCTATCTATCTATCTATCTATCTATCTATCTATCTATCTATCTATCATATTATAATATTAAGCATCTGTTACATGAATCATCCATCTAGTAATAACACTGACATGTACTGACTGATAGATGTGGTGCAGGCAGCTGTAACTGCACACTCAGACAACAGATTATATTCCTACAGTCCAGTCCTAGTGTTACCTCTCAGCTTATGTTCTCTCTATGTGGAATGTGCTGTAATGAAGCCATACCACCTGGCTGTCTATGAGGGTAGCTGTGATCACTCTATGCTGGAATGTGGATGTAAAACAGCAGAGAGCAGCGGGCAGGACATATAACCTGCAGATAAAGGTTAGCTCTGTGTTTGTTAAATGGTGAAATCCGATTTGCCCTTTGAAATGCGATACAGTACATTCAACATAAAAAATAAATGCATGGCTCTCTCGGAGGCAAAATCTGACTCCTGTTACATTGTGGCTGAATGTAACACTGGTCACAGAGGATGAATAAAATGCATAGAACCTGATACAATAATAACGCCAACCAGACCTCCCCACCCAGGACACAATGACTCAAAAGTTGTTCAAAACATCAATAAATACAATAAAATCAATATCATCTTGATATTGTTACAGATAATGCATGTGTAATACATGAAACAAAACAAATAGAACTTGTGCTCTATCAAAAACCCAACTGATATATAGAAGTAAATAATAAACAAACAGTCTAAAAAGAAAGAAGAATCATATAATATCAAGGGAAAATAAACACTAAAAATAAATAAATTGTTGTAGCGATTTAGAACGGCAAGTGTAGCATACACTTATTTCTATACTACTGATTATATGTTGCTTTCTCTGTTTAAGTATAATAAGCGAGTAGCAAAACTGGGATCACATCATCTCTTATCTTAACGTTTGCTACATTCTTAATTTGTTGTTTTTAACTTTTTTAATATCATTTGTTGTTCGAAGTTTAGACTTTTTAGCAGAGATGTTCACTGACCCCCGTGTTTTGGTTTTGATCTGAATTAACTTTGTGTTTTGGTTTTGGCAAAACTGCCCTTGCGTGTTTTGGTTTTGGACACCTATTTTTTTTCTAAAATCACATAATTTTATCCCTACATTATTAATAACCTCAATAACATTAATTTCCAGTCAATTTTTGGCAATTGACAAGAACACTGCTCCCCTCCTGTTTCTGTATGAGCAATGGCACTGAGCAATGGCACTGGAGACTGGAGAGTGACAAGAACACTGCTCCCCTCCTGTTTCTGTATGAGCAATGGCACTGAGCAATGGCACTGGAGACTGGAGAGTGACAAGAACACTGCTACCCCTGTTTCTGCGTGAGCAATGGCACTGGAGACTGGAGAGTGACAAGAACACTGTTACTCCTGTTTCTGTGTGAGCAATGGTACTGAGCAATGTCACTGGAGACTGGAGAGTGACAAGAACACTGCTACCCATGTTTCTGTGTGAGCAATGGCACTGAGCAATGTCACTGGAGACTGGAGAGTGACAAGAACACTGCTACCCCTGTTTCTGTGTGAGCAATGGCACTGAGCAATGTCAGTGGAGACTGGAGAGTGACAAGAACACTGCTCCCCTCCTGTTTCTGTATGAGCAATGGCACTGAGCAATGACACTGGAGACTGGAGAGTGACAAGAACACTGCTACCCCTGTTTCTGCGTGAGCAATGGCACTGGAGACTGGAGAGTGACAAGAACACTGTTACTCCTGTTTCTGTGTGAGCAATGGTACTGAGCAATGTCACTGGAGACTGGAGAGTGACAAGAACACTGCTACCCATGTTTCTGTGTGAGCAATGGCACTGAGCAATGTCACTGGAGACTGGAGAGTGACAAGAACACTGCTACCCCTGTTTCTGTGTGAGCAATGGCGCTGGATCTCCTGGGGAGGGAGGTACTTATGGAATCCAAAACTCGTGAGATCCGACAACACAACAATGATGTTTTGCCTCAATTCAGATCCAAGGACGAGCGAAAGCACCCAGCCGGCTCGCGAGCCTACTCGGATCCCCTAAGTTTGGGTGGGCTCGGTTTTCAGAAACCTGAGCACGAGCATCTCTACTTTTTAGCAATTTTTTTTTTTTGTTGAAGATCATTTTGTTCTGTTTTTAATTTTTTTTTCCTGCATGAACTTTGCAAAATGATTTACCGGTTGTGAAAAACTGAAATTCGTCAACACTTGATAATAAGCAATTTTTTTCCACTGGTCTGGAAACTTATATGACTCCGTTAGACATCTTTAAAAACGTCCTCTTTATAAAAGTCAAGCCTGGCCACCCGCTAATATAGTTGGTATCATGTATCCTGTTGTTTAAATGATACATTTATTACAAGTTACAGAAGAATTCTATAACTAATGCTACCCTACCTCCTCTTTTTCAGTCATAATTCTCTGGTTCAGGTGAATTTTCTAATGCGTCCGGGTGGAGCAGCCGTTTACCCCTCTTACGGCTATAAAAAGAAAAAAAGACCTTTCTTTGCTCTACTACAATCTCACTACTCAGTTGTCGCTGTTCCCCAACTCTGCAATTACTGTGGGTTCCCCATCATCACCTTCCACATGGGAGTAACTGACAGACAGTGCTAGATGCTTGCAGCAGAGAACTTTCTGATTGCAGGCAGTGCTAACAACAGAGAACGACTCGCTAGTTCCCCCTGGACTAGGCCCCACTATCTCCATGGGCCCCTGTGGACCACAACTACTGCACCAATGGTAGTTCCGCCACTGTGCAAAACAGCGGGCATGCTGTATACTACCAGACCTGCAATTTCCATCTCACCACCTTTTGTGGAAGTCAGAGACCTCGAGTCTGGCATGGCATGCTTAAACTTGTAGTTCCACCACCATTGTCTACATCTGCTTATTTAATTGGGAATTACTGTAGGGCGATTGACATGAAGGTGTGGCATATTATAGCCAAAGGGGGTGGCCTAAATATTGGCTTGTGTTAAACCTTTCACTAACCCCATGCATGACCGTGGCGAGTCACGCAACTACAGGCAAAGTGCTCTTATACAGGCGGAATTCTGAGGTGACTTCTAATGTCTTTAGAACTAACAGTGAAGGATATCTTAACCCTTATCATAGTACAGTATTGTTTCCTGATTAGTTGAAATGTAAAGTTCTTTAAATAAAAAGTTAAGTAAAATGTGTGTGGTAATCATGGAGGGTAAAGTGTGTGGAAACTTATTTTGTACACTGACCGTTCCTTGGTGTTACCAAAAAACAGATGTAGCCTGGTACCTGTCTGATCCTGTCTGGAGCTCTATCCCCCTATTTGCTGCTGTTACCGTGTGAGGGGACGGACGCTGTAAGTTAGGTCGGAGCTCTTGCTATATTGTTGTACAGTAGATTATCTGCTCATTCCCTGATTCTAAAGAAACAGAATTCCACACACCATCAAGTGTCAGGGGTTGGGTACGCTTGGCCGATGAGGAAAAATCCGACATCGACAATCTCTACAAATGAAAACCGATTGGAAAATAAACAGACTTACCTTGCAGCCAACACTGGAGATCACCGATTGGATCACCATGCTGATAGCAAGTCATTCCGATTGGAGAAGTGTTCGGCAATGCAGCTTGACGTCATCGCGATGCCTGTTAATATAAATTTAAAGCGGCAATGTGGGGACCCCTAAGGTTAAGTGTTTAAACACTTAACCCAACATTGGCGCTTTAAATTTCTATTGACAGATTTTTCGATGACGTCAAGCTGCATTGCCGAACACTTGTCCAATCAGAATAACTTGCTGTCGACATGGTGGTCCAATCGAAGATCTCCAGTGTCGGGTTCAAGGTATTTTCCAATCGGTTTTTCAGAAATTCTGATTTTCTTTGTAGGGCTTGTCGATGTCGGATTAGTGGTAATCGTGAAACCGAGCGTCAGTACAGACAAAACATACCTAGATAGCAAGAGCATAGATTGTAAGCCTGCGAGCTGGGCCCTCTTACCTCTCTGTATGTATGTGTTACTCAATATTGTTTTCTTACTGTTTATTCCAAATTGTAAAGTGCTACGGAATATGCTGGTGCTATATAAATAAATGATGATGATGATGATGATGAAGAGCATCTCAGCAACTGCGTATTGAAAGAGCACACACAGAATAATCTTTTAAGACACATATGATGGTAATATATGTATATACTCCTGCAAATAAATGATGAGTTCTGACACTTATACCTAATGAGTTACTGATGGTATTATTCGGTGTTAATTAGAAAGACGCGTGTATCTTAAGGTATATCAAACACGGAATGTAAATTACTACGGATATTACAAGTCACCGGGGATTTCCATTAGCTGTATAGAAGCACTCTGCCCTTTCTGCGGTCACAGAACTCCTCCTGGACTTAGACTATCCGTAGTAATTTACGCTAGGAGATATATTATCCCATTTACAACTGATGAAGTCTGACCACATATCACTGATTATAAAGTTATTCAGCACAGAAATGTGTCAGTATATGATTGTCTAATATGTCTTATTAAATCTCATAGCATCTAATTGCAATCAATACATTGTTGTTGTTTGTGCATGTCTATACATTATAGGCAGGACTGCCATATACATACCATATATTGTAGGTATTGTTTATTCCCATAACCACCTGTGAAATTTGATGAACTTACTATCTTGGATTTGAAGATTAAGTAAAATGTATAGGTATAATGTGATTGACCACGGTGTACTACAGTAAAAACCTTGTAAGGTATAGAAGGTATTCACATGGTCAGGGCCAGTATTCACACGCACAGGGGGGGGATTTCCAGTTGAGCGCAAAATATGCCTTATTTGCATATATGCTAATATTTATCTGCCCAATTATGTTTGCTCAATTGTTGTTTGACGTACGTACATCTTAGGATCAGAGCAGCGTTTGCAATCGCGTAGCTTGGGGGACGGACAAATAGACACTAGATAGGTGTAACCCAAAATAAGACGCATCTGAAAGAAATGTAATTATACCTTATGTACATAAGCAAAAAAATGGTGCTATACGCAAAGGATTATGGGTAAGAGGAGAGTTTCTGTACAATATGCTGTCACAATGAAGATCCCTATATACGGAAGAAATTTAGAAAGTAGACCATCTGAAAGACATGCAGTGTGGGACCTATAAAATACCCAGTAACCAAAATCAATACCTACCTGGGAGGAGGCTTTGGCTGTTCTGCAGATCACTAGAGAAATTAGTCAGCTAATAATAAGCAAATTAATAATGCATTAAGTAAGGGTACACAGCGGAATATGTACTACGAGATGTTACACGGTACAGGTCTACTGGTAGATGTGTTGAATACTTTTGTGTAAGAAAATCTATTTGCACCTTGAAGCAGTGGGCTTTGCTTTAGATTTCCCTTAGATTGTACGCTCCTCTGAGCAGGGCCATCTCTCCTCCTGTTTCCACCACTTCTAACTCTGCTCTCCAGCTACTTAGCCCTCCTCCTCGAGGGTCCTCCACCCCACGTCCACTCTCGCTCCCTCCTCCCCCCTGGGGGTCTCCCTGTCTTCCGCGCCCTCCTTCTTGGGCCCCGTCGTTTGCGGATCCTCCCTCCCCCTTCCCCGCCCTCTCTAGCTGTGCATTGAGCGTACTGAGTTGCTGTGTTTACTGTACTGTGCTGTCTCCCATTGTATTGTGATTTTGTTTGTCTCTGTACGGCGCTGCGGATGCCTTGTGGCGCCTTATAAATAAATATTAATAATAATAATAATAATAATAGATAGATTTTTAAAAGAGGTAGCAGATTTTGCTTAACGAATGCACCACCGCTTCTTACCCTGCATTGGATGGGCACGTGACGTGCACAGCAGCTAAGCAGAGCTGCAAGAATCCAACAGGGAAGCTGAAAAAGGAATGCATTCACATCAGGGGGGATAGTGGCATCAAACGTGGGCTTAGGTGGCACTATGTTAAAGATGACATTAATGCCCATCTCTCTTGATATTTTTTTTTTTTACTGGGGTGTAATAGTCCCAAAAAGTGAATTGTATAAATCAAGTATTTGCCAATCTGTTATCATTGGGTAGATACATTCTACAGTAGAGTGTATACGGATCTGGAGATTTACTTCTGCAGTGGATGTGGGATTACGCACTCCCGCTTTATCTGACAATCTATTTAATATCAGACCTACATAAATAACTTTTCACACTGATGACCTGTGACCCACTAATGTCACACAGATGATGTAGCACTGGGCATATGCATATGATAACTCCGTCCAATGAGGAGAGTTTTTAAGTGGCAGGAAAAGTTAGCTACACCCTGCTAGAGTGTATCCAACGGTAAGAATTGTTGTTACAAAATACATCCTTTGGGCAAATTATGTCTGTTTCAGTTAAAAATAAGTTCATAATGTTTGAAATATCTTTTAATGATAAGATATTCGGGACTTCTGCATATATATATATATATATATATATATATATATATATATATGTAATGAGATGCAATCTACATATATCTCTGTCTGATTTTTAATGGTTATTTTTAAGGCCAATTTCTTCATGGAGTAAGGTAACATGTAGGCAATATAACCAGTGACGGGGAACAGAGAAAGAAGAGCCATGTAACGAGTTACTTGTGAGAGGGGAAGACACAAATATTTTACACAAATCTCTGAACAATCTACATCTCAAGAGTCAACTTATCTCTTTGCCTGACGTTAATGAGTTTAAATCCCAGTAAGGTGAATTGATTTTAAAACGATGGAATTAATTAAAACAGCAGTTGGTTATTAATATTGCATGAATAATTGAATTATGAGAGGTAGTTTACACCTGCATTACCCTCAAATGGTGTCATTTGTAAGTTCTATTGTCTACCTATCACATTAAATGACCAATTTTATTTATTAGCACTTAATGGGCTACCCATAAAGCAGGCTAGTTGTGTGAGTTATACATTAGCATTGGTTGAGTTATTTCCTTCTATCTTTCTTGCATTGTAGCCCCTCCTTCATGTCAGAGGCATGTTTTTATAGTTTTTAAGCTTTGTCCCAAATCACGATGGTCAACTGGTCAAACATAGGCTGTAAATGGCTCTCACCCCTACATGGTAATGCTTGCTGTATGTCAAATGTTTATTTAAAGCATTAAATGGTTACCATGGTCTGTAGTAAAACCATGAATAGTTACCAATCCCCCACCAAAACCCTGTGTTTGCTCCTAGAATGGTAATTTTAACAATATGGACAGTAAGATGAGAGAAGATGGCTGGTCTGCTTCAACAATATGGCTGGATAGGTAACAGAATATGACTAAAAAAGTAACAGAATATGGCTGGGTAGGTTAAAGAATATGGCTAGATAGGTAAGAGAACATGGCTGGATAGATTAGAGAATATGGGTGGATAGGTAAGAGAAATATGGATGGACAGGTAAGAGAATATGGCTGGATAGATAAGTGAATATGGCTGGATAGGTAAGTGAATTTGGATGGACTGATAAGAGAATATGGCTGGATAGGTAAGAGAATATGGATGGAAAGCAAAAAGAATATGGTAGAATAGAAAAACAAATATGGCTGGACAGGTAAGAGAATATGGCTGGATAGATAAGAGAGTATGGCTGGACATGTAAGAGAATATGGCTGGACAGGTAAGAAAATATGGCTGGAAAGGTAACAGAATATGGCTGGACAATGTTTCTCTCTTACCTCCCTTCACATGCAACCCTATGCTCACTGATATAATTACATTAGAGGCTGTGCAGAGGTCACTGCCTGCCACAAGACCCGCCTTCTCCTGTTGGCATGACCATTCCGATTATCTGATTGACTGCTGGGTGTTCTATCCCTGCCCACTTCAAAACAGGTAAAGAGGGGATGAATATGGAAAACATAAAGTTGCTCCGACCCAAACAAAATGCACTTAAAATAGTTTAAGGAGATTAAAAGTTAGGAGACTTTAAAGTAGTGGGATTATCCAGAAGGCCAGAGGCAATAGCGGATAAATTGCATTTCAGAGAAAGCTAATATATAGGTAATATAGGCAGGAGAAGATGGATTGATTGGTAGAATAATATGGGCACACCAAATGCAATGGATTGAGGGAATTAAGAACAGGAAGTTTTAAAATGTACTCATTGTAGACAAAAGGTATTTTTAATGAGTCAGAACATGATACCCTGGGTCTGACTAGTGACTTGTATCTCTGCTAACAAGATATCCTAAAGCCGACATTGTTATCCTAACTAAAGGTTGTCCAGGCCCCATAAGCTGGGACAATTATAATATAATTATAGGTAAAGGGGACACTTGACCCTCTGTATATCCCTCAGTGGGCTGTGAAATGTCTATGCTGAAATACTAATACTGCCCCAGTCCATTTTGAGAACACTGCTACACACCTGGACAAAGCTGTAGGAGCCAGCAATAGCTTAGAGAATTCCAGGACTGGCAGAGGTTGTGTCTGAGCCTGTGATAGTGAAAGGGAACATGACACAGTGTTGAAGGGGAAGGATATGAGAGAGCAGGGAGGAGCCGGAGCAGTAAACTGATCTTTGTCTGCTCCAATCAGTTATATGTGAACACCAGCCTTGTTAGTGTCACTCTGGATTCAAAGCAAAGCATCTGTCTGTGGCTCTCTCTCTCTCTCTCTGCTGGTTATACGGACATCTCTGGTCCAGGAGCAAAAGGGGCGCAGGAGAGGGACAGCAGCCAACACTCTACACCAGAAACAGGGGACTTTTATACCACTACAAAGTGCAGACTCGCAGCTGCAGCGCTGTAACTAGTTCACACCTGCCGGCTGCGCTTCTCAGTCACTATTATTTGCCTTATATATAGCTGGTGGCTCTGGACTGTCTTCGCGCAGAGCGCAGGTGGCTCTGGACTGTCTTCGCGTAGAGCGCAGGTGGCTCTCGTCTGTCTGCGCGCAGAGCGCAGGTGGCTCTCGTCTGTCTGCGCGCAGAGCGCAGGTGGCTCTGGTCTGTCTTCGCGCAGAGCGCAAGTGGCTCTGGTCTGTCTTCGCGCAGAGCGCAGGTGGCTCTCGTCTGTCTTTGCGCAGAGCGCAGGCTGCAGCCGGGATGCAGATCTCTGCTTTTACTACTTTCCTCTGATCAGCTTGGGGATGATGAGATGATTCAGCCTCTGGGACCGCTCAGGATGACAGCAACTTTCTGATACACCCACAACATGAACGTACCGGTCTGAGATATGTGTCCTGCTTTTGAGAAACACAATATGTAATTCTCAATCACCATCTGGCCAATGGACAGGGTAATGGAACAAAGCTCTCACCAGCTCTCCCCTTCCTGCAGATGAAGCGCTGGTCCTTCTTATCAGTAAGTTCTTGGGATCTGTGATTACTACCTGTAAAAGCAATCGTCCTCAGCCGGGGGGGTCAGGCAATAAGTTTTACTTTAAAGGCTCAATAAAAAGTAAAAGGTTCTGAACTATTTAATTGATGTAATATCACTGATTACTATGTCGTCTGCCTTATCAATGTGGCAACGACAGTGTTAAAGAGATTAACGTTGTATGCACTAATTAGTGTTGCTTGCAGTACAGTCATTGCATGTATGCTACTATGTGTTTACAATTCATTATTTGGAAACTTACCTTATACTTCAAGCTGACTTTAATACCCTTTGTCTTTCACCCCCTGTAATTATCATTAAGCCCTCTCTATATTCCTAGCAGATAGTCGGGTCAATACTTGCCGGGTTATATGTAATACACTCATTACTAGCTGCATAATTTAGCTTTATCCACCATCCGTCTATCTATGCATATGATTATCAATAATCTGCAAAGAATGCGCGCTATAGTATTATTTGAAGTGTTAATTAATTTCCATTGATGCTGTTTATAGTATGCATATTTGCAGCGCAGCAATTGTTTTATATGCATTGTCTAATCCATTGTTATAAGCATCTCCTCTGTGCATCACCAGCCCTCCTATGACTTGTGCCGGGGGAGGCTTAGTTAAAGGGATAGAGGAATTGTCCTTGTGTCAGGTGCTGGTACCAGCTGCTTTCTTCCACGGTCTGATCAAATGGACAAGCTGCTTCCACTACAGATGACCTCCTGCCGTGGCTTTTCCTCTATACTCACAAGGAAAATGCCTCTAGGATCACTTTCATTATCCCTTTATAGATCATCCGCATCCCTGGCAGGAGTGTAAGGTGCACAGGTCTGCTCATCCATTTGAGTCAGCTGGATGAGAGGGAGTCAGATGGTGGAGTAGCATGCTCTTTGGTTGCAAGCTGATGCACTTTTCTGGTCAGACGCGTTGTGTGTATTGTGAGTTTATTTGCACTCTGGTCTATAGATGAAGTTCAGGGAACAGCTGCTGACAGAATATTAGATTTTATTTGCTGCTTTGATAATTGCTATAGTTCAGGAAGGTCTATATGTGTAGAACATGATAAGTGCAGGAGTTTTGTCGCTGTCCACGAATTAGTGCTGAAAACAGAGTCCTTCTCATGCACTAAGTTCCTTCCTTTTATGCAGGTGAAAAACTTTCTACTAGTGACAAAAACTCTCAATGTTAAACTCTCTTTTATAGTTCTACATTCTATGACCTTTGTCTGGAGCTTTGCATAAATCAGCGTAAACATTTGATCCATTATTGTATTGTTATAAATATAAGGAATGATAAATATTATCATATCAGATAAATATAGGATGTTTAAAATAAGTGCAATGCCCACTGTGTAATTAGTACACACAGTGATGAAGAAGCTATCTCAATGATGACCCATACCTCAGACTTTGCATTTAAATGCAATTATTTTGCGCCAGTTTCTCCTCCATATATAATCTACTCAGCGATACAACCAAATGGTATCATAGCAGCATCTTGAAATATTTTGCATTACATGTTGAGTGCAAAGTTACAGGTACTGAGCAATCCATTGATTTTCTCAGCTACAAACGCTGCTTTGACAGATTATTTCATAAGCCCACATTTGAGTTTGCTTGATTTAATAATGAAATCAGATCAGTGTAATGATAGATTAATGGCTGCAATTAGCAGGCTGCTTACACATAATTAATATTTTAATGCTTTGTTGTAAATAAGTGAGTCAGTATCCGCACATATTGTTTTAATGCGGATGCTTAGGAAGTGAGTATACATCATATTTAGATGCAATTTATGTACTTTTTTTTACGTTTTCCATTTCTCTTACACATTCTGTTCCTCTTATTTTGAATTTAAATAGCGGACGACACACAGTTAAAAGGCTTAAACTGTATTATTTAGAGCCATATGCCTGCTACTGTTTATATGAGTAACGTGTTAAATGGAACAAAAAAAATAAATAAAAATCCTTGAGTGCATTGCGAAGGCAGCAGCACTACTAATATTGAAATGAAAATGTGTTTTGTTGCAGTTGATCATAATGGGAAGAATGCCATTGGAAAGGTCACTACGTATTCATTTTCCTATCTGACACAGCTTGGTATTGCAAAGCATTCATTTTGCAGATGTGAGTCAATTTATATTTAGAATCTTATTTTCTCCGAGTGTGTTTTGTTTTGCTGTAGGAGAAAAAAAAACAACACACAAAACAAATGAATCTACTGTTTGATTGATGTGGTTCAAGTGTTTGAATGCTGGAGGTAGCGCAGAATAGACTGGCCGTCCTTGAGTTTGCAGTCATTGACCCAGTAGATTATAGGGAGAAAAAAAAGTGTGTGTAAAAATGGCTGAAAAGGAATCTTTTTCATTTTCCTAGTTCAAGGATGTCTTGGGTGACATAGACAAACCTGTAAACAATCTCACCTCTGCACATCTGTCTTTGCGATGGCTGATAACTGTTTAACATAATCTTTTAATCTCAGTAATGTACTAAAAATGACTTTTTATAAGCAGTTGTGGATAACATAATACACAAGTCTACCAGAATTCACAATGCAGAAATATAATATACCCAATATTCTCCAATCACTTTCTCTTTTCCTAGAAACATCTGCTTCGTGGGTCAATTTCTAAGGATCATGCTGGGAACTTTATTTTTTTTTTAGTTCACTCTTTAAATGGTTTGCATGGCCCCTTACTGAGTTATATGCAAGATAGGGTCATAAGGCCAAGACGGTATAGAGAGAAAATATGTTCATGTAAGCCGCATCGTCTAATCACAAATCTCATGAAGTGGGGTCGCAGACGCAGCTGGCTGTCTGATTGCATCGTCTATCAACCAAGGCACTTCACAGTAACCCCGTGCATCTTCCTAAAAAAATGCATTATGTTTGTGTACCAAGTTTCCCAACAGTTATATTCTGTGAAAATATAGAATGCACAAAAGTGAATATCAATGTAGTGAACATGTGACATACTGACAATATCAATCAATCAGCTACTACTATAATAACTGAATGGACAGCTGCCAATTCTAGTGTGTGCGCAGGATTATAATTTATTTAAACTTTGGAAACAGACAAAGTTAGCAGATATATAACGGTATAGGCTGGTATAGGCTTTTGGAAACAGAATGTACAATTTAATTTATATTGGGGTCTGGTAATGGGTACTACCCCAAATGAACCCATGTAACGATTTTTAAAGTGTTAGAAAATAGAAACCCATTTGGACCATATAGCATTGAGTGCCATAGAAGGAGTTGTGCTCCAAAGAGTCGTTGTTCAAGACTGAGTGTACAGCAAACTCTGGATTCAGTACGTACTGTGCCATTTATTTATAGCAGTGGCTGTAAAATGAAAACCTAATCTATTTTAAAAATCCAGCCGGCTACGCATCTATTGCCTGAAACACATATTGTAATCTCTTGTACAATGATTTCAGCTCTGACAATAGTGACTTTAATTGAATGTTTTCTCTTGAAAAGAGTGTGATAGTTGCAGGAAAATTAGAGTGTACTGTACTGTACTCTGGTGATCTAAAAATAGATGTGCAAACTACCAAAGACGTGGTAAATAGTCTCGCAAGGGCAGCTAGCCTGTTTGAACTTGGGGCGAGCCCAGAGACGGATGCTGTGCTTGAGAATTTAATACCTTGACTTGTGTCCTTCTTGTGTCTACGAGATTTTGACTTAGGAAAAACACTGCAAATGTTCATCTGACCTGAGCCTACAAAGCAATGGTGTCTTGTGCTAAATACTCTCCCATCATTGACCTGCTAATCCACACTGTCCCTTCAAATAATAGAAACGATAGAATGGATTATTGTTGTTTCTGTCATGTAAATATCCCTCCTCCCCAAAAAAAAGATATATTCATCATTTAATCTAAAATAAAAGAATTCAATTTACTGTTACACTACGACCTCCCGCTTTTCTTGTCTGCTGGTATGTGGTGGAACAATTTTCTGAGTGAAAAAATAATCTTTACATGCAAATTGTATGCCAGATTACCATCAGTAATTTGCACTACGCAAACGTAAGCACATTTTTTTTAGCAATAATTATTCAACTTTGCAGCTGGTTGGCCTTTTCCAGAACTTGACAAACAACCTACTGTATGTGTTGCTTCCCCAGAATTCTAAGCAGGCTGCTAGCAGGCTTGCCTCTGCAAAGCAATTGGGTCTAGGGGACTACACACTGGACATAATGCAATGTACCCCAAGTTTGCATGAATTAAGCCGCATGGGTAACATACTCTGCTTTGTGTTTTATTTTATTGTTAACGTACGGTGCACATGTTTTAATTTATTGTTTCGTGGTGATTGCATCAATGGACATAGACCATTATTTAAGATTTTACTTAATAACAACCATTATTACTTCTGTAGGCCTTCACTTAGAACGGCCAACGTTTCATACAGCCCCAAATAACAACCATAAGTTAAAATAATGTAAAATGTGTCTCTTTAAATCTGTATTTTAAAGAAATAAAACATATGCACCCTGCAGTATCCATTTCTATTCTATATAAAGTGCAATGTAGCATCACAGTCCTTCACCCGGATTGGATAATCAAAGATCTGTGTACTTGTTAAGCAGGAGGGGGTTATAAAACTCTAAAAGACCCTACGTGGTAATTAAATATACAAATTCAATAAGAAATTATCCATATTTACACCACAAGTTTATTGTTATATTGACTGAGTTAATGAAGTGAATTAATCGAACGTGAGACTAATTTTAATTTATCCAGAGCAGGGATAATGCTGATGAGGCAGGAGCTTGTGTTGCTGGTAATATAGTCAGCTATTAACCTGTGTTATTGGTCTGCTAGATTTTGTATTTTGTATTCTTGCTTTATAATCATTAACTTAATGTGTTTTTATTTGCATATCAAGCCAACGATTATGCTTGACTGCAAATGAGCCGGCTGAAGTGGCCAAAGTTACACGGCAGCCCTTAGATGGGGTTTGTTAGACGACTGTGAGGCGAGTTAGAGAGTCCTGATTGGTCACATCATGTCACATGGTTAGTTTTAGATCATGTGATAAGTAAAGTGGCCTTTAGTGCCTTGGGGCACTAAAGCATACTTGCCAACATTTCTTTTTCTTTTTCCGGGAGATGCCGGCTGGGACGTGGGCGTGCAGGGGGCGGGGCGGCGAAATCGTGTCATTTTGGCCCCGCCCCCGTGACGGAATGACGCAAATCGCGTCATTTTACAGCGGGGGCGGGGCTAAACGCCGCGATTCCGGGTGAATCGCGGCGTTTAAACTGAATTTTTCCCACTTCCTATCAGGGAGATTGCCACACTCGTCCGGGAGACTCTCGCAAAATGCGGGAGTCTCCCGGACAAATCGGGAGAGTTGGCAAGTATGCACTAAAGGCTATTTTATATATTTGTCACCAGTATGATGGCTGTGGTTTAAATACTAGGGCAGCAGTGGGCAAGGGGCCAGCGGCCCTCTGAGCCTGACCCTACAGCCGCCCCCCAGCCGGTTGCTCCAATCAGAATTGGGGGCTTCTGCATCATGTGACTTCCTCTGCACAGTGCAGAGAGGTCACATGGCCTACCCAGAGGAGGGAGGGGGGGCGTGCCCTGTGCTTCTACCTCTATGCGGCCCCTTTAAAGGCTAGAGGGTCTCACATGCGGCCCTCCACCACTTTCACGTTGCCCTGAAACGTGGACCCACCACTAGGCAGAAGTTTAGTGTGGGGGGAGGTGCAAAAGTGGGCACCTGACCAGCTAAAAAATAGCCCTCCTGACAGAGGTGAGCATATACTAATTAAAAAATGTTTGTGATTGTTAAAAACCAACTATTATGAAGCAATATATGAAAGCTGCTCATGGATATCATCAAATAATACCCAAGGCAAAGTTGACAAATTGCACCCAGATATATATATATATATATATATATATATATATATATATATATATATATATATATTTATATAGTGTGAAACCACTTATGATACATAATGCTGGGAGATTATCTTCCTGTATATTCTGTTAAAGAATGTAACAAACCACAGAAAAGGCTGTGAATCACCTTTGCTTCTAATAGTCAGGTGGAGACTCTACACTAAAGGCAAAGTTAGCCTTCTGCTGTTATATACACAAGGTTACTTGTGTCATTTTAATTATGGGAACAATAAACAATTTTTTTTATATAGATATGTTTACAGAAAGATGTTGGGTTATTGATCAGATATCTCTTTTATAGCACGTGAGTGCCGATGTGCCGTGTGTTAGGAATATTTGTCTAAACCTAGACACACACTGCCATATTGCAGCTGAAATTGGGCAATTGGTCCTTTATTTCAGAGTGCAGCCCCAAAATAACCACGATGAACAGTGAAATCGATAGGATAATTTTCAGGCATGTTTGGGGATGACTGTTGTCTGTCTATGGGCTGAGTCATTGAGAGCAAATCATAAAACAGGAGTAACTTTGGAACTGGGCAAAACCATGTTGCACTGGAGGGGGAGGTAAATTAAAATGTGGGGACAGATTTATAGTTGGGGTAGGGCATGTCCTAGATCAACTTTAGATTTCAGTGTACAAATAAAGCTATCAAGAATTTATGTGCTGCATGGAAAAACAGCCAGTATTTAACTTATATGCAAGATAACAAACTAATGTACACCCCTTGCATTGTAACATGGTTTGTCCAAGAGAAAGTGTACTCCTTTCTAGGCCTTACTTTCCTTAGCGATCAGGCCCATTTTATTCATGGCCCTAAAATCAGCCAATCCTGGTCAGCATGTGATTGGAATCGATTATATCTTGATTGGGTTTAGCAGACAATGCAGTCGCCGTAGTCATTACCCAACATCACTAAATGAGCACCATGACGTCTGTCTGTATAGCCGAACTGACTCACAGTCATAATGGTCTAATGAGAACGCACACATGTGTGACCAAATTGTATAGAGATCTGGTTGTCTGACTTTATGGGCACTAATTGGCTGACCTTGGACTTAAGAACACACAAAGAGAACTGTCACAAAACTGTGTCAACCCCCTTCAATATCATACAATGATACTAAATGAAATAAAACATGACACACCCGACAACATTTCCCTGTTTAAGTGACTGCAGGACGGATAAATATGGATATATATTATATATTTGATATATTTCACAAAGCATCTGCTACTTAGAAACCAAGAGTTGCTCCAAAACTTGACCCTTTACATAAGTAAACCGAGGGGGGTTTCCTAGTGCCTGGAAACCCCCCATCCAAGCCTGAGGCACTGTATAATTGAGGTGGCTGGACCCTGCTCCCGCTTCACACAGCTCTGCTTGAAAAGGGAGTGCTGCGTGCACCTAACAGTAGTGCACGCAGCATTGCCCGTGTATATTATGGGGATAGGAAGAGTTGGAGAGCAGACAAGCACTGTCTAAAATTATAGCCACGCCCCCATGCATGCTGGTCACGCCCAATGGCGGCGTGGTGGGGAAACCCCTCTCTACAAATCCTGCGTTTGCCCCTTCTTTACTTTTGCAAACTCTTATTCAATGCTGGGCGGCTTTTTTCCCACAATTCCACGGTGTGGAGGCGCTGTGATATTGGGAGACAGGCGCCCAGCCATGAGCATAGTATGTGTCTCGAATAAGAAGCTGAATTAAATAATTTACATACACAGGCGCTAATAGGTTATCACCCTTACTGTGTTTTGTTTTTATCGCCCCACACTCTTAGGGGTCTATTTATCAAATAACGGTGATATGAAAGATTTTCTTTTACCGCCCATGGCAGTAATAGCAAATCTTTCTCACCGCTATTAACTAATTCATTTTTGCCCAGGCAGCTAAGTGACCATCGGATCCCTGGCAATTTCGACAGGCAGCGGTGTGGCTGAATTTATCGCTTCACCAGGCCTGTGAGTGAGCCCTAAAAAAGTAAAAATAAGTTTAATATATATATATAAAAAAAAAAAATATATATATATATTTTTTGCTTATATTTATAAAAAATACTTTATTTAAATGCAAACAAGTGAAATTGGAGAGGGAAGATGTGTTATATGTTGTGGACATGATATAAGTATGTGGTATGTTTTAATACCTTGTAACACTTTCTATAGCTTCAAAGCAAATATATGTGTGATCATTACAAGGAGGGATTGGAGTTGTTCCAAACAGACATTTATTTTGTTTCTCACCTTCCTCCAGTTTCATATTTGTCCTATTAAAATACAGTCCCTTGTTCAAACAGACTGACAAGGATGAAATCAGCCCAGGCTCCTGGGACTCTGGAGAGACTGAGCTACAATCTGAGAGCCGTACAACTGTCACTGTTGTGATTTCTGAGAAACCCCTCGAAATCACCTTAGGCATTTCTTCCACTTGTGGTTTTATCGACCCACGCAGGTCTATCACAAGCAGACACATCCTGCAGACCCTGATGTTCTCAATTCGTCCACCAGAGGGAGCAAATATATCTTTCATAAAATCTCCTAGCGTGCATTCTCTGAATATGTACAGCTATTAGCTATGCTACAAGTGAACTATATCCCAAAATAATATGTAAGTTAGGAATTGCTGCTATAAATAGCTCCAATATGGATGCTGAATTGTAATTTTTAACATGTGGAATATAGGTCATGTTGGAAATACATGTTGTTTACAATATATTGTATGTTACACGTTGCATAGACACACATTATATACATCGGATGAGCATAGGTGGAAGGGAAATAGTACAATGGCCCTTAATAATGGTAAACTATGCACATATTTAGTAGCTCATGTTTGCATATATGTTAGTACTACGTGAGGTCAAAATTTAATGATATAGTCTCTCTATACAGGACATATGTGCACATTTACCATCAATTTGTTGCCCCCTCCGTATCTCTCTCATCGCTGTCCCCTCCATGTGTCTCTCGCATTGATGCCCCCTCCGTGTCTCTCTCATTGATGCCCCCTCCATGTCTCTCTCATTGCTGCCCCCTCCATGTGTCTCTCTCATTGATGCCCCCTACGTGTCTCTCTCATTGATGCCCCCTCCATGTATCTCTCATTGCTGCCCCCTCCGTGTCTCTCTCATTGCTGCCCCCTCCGTGTCTCTCTCATTGCTGCCCCCTCCATGTATCTCTCTCATTGCTGCCCCCTCCATGTATCTCTCTCATTGCTGCCCCCTCCGTGTCTCTCTCATTGCTGCCCCCTCCGTGTCTCTCTCATTGATGCCCCCTCCATGTATCTCTCTCATTGATGCCCCCTCTGTATCTCTCTCGTTGCTGCCCCCTCCATGTGTGTCTCTCATTTCTGCCCCCTCCGTGTCTCTCTCATTGATGCCCCCTCCATGTGTCTCTCTCATTGATGCCCCCTCCATGTCTCTCTCGTTGCTGCCCCCTCCGTGTCTCATTGATGCCCCCTCCATGTGTCTCTCTCATTGATGCCCCCTCCATGTCTCTCTCTCATTGATGCCCCCTCCGTGTCTCATTGATGCCCCCTCCATGTGTCTCTCTCATTGATGCCCCCTCCGTGTCTCTCTCATTGCTGCTCCCTCCGTGTCTCTCTCATTGCTGCCCCCTCCGTGTCTCTCTCATTGCTGCCCCCTCCGTGTCTCTCTCATTGCTGCCCCCTCCGTGTCTCTCTCATTGCTGCCCCCTCCATGTATCTCTCTCATTGCTGCCCCCTCCGTGTCTCTCTCATTGCTGCCCCCTCCGTGTCTCTCTCATTGCTGCCCCCTCCGTGTCTCTCTCATTGCTGCCCCCTCCATGTATCTCTCTCATTGCTGCCCCCTCCATGTATCTCTCTCATTGATGCCCCCTCTGTATCTCTCTCGTTGCTGCCCCCTCCATGTGTGTCTCTCATTTCTGCCCCCTCCGTGTCTCTCTCATTGATGCCCCCTCCATGTGTCTCTCTCATTGATGCCCCCTCCATGTCTCTCTCGTTGCTGCCCCCTCCGTGTCTCATTGATGCCCCCTCCATGTGTCTCTCTCATTGATGCCCCCTCCATGTCTCTCTCTCATTGATGCCCCCTCCGTGTCTCATTGATGCCCCCTCCATGTGTCTCTCTCATTGATGCCCCCTCCATGTCTCTCTCGTTGCAGCCCCCTCCGTATCTCTCTCATTGATGCCCCCTCCGTGTCTCTCTCATTGCTGCCCCCTCCATGTGTGTCTCTCATTGATGCCCCCTCCGTGTCTCTCTCATTGCTGCCCCCTCCATGTGTCTCTCTCATTGATGCCCCCTCCGTGTCTCTCTCATTGATGCCCCCTCCATGTCTCTCTCTCATTGATGCCCCCTCCATGTCTCTCTCTCATTGATGCCCCCTCCATGTCTCTCATTGATGCCCCCTCCATGTCTCTCTCATTGATGCCCCCTCCGTGTCTCTCTCATTGCTGCTCTCTCCGTGTCTCTCTCATTGATGCCCCCTCCGTGTCTCTCTTATTGCTGCTCCCTCCGTGTCTCTCTCATTGATGCCCCCTCCATGTCTCTCATTGCTGCCCCCTCCGTGTCTCTCTCATTGATGCCCCCTCCGTGTCTCTCTCATTGATGCCCCCTCCATGTCTCTCTCATTGCTGCCTCCTCCGTGTCTCTCTCATTGCTGCCCCCTCCGTGTCTCTCTCATTTCTGCCCCCTCCGTGTCTCATTGATGCCCCCTCCATGTGTCTCTCTCATTGATGCCCCCTCCATGTCTCTCTCGTTGCAGCCCCCTCCATGTGTGTCTCTCATTGATGCCCCCTCCATGTGTCTCTCTCATTGATGCCCCCTCCATGTCTCTCTCGTTGCAGCCCCCTCCATGTGTGTCTCTCATTGCTGCCCCCTCCATGTCTCTCTCATTGATGCCCCCTCCGTGTCTCTCTCATTGCTGCTCTCTCCGTGTCTCTCTCATTGATGCCCCCTCCGTGTCTCTCTCATTGCTGCCCCCTCCATGTGTCTCTCTCATTGATGCCCCCTCCGTGTCTCTCTCATTGATGCCCCCTCCATGTCTCTCTCTCATTGATGCCCCCTCCATGTCTCTCTCTCATTGATGCCCCCTCCATGTCTCTCATTGATGCCCCCTCCATGTCTCTCTCATTGATGCCCCCTCCGTGTCTCTCTTATTGCTGCTCCCTCCGTGTCTCTCTCATTGATGCCCCCTCCATGTCTCTCATTGCTGCCCCCTCCGTGTCTCTCTCATTGATGCCCCCTCCGTGTCTCTCTCATTGATGCCCCCTCCGTGTCTCTCTCATTGATACCCCCTCCATGTCTCTCTCATTGCTGCCTCCTCCGTGTCTCTCTCATTGCTGCCCCCTCCGTGTCTCTCTCATTTCTGCCCCCTCCGTGTCTCATTGATGCCCCCTCCATGTGTCTCTCTCATTGATGCCCCCTCCATGTCTCTCTCATTGCAGCCCCCTCCATGTGTGTCTCTCATTGATGCCCCCTCCATGTGTCTCTCTCATTGATGCCCCCTCCATGTCTCTCTCGTTGCAGCCCCCTCCATGTGTGTCTCTCATTGATGCCCCCTCCATGTGTCTCTCTCATTGATGCCCCCTCCATGTCTCTCTCGTTGCAGCCCCCTCCATGTGTGTCTCTCATTGCTGCCCCCTCCGTATCTCTCTCATTGATGCCCCCTCCGTGTCTCTCTCATTGCTGCTCTCTCCGTGTCTCTCTCATTGATGCCCCCTCCGTGTCTCTCTCATTGATGCCCCCTCCATGTCTCTCTCTCATTGATGCCCCCTCCATGTCTCTCTCTCATTGATGCCCCCTCCATGTCTCTCTCTCATTGATGCCCCCTCCATGTCTCTCATTGATGCCCCCTCCATGTCTCTCTCATTGATGCCCCCTCCGTGTCTCTCTCATTGATGCCCCCTCCATGTCTCTCTCTCATTGATGCCCCCTCCATGTCTCTCTCTCATTGATGCCCCCTCCATGTCTCTCTCTCATTGATGCCCCCTCCGTATCTCTCTCATTGATGCCCCCTCCATGTCTCTCATTGATGCCCCCTCCGTGTCTCTCTCATTGATGCCCCCTCCGTGTCTCTCTTATTGCTGCTCCCTCCGTGTCTCTCTCATTGATGCCCCCTCCATGTCTCTCATTGCTGCCCCCTCCGTGTCTCTCTCATTGATGCCCCCTCCGTGTCTCTCTCATTGATGCCCCCTCCGTGTCTCTCTCATTGATACCCCCTCCATGTCTCTCTCATTGCTGCCTCCTCCGTGTCTCTCTCATTGCTGCCCCCTCCGTGTCTCTCTCATTTCTGCCCCCTCCGTGTCTCATTGATGCCCCCTCCATGTGTCTCTCTCATTGATGCCCCCTCCATGTGTGTCTCTCATTGCTGCCCCCTCCGTATCTCTCTCATTGATGCCCCCTCCGTGTCTCTCTCATTGATGCCCCCTCCATGTCTCTTTCATTGATGCCCCCTCCATGTCTCTCTCATTGATGCCCCCTCCATGTCTCTCTCTCATTGATGCCCCCTCCGTGTCTCATTGATGCCCCCTCCATGTGTCTCTCTCATTGATGCCCCCTCCGTGTCTCATTGATGCCCCCTCCATGTGTCTCTCTCATTGATGCCCCCTCCATGTCTCTCTCATTGATGCCCCCTCCATGTCTCTCTCTCATTGATGCCCCCTCCATGTCTCTCTCATTGATGCCCCCTCCATGTCTCTCTCTCATTGATGCCCCCTCCGTGTCTCTCTCATTGATGCCCCCTCCGTCTCTCTCTCATTGATGCCCCCTCCATGTCTCTCTCATTGATGCCCCCTCCATGTGTCTCTCTCATTGATGCCCCCTCCATGTCTCTCATTGATGCCCCCTCCATGTCTCTCTCTCATTGATGCCCCCTCCAAGTCTCTCATTGATGCCCCCTCCATGTCTCTCTCATTGATGCCCCCTCCGTGTCTCTCTTATTGCTGCCCCCTCCGTGTCTCTCTTATTGCTGCTCCCTCCGTGTCTCTCTCATTGATGCCCCCTCCGTGTCTCTCTCATTGCTGCCCCCTCCGTGTCTCTCTCATTGCTGCCCCCTCCGTGTCTCTCTCATTGCTGCCCCCTCCATGTGTCTCTCTCATTGATGCCCCCTCCATGTCTCTCATTGCTGCCCCCTCCATGTCTCTCTCTCATTGATGCCCCCTCCATGTCTCTCTCATTGATGCCCCCTCCATGTCTCTCTCATTGCTGCCCCCTCCGTGTCTCTCTCATTGCTGCCCCCTCCGTGTCTCTCTTATTGCTGCCCCCTCCACGTCTCTCTCATTGATGCCCCCTCCGTGTCTCTCTCATTGATGCCCCCTCCATGTATCTCTCATTGCTGCCCCCTCCGTGTCTCTCTTATTGCTGCCCCCTCCGTGTCTCTCTTATTGCTGCCCCCTCCGTGTCTCTCTCATTGCTGCCCCCTCCGTGTCTCTCTCATTGCTGCCCCCTCCGTGTCTCTCTCATTGATGCCCCCTCCATGTCTCTCATTGCTGCCCCCTCCATGTCTCTCTCATTGATGCCCCCTCCGTGTCTCTCTCATTGATGCCCCCTCCATGTCTCTCATTGCTGCCCCCTCCGTGTCTCTCTCATTGATGCCCCCTACGTGTCTCTCTCATTGCTGCCCCCTCCATGTCTCTCATTGCTGCCCCCTCCATGTCTCTCATTGCTGCCCCCTCCGTGTCTCTCTCATTGATGCCCCCTCCATGTCTCTCTCATTGATGCCCCCTCCATGTCTCTCTCATTGCTGCCCCCTCCGTGTCTCTCTCATTGCTGCCCCCTCCATGTCTCTTTCATTGATGCCCCCTCCATGTCTCTCTCATTGCTGCTCTCTCCGTGTCTCTCTTATTGCCGCCCCCTCCGTGTCTCTCTTATTGCTGCCCCCTCCGTGTCTCTCTCATTGATGCCCCCTCCGTGTCTCTCTCATTGATGCCCCCTCCGTGTCTCTCTCATTGATGCCCCCTCCATGTCTCTCTTATTGCTGCTCCCTCCGTGTCTCTCTCATTGATGCCCCCTCCATGTCTCTCTTATTGCTGCCCCCCTCCGTGTCTCTCTCATTGATGCCCCCTCCGTGTCTCTCTCATTGCTGCTCCCTCCGTGTCTCTCTCATTGATGCCCCCTCCATGTCTCTCTTATTGCTGCTCCCTCCGTGTCTCTCTCATTGATGCCCCCTCCATGTCTCTCATTGCTGCCCCCTCCATGTCTCTCTCATTGATGCCCCCTCCGTGTCTCTCTCATTGATGCCCCCTCCGTGTCTCTCTCATTGCTGCCCCCTCCGTGTCTCTCTTATTGCTGCTCCCTCCGTGTCTCTCTCATTGATGCCCCCTCCGTGTCTCTCTCATTGATGCCCCCTCCATGTCTCTCTCATTGATGCCCCCTCCATGTCTCTCATTGCTGCCCCCTCCATGTCTCTCTCATTGATGCCCCCTCCATGTCTCTCTCATTGATGCCCCCTCCATGTCTCTCTCATTGATGCCCCCTCCGTGTCTCTCTCATTGATGCCCCCTCCGTGTCTCTCTCATTGCTGCCCCCTCTGTGTCTCTCTTATTGCTGCTCCCTCCGTGTCTCTCTCATTGATGCCCCCTCCGTGTCTCTCTCATTGATGCCCCCTCCATGTCTCTCTCATTGATGCCCCCTCCATGTCTCTCATTGCTGCCCCCTCCATGTCTCTCTCATTGATGCCCCCTCTGTGTCTCTCTCATTGATGCCCCCTCCATGTCTCTCTCATTGATGCCCCCTCCATGTCTCTCATTGCTGCCCCCTCCATGTCTCTCTCATTGATGCCCCCTCCATGTCTCTCATTGCTGCTCCCTCCGTGTCTCTCTCATTGATGCCCCCTCCGTGTCTCTCTTATTGCTGCTCCCTCCGTGTCTCTCTCATTGATGCCCCCTCCGTGTCTCTCTCATTGATGCCCCCTCCATGTCTCTCATTGCTGCCTCCTCCGTGTCTCTCTCATTGATGCCCCCTCCATGTCTCTCTCATTGATGCCCCCTCCATGTCTCTCTCATTGATGCCCCCTCCATGTCTCTTATTGCTGCTCCCTCCGTGTCTCTCTCATTGATGCCCCCTCCGTGTCTCTCTCATTGATGCCCCCTCCGTGTCTCTCTCATTGCTGCCCCCTCCGTGTCTCTCTCATTGCTGCCCCCTCCGTGTCTCTCTCATTGCTGCCCCCTCCGTGTCTCTCTCATTGCTGCCCCCTCCGTGTCTCTCTCATTGATGCCCCCTCCATGTCTCTCATTGCTGCCCCCTCCATGTCTCTCTCTCATTGATGCCCCCTCCATGTCTCTCATTGATGCCCCCTCCATGTCTCTCTCATTGATGCCCCCTCCATGTCTCTCTCATTGATGCCCCCTCCATGTCTCTCTCATTGATGCCCCCTCCATGTCGCTCTCATTGCTGCCCCCTCCGTGTCTCTCTTATTGCTGCTCCCTCCGTGTCTCTCTCATTGATGCCCCCTCCGTGTCTCTCTCATTGCTGCCCCCTCCGTGTCTCTCTCATTGCTGCCCCCTCCGTGTCTCTCTCATTGCTGCCCCCTCCATGTGTCTCTCTCATTGATGCCCCCTCCATGTCTCTCATTGCTGCCCCCTCCATGTCTCTCTCTCATTGATGCCCCCTCCATGTCTCTCATTGATGCCCCCTCCATTTCTCTCTCATTGATGCCCCCTCCGTGTCTCTCTCATTGCTGCTCTCTCCGTGTCTCTCTTATTGCTGCCCCCTCCGTGTCTCTCTTATTGCTGCTCCCTCCATGTCTCTCTCATTGATGCCCCCTCCATGTCTCTCTTATTGCTGCTCCCTCCGTGTCTCTCTCATTGATGCCCCCTCCATGTCTCTCATTGCTGCTCTCTCCGTGTCTCTCTTATTGCTGCCCCCTCCGTGTCTCTCTTATTGCTGCTCCCTCCATGTCTCTCTCATTGCTGCCCCCTCCATGTCTCTCTCATTGATGCCCCCTCCGTGTCTCTCTCATTGATGCCCCCTCCGTGTCTCTCTCATTGCTGCCCCCTCCGTGTCTCTCTCATTGCTGCCCCCTCCGTGTCTCTCTCATTGCTGCCCCCTCTGTGTCTCCCTCATTGCTGCCCCCTCCATGTCTCTCTCATTGCTGCCCCCTCCGTGTCTCTCTCATTGCTGCCCCCTCCGTGTCTCTCTCATTGCTGCCCCCTCCGTGTCTCTCTCATTGCTGCCCCCTCCGTGTCTCTCTCATTGATGCCCCCTCCATGTCTCTCATTGCTGCCCCCTCCATGTCTCTCTCATTGATGCCCCCTCCGTGTCTCTCTCATTGATGCCCCTTCCATGTCTCTCATTGCTGCCCCCTCCATGTCTCTCTCATTGATGCCCCCTCCGTGTCTCTCTCATTGCTGCCCCCTCCGTGTCTCTCTCATTGATGCCCCCTCCATGTCTCTCATTGCTGCCCCCTCCATGTCTCTCTCATTGCTGCCCCCTTCGTGTCTCTCTCATTCCCACCATATGTGGGTAACGCCAACGAATGACGTCTAGCAAGGAGTAGGTTTAAGCGCTGTGGAGTAAGTAACCTCCAACATTGTGATTTCATATTTTAACAATTCGACTACCACAACTGTTAATTTATAACATATGAAGAATTACATTGTAACAAGTAGACAATTGATGTCTGTGTGTGTAACCCCTTGGAATAATTATCCTCAATAATTTGTTTATGGTGTGGATTCTGTGGAGCCTCTTAATGTTGAGTATGGGCCAGTGCAGGAGGGGGGCGTGGTGACACTATGGGCCGCCTCCTATTTTGACATGTACAACATTGCAGAGTGGGGTGCCGCTTGATGACGCAAACCGTCATCAATCCTTCCGGGATCTGGAAGGATGCCTACTCTTCAAGGAGTAAGGAAGGACTCCCGAAAATGTAGGAGCTTCCCAGAAATTCACAATTTGAATGATCACGTATGCAGTGTTAAAACTCAATTAAAAAAAATTCCACCCTAAAGTAAAATGATACAGTATCACCCTATGTACCAAGCTAGGAGAGCCGTAGTAGGAGTCCGGCATCATTGGTGTGTGCAGAATTAGGCAGAGTAGCCCAGTGATTAGGTAGAATAGGCATAAATTGAGAAGAGGTTTTTCTTTGAAGAAGTTCCTTTCTTTTTCATTTTCTTTGATTTAGAAAAAGTATAAATTAATTGAGCAAATGATAAAAACCGAGTAATGTTCCTTACTGTGATGGGCATGAATTACGTATGTTTGCAGCGTTATAATTTGCTCTGTTACACACGTGGTGAAGCTCTGACTATTGAGTGTTAAACTTGTGTTTAGAAGTTGCGTCAGAGCTTACGGTGCCAAAGGCTATGTACCTGCGGCTCCAGTTCTGTAAATCTAGTCCTTCGTGGAACCCGGTCCTCTGGAGAAAATGATCCTTCATTATAGATTGAGTAGTTTTTAGAGCTCCTAATTTACAGACATTTGGACTAACAAAATACACAATAACCCTTAGTAACTACCCAGATATTTGCTTTTGGTGGAGGTCATGTAATAAGGGCACTCACAGCGCACCACAAAGTGCCGTGTTTTTTGCATCGGTGCGTCCAGCGGAACTGTACAGCGCACTATAACGGGCGCACTTACGTTCTGCACTTGGGAGACTCCTCTGCAAATTAGAATTACACTATGATGTGCGGGAAGTGGAAAAATCTTTAGAGGTGCATTGTGAATAGTGTAAAGGTCACATCAATGGTCAACCCCCTATCCTTACTACCACCCCCCTCATTAAAATAAACTTTGCATTTCTTTTACTCCTTAAATGTTGTCTTTATTACATGTGGCGCCTGTAAATGTGCTTCTCTGCCAAATCGCAACATTGAGGCGTAAACACGGCCCCATTAGTAGTATTGGATGAGACATGGGGGTATATTTACTAAAACTGCGGGATTGAAAAAGTGGAGATGTTGCCTATAGCAACCAATCAGATTCTAGTTTTCATTTATTTAGTACATTCTACAAAATGACAGCTAGAATCTGATTGGTTGCTATAGGCAACATCTCCACTTTTTCAATCCCGCAGTTTAGTAAATATACCCCATGGTCTTTGGCAATTCTGAGTTGGTGCAAAAAAGTCCACGACAAGTAATGCCCCAAAAATTGCATCCTCTGCTCCCCTTTCTGTCATTACAGTAATCTCACTGCAAAATAAAGATTTATTCCTGCACAGTTCCCGAAAAGTAGGCGCAACGCTAGTATAATATAAATATGCACGTTCCTTACCATCAAATAAATTCACATTATAAGAGTATAGAAATTGTGATGCTGTTTTCAGTCCTCGGTGGTTAGGATTTTCTCTGCAGTCTCCCAACCTCTTCAGCACGTTCTGAGCGACCTCTTGGCACTCCACAACAGGCCCTGTACTATCCTAAGTGTGGGATAGGAAACTACATATGCAGAGAGAGAGAGAGAGAGAGAGAGAGAGAGAGCTCTAATCGAAGACAATCCCTACCCAGAGTGCAGCTCTATAAATACAATTTTAATGGCCCATTTTCAACCAGGAGAATCAGGAAAAAGATTTTACTAACTGCCTGAAGACTGGGATATATTGATACAATCATCTCATTAAAATCAATTACATTAAGTGCCAATGGATTGGTAGAAAGTGCGGTATTGATATAGTTAAAATGCAGGGCAGTTCTATTCTGTGTGTTTTTCTGAAACATATCCTAAAGGGCAACAATCTAATGTAAAAAATACAACATGCTTACATAGAAAGTATAATCTTTTGCTAATAATAAGCAGATCGTTAAAACTTTTCTTTAGATTAGAGAATTTAACAAAGAGCTCCAGAATGCATATTTACTAAGCATCGGTTCTGACAAACAAATTATTGGCGGTTTGCCGCCATTTTTTAAAATGGCAATTTTATTAAAGACAATCGGGTTTTGTCTTTAATACAATTGCCGGTTTAAGAAAATGAAGGCAAAGCCTAGAATCGGTGTTTTGTCGGAACCGCCGCTTAGTAAATATACCCCCCAGGTGTTTTACAAAGACCCCTCCCACCAAATAATAACTTGATCCCCCTGGTGAAAGGCTTGCAGTGTTTTTAATGCCCCCACCGTGCCCCCACACGCTTGCCGCTGACATGTAGGAGAAGCAGATTCTTACCTGTGCAGAGGCGCACGCAGGGGGGGGGTTTCTGGTTCCCCAGAAACCCCTCCCCTTCGCGAACGAACGGTACTATACAGCTGCAGCGCTGTCAAAGAAACGTCCGTGGCGGTGCTGTATTGCAGTACAATACAGCACTGCAGCGGACGCTTCTTTGACAGCGCCGCAGCTGCTGTACAATTCAGAATAGCCGAAATGGAGCTGCTGGGCATGCACAGCAGCTCTCTCTCTCTAAAAATCCTGCGTTTGACCCTGCTGTGAAGCCGCTGGCTGCTGCTTCTTCATGTCAGTGTTACGCTGAGGGTGGCACTGGATAATGTCACAGCCAAGAAGTCAAGGAAGCCATCCCCTCTTCTGGCAAGGTAAGAAGCATCAGGGGCTTAATGCCAGAGGGCGGAGCACTTCAGAATTGGCCAAAAGTGACGCCCCTGTGACTCGCACTGGCCATCAGTGTGTCAAGGAAGCTGATTGGATGCGACGCTTACACTCGCCCAATCAGCTGTCTCGACATACTCCTACAGTAGACCCATGTTGAACAACAATTCAAAGAGCTAACTGGGCGCCACAAACTGCGCTACCACATAGGTGGGAGCCATGCAGTTATAGTAGCTGGGGGGATGGGGAGGCAATGTTTTTCTGAAAATAAATTAGATAGATTGATAATTATAGATAGTTTGCAGGACTAAGAGGCTCTTACTTTGGGTTAACGGCTTGCGGGGAGAGGGAGTCTGTGTCATTAACAATTGCAACCTCTAATGATTAATTAATCCTTTTGCTGTCTACCATGAATTAATCCTACTTGACTGGCTAACACGGCAGCGCACTCTAATTACTAAGTCTGAAGAATACATGTCACTTTAGGTTCCTGTACTGGATGACGTGCCGTCTATGTGGGAGAGGAGACAGGCTGAAGAACAAGAATGGGGGAGAACAAGTAGTGAGATGAGAGTGGAAGCGGGTCAGGTATCAGTAGGTTTAGATGGAGCCGCTGTCATTGTACTACATGAGAATACCCTTCTGACTGCAGAAGGGGCGGGTCGTGCTAATAGGGGAAAGGCGGAGTCAGAGAACAGTATACTGTCCAATCAGATTTAGGGCTCATCTACATAAATTCTGCAACTCATTACAAACAGAAGGGGAGGTGAGTAACCTGTGAGTAAGATACTGAAGACTGTGGATCTGTTGATCCCTATTAAACGCTGCACGTGATGTACATCCAGACATGAAATTGGGAAAAGTTCTGCCTTACAGCACTGGGGTCATGAGTTCAATTCCCGACCATGGCCTTACTTGTATTTGCTTGGGTTTCTTCCGGGTGCTCCGGTTTCCTCCCACACTCCAAAAAAAACATACTGGTAGGTTAATTGGCCGCTAACAAAAGGTCGTTAATTGGCTACTCTGCCTTTTGGCTAAGATCAAGTGCAATTATGGCTGAGCTGCACTTGGTCCTCTGGCCAGGGGCCAGGTGAGCCCCGGACTAATGTGCCCCCGGAGTGGCGATTTGGGGGTGCTGAAAAAAATCAGAGGTCAGGAGCAGCTTAAAACAGAAAATATGTGATTATGTTGGCACCGAGCACGTTATACCACTTTCAATATACGCACCACCTTTTATTCTTTGCCCCGGCCTTATGGCTGGGTGAGAAAATTTTTATAATAGCCCAGCCATGAGACTGGGGCCGTAACCACTCGGCACTTTTTTATTTTTCTATTTATGACACTTCTTGTTTGTCACTTTCACTTTTATGTTTCATTGCTTCACGGATTTTTAGGGGTGCGGGTAGGCGCTTTTGGGCTCTGTGTCCCCTAAGATCTAGGGGGGGTTGTGTGGCCTTTTGGTTCCTGCCCCCCTAAACCCCATCCTTCCGGGGATGAGCTAGTTGTCGAGCCCTGGTTGAAGCCTCGGTGGATCCCAGGGCCAAAGGGACCCCCCCTAGCCTTGCGGAAAAGGGGGTCTGAAGACCCTTGCCCCCTGAAGGGTCCTTTTGGATCCGGGGGTCGGGGACTAGGGCCTATCCTTTTTTGAGGAGGGTCAAGAACTGCACCCTAGTGCACGTTTTTTTAAGTTTTGCACTTTTTTCGTTCATTAGGGCACGAAACCACTGTTCCCAGGCTTTCAATAAAAAATAAATAAAAAAAATTGACCCTAGTCTGTGTGTCTGTCTGTCTGTGTGTGTGTTCGGGAGTTTAGACTGTAAGCCCCATTGGGGCAGGGACTGATGTGAGTGAGTTCTCTGTACAGCGCTGCGGAATTAGTGGCGCTATATAAATAAATGGTAATAATAAAAAACATCATTTTCTGGTGCATCTGGAAATGCGTCCATATCTAATAGTGTCGAAACTATGTGATCATTACTTACTGTACTAGGCCTATGATTCACCTCTACAGGAATATAAAGTCAACAATATGCAAAAATATATAAATACATTGCCCAGTACGGAAATGCATGTCTTAGATATACAGCCAATTGTAAACACGCCCCATAGTGTGTAAAGCGCTACAAGTATTGAAAGTCCACTGGCTTTATCAATGTACCGCATATACTTCACCCTGATTAAATAAATGTAAAACAATTAAATCAGCTATACTGTAATGTGCACCAATTTAGTGGATTCAGCAACGCAGTGCACTTAAAGCTCCCCCAGCAATTGTAGGGTTAAGTGGTCTACAGTCAGGGACAAGGTTGCCCAGAAGTCATTGTCTTCTCCCTCTTCTTCCACATGACAGCTGGGCTGACGGTGACTGGTACAGTCTGTGTCACCTGTCTTACACTCAACATCAGTTTGCAGCTGCGAGACATCCGCTTTCTAACGCGCTGTTGTGGTCCCGTCACCCATCAGCTCCCGTCACCACTGGTGCTTATTGTTACATCTTTCCAGATATTTTTTTTATTGAATTGAGGCAAATTTGTAATCTCTGTTGTTGGTGCACATCTGTGTAAACATACATAAGTCTGGCTGTAAGGACTGCAGGTGAATATAAATGTCATTAGTTAGGTTATATATTGAGTTTTACCATAAGAGTGTTGCATTTAGGTGGAAATGTGCTCAAAAACCACTGCAACCAATCAAATGTTTGCTTTCATTGCCTCACTTGCACTGGACAGTTAAAAGCAATTTGCTGATTGGTTGGTATGGTTTATTGCAATTCTCGACCAAATGTAATATAAATAATTAAACCCTTAAAATGTGTAATCAAAGGTTTGGTTTATGATGGTGAAGAAATTTTAGCATTAATGATTAGCAAAAGTATCCCTGTGTCCCGCACCCCCTCTAGATCGTAAGCTCTCGTGAGCAGGGCCGTCCCTCCACTATATCCTCCCACACCCCCCCTAGGCTTGTGCTGTAACATCCCACACTATAGATCTCTCTTCGTCTCTACCATGTCTGCACCTCTCCATGTAACCTGTTCTTGTCTACCAATGTTTTGCTGTCTATGGTACTTGTCACGTTATATTATGTCTTGCCTGTTGCCATGTTGTGTCCTGTAATATTATGTCATGCCACTTGTTTTGTTTACCCGTTCTGTCCTTTCAACTGTACGGCGATGCAGACTTCTTGTGGCATCTTATAAATAAATAAAAGAATCCAAATTTAGGATGAAATAAAACCCATTTACCAGGGGTGTATCAATGGGGGTGAAAGGAGTGAGGTGGCTATGGGAAGTGGGTAAGCCTGGCAAAGCTGGATCGCCCCCCTCCCCCCCTACGGGGCCCCCGATTCCCCCAAGGCCCCAGGGCTGCTGTCAAGCGTTGCCTTGTCAGCTGTTTCACATCTTTCCTGTACCCTGGGCATCCTAAGTACCCCCAATCGGGAAACCCGCCACCCCCCCCCCAATTGTCTTGTGCCCAGCTGGACGGGGTAGCATGGCATACCAGCATTGCGAGGAGGTACCGCCGTGACAACAACGACATTGGATGAGTGACATTATATCACGGGTGCAGTGTTTTAGATGCCCCATAGACATCGGCGCCCCAGGCGTCCAGCTAGTTTCAACTAGGGGTAGCATTGTCCCTATACTATTATTGGAAATGAAGGAATAATGATCAGGAAGAGGATAATGATCAAGGTCACAGTAAACTGAGGGGGGTTTACTAGTGCCTGGAAACCCCCTTCCAAGCCTGGGGCACTGTATAATTGAGGTGGCTGGACCCTGCCCCCGCTTCACACGGCTCTGCTCGAAAAGAGAGAGCTGCGTGCACCTAACAGTAGTACACGCAGCATTGGCATTGACCGTGTATATTATGGGGATAGGAAGAGTTGGAGAGCAGCCAAGCACTCTCTAAAATTATAGCGACACCTCCATGCATGCTGGTCACGCCCACTGGCTGCATGGTGTGGAAACCCCCCTCTGCAAATCCTGCATTTGCCCCAGAAGGTTATGATCGGACACTTGCTGTGATTTCATATTACACGAGGAAAGCAAATAACAAATTGGCCATTATTAGTTATTGGACATTCAGTTTTTGCAGTTAGCAAATAACCTGCATAGACGACAATGCTGTAATTCTGTTAATGGGCGTGTTAGCGAGAAAACGAGTACAAAATGATTTGGCTTTACTGAGCAAATAAAGAGAAATCCCCCCAAAAGTTTGTAGTGACCCAACTGGCTGCATAACATGGGGTGTTGTCCATAGCAGCCACATTCTGTCTTTTGTCTTGTACAGATTAGAGGGGCGGCCCATGGGCGGCATGCGGCCCACCGGCGGCCCCCAGCTCTGTTTTATTGTCAGATATGTTTGTCATAGCTTGTAACACTTTTATAAAATGCCTCTGATATATCTCAGGTTGCCTGCTGCTGGATTAGACAATTAAAGCAAATGTCTGTTTGGTGGCTTTGTATTATATCACATTTTTCCTCAGCCAAAAGCACTATAAATACGATATACAATATAATGTATTAGTGTCCCAGTACCTTCACCAAATATATCTACCTGCAAAGAAATGGCTAATACCAGTTTTTCTGTGTCTGTACTTAGCCCATCTGTTTAACTTCTCATTTTTATAACCATAGATAAATAACACGGAGGATGAGGTTTCACTAGTGTTTTTTTTTTTTTTTATCTATAAGATTTTCGCTGTGCACATTTTTTATGATCTGACACATTGGGGCTTCGTCTTGGTTTGGAAAACCTTGGGTACAAGGTCATGTAGTGTATGCAGAAATAGATAGAGAACTCCATAGATTAACACTGGCTGTCATGCCTTCATTACATCCTGCAAGACAAACACTAATTACATCCCCCCCCCCTCCAGAACCAAGTCTGCTGCAGTCTCAGCTCTCTGCGTTCTTCCTAACCAACCAAATGCTCCTCTCTCCTCTATCTATTCTATTTTCTTGTGTGTTCAATGCACTGATTGTCTCTCATCATTACTAATTCAACTGTGTTTTAGGTATAATAGAAAATACTTAGGGTCAGCTACCTCTACATATGTGATCCAACAGGGACTCTTGGACGCCTCCTAGTGGAAACTAACACAACCTGCAGGACATCCTGAGTCATTATTCATCATCATCATCATCATCATCATCACCATTTATTTATATAGCACCACCAATTCCGCAGCGCTGTACAGAGAACTCACTCACATCAGTCCCTGCCCCATTGGAGCTTAAAGTCTAAATTCCCTAGCATACACACACACACACACACACACACACACACACACACAGACTAGGGTCAATTTTGATAGCAGCCAATTAACCTACCAGAATGTTTTTGGAGTGTGGGAGGAAACCGGAGCACCCGGAGGAAACCCACGCAAACACGGGGAGAACATACAAACTCCACACAGATAAGGCCATGGTCGGGAATTGAACTCATGACCCTAGTGCCGTGAGGCAGAAGTGCTAACCACTGAGCCACCGTACTGCCCACACATCATCATCATCAACATTTATTTATATAGTGCCAGCAAATTCCATGGTGCTTTACAATTGGGAACTAACATTAATAAGACAATACTGGGTAATACATACAGACAGAGAGGTAAGAGAACCCTGCTCGCAAGCTTACAGTCTATGGGATCATTGCACAATTAAAAATATAGGCAAATAAACTGTATTAATCAATAGGCAATGCCTCAATAACCTTTATTCATTGATTTTTTTTTTAATGCAATGGATATTGAATTCTGGTTGCACAGATGTTAGACCCCAGTTCTCACAAACTTTAGAGTCCTGCAGTCACAATCTACCAATATTATAGCTGCAATATATTCCTGACAATAGAATTCAGGAGATGATTGAGCCAGGAGAGTAATGTAAAGCTGTAATGTGTTCTCTCTTTAAGGGCTCTGCATTATTGCCTGGTCATAACCTACCATTATATATTACTTAGTATGTGCAGAGTTGCCAAGATTTTAAAATACTTCCTAGAGGTATCCTGCGGCTGAGCAGTTGCTGGTGCACTACAAACCCTACATGTTTACTGAACAAGATCATAATGTATTTTTGCATTCAATAACTATTAATTTGTAAATCCTAAAGAATAAAACATAGATAGTGACCATTATGTCAGATATAGAGCAGTGGTACTGTGCAGTCATATTGCAAAATGAGGCAATTTCCAGGGATCTGACTATGTGGGTAAATCTTTGAAGACAAAGATATTGATCTGTGCCATACTTAGAGATTCTCCGGGTTCCGTTCTGCAGGGTTGTGATTGGATAAGTACCTACAAAACATGTTTGCTTCTGCCCCCCCCCCCCCTGTAGAAATTGTGGCCTAGACAAGTGCCTGTATAGGCCTATAAGGGCCATTCGGACATACCACTGTCTAAATATAAAGTTTTATATGTTTTTGCCCTTATGTGGGCTACATTGATTGCAGTAGTCGGTGTATCTGCCATTCAAGAACACTTCTCATGCTATGTCCGCTACTTATGTTCATCTGTATCCAGTGGCGGAACTACCGTCAATTTAGGGGATGTAGTTGCTACAGGATCCAGAGGGGAGGTGGTCTGGCAATGCCGGGGGGTGGGCTTCTTCTGAGCATGGGCTGGTCTGGTGAAGCCCCGATTGGGAGGCTGAAGCTGCACCACCTGACACTTCCCCAACTTTTGCTATGGTGCTCGGCGATGCAGTGCTTCCTCCCTGGCAGAATCTCTATTATACGGGCTCCTTGTTGCCGTTTGTTGGCCTCATTCAAATAATCCCCTAACCCTTCCCTCTTCTAGAGTGTGCCCTCACGTTGGCCAAAGCCTACGTTTGGCACAGACACAAGAACATATAATGTTCAGGAGGTAACAATAGGCAGCTTACCCTTCACGATACATATTATGCATTAAAATAGACATTAGAATGAGTCCATGTTGACTCCTGGGCATAAAACCTTTAAATAATGACTTGTTTGTACATAGCCTAATGATGCAATCCGGCCATTAGTCCCCTGTCGCTGGCATTGTGAGCCCTGATCGGGTACTCCCAAATGTATGGACACTCCAAACAACAACCTAAACAGTCCAGCCCTATCCTCAGCCCTGAGTCTCTAGATATTTTGCAGAGTTCCGTGGATGCTCGATAGAGTGAAATCCTGGATCAAGGTAAGCTCAAAAGCAGATTTAAGGCATCCGGGAGGGTGGTGACTGTATTAGAAAGAAAGAGTATTAAGAAGAGGATGATAAAAGGCCAGCTCCCCCAGAGACACCTCGTCAAATAATTGCCAACGTTTTAAAATAATTCCCAGAGTCACTTGCTGCAGAGCCCGTCCATCTAAGTGCATCCGAACAGGTAAACCTGGTTGCACTGAAAGTGATATGTTGAGATTTCAGGTAATTGGGTTACACAACGTCTTTTTGTTTTACATTTTACAAACTCTCATTCAATAAAGTTTTACTTCTAAATCCCAAACCATAAGAACGGATATTGTGAATTGCATTTAATATACAGAGTAAGAAGGGGCCTGATTCATTAAGGATCTTAACTTGAGAAACTTCTTATTTCAGTCACCTGGACAAAACCATGTGACAATGCAAGGGGTGCAAATTAGTATTCTGTTTTGCACATAAATTAAATACTGACTGTTTTTTTATGTAGCACACAAATATAAACTTTACATTTCAGTGTACAAATAAGCTATCAAGTATTTGTGTGCTACATGAAAAAACTGTCAGTATTTAACTTATGTGCAAAACAGAATACTGATTTACGCCCCTTGCATTGTAACAGACTGAAATAAGAAGTTTCTCAAGTTAAGATCCTTAATGAATCAGGCCCAAGAACTGTATTGTGAATTTGGTCAATACTGAAAAAATAGAATCATTTACAAAGGAAGGAAACCTGGCACTGTCCATAGAAATTAGGCTACACTTTCATGTACCCACATTTTTTTTTTTAAAAGAAAGCCACAGAGAACTTATAATGAAGTGTTTTCTATTGCCAGGAAAAAATGGAAAATATTGAAATAAAAGTGCCCACTCCGCCATTTGCAAGCGGGGAACATGTTTATTTTTATTTTCCTATAAACGTTTGATTAAATACAATAATAATATTTGTTTGCATGTTGTGTGGGAACAAACATAGATAGCGCTGAGCGATGGTTACATAATATGGAACACGATCTATAGAGGCTGTGTTATTATTTATTGTTTCAGTTTAATACAATTTGAAAGAGAAGTTATACAAAACATTTCATGGTCTAATAAACATTATGTTAAATAGAGCTTATTGTTGAACAATATAAAGGTGCTTTGCTCTGTGTAGATGCTTTGTTTGGTCAAATCAATCAAGCGTTCTGCTGTTATATACACAAGGTTACTTGTGTCATTTTAATTATGGGAACAGTAAACAATTTTTTAAATATAGATATTTTTACAGAAAGATGTTGGGTTATTGACCGGATATCTCTTCTGTAGCACGTGAGTGCTGATGTGCCGAATTTAGGAATATTTGTCTACACCTAGCCACACACTGCCATATAGCAGCTGACATTGGGCAATTGGTCCTTTATTTCAGAATGTGGCCAAAATGACCACAATGAATAGTGAAATCAATAAGATAATTTTCAGGCATGATTGGGGGTGACTGCTGTCTGTCTATGGACCTGAGTTATTAAGAGCAAAGCATAAAAAAGGAGTAACTTTGCACCTGGGCAAAACCATGTTGCATTGGAGGGGGAGGTAAATTTAAAATGTGGGGAAAGATTTATAGTTAGGATAGGGCATGTGCTAGATCAGCTTTAAATTTCAGTGTAAAAATAAAGCTATCAAGTATTTGTGTGCTGCATGGAAAAACAGCCGGTATTTAACTTATGTGCAAAATAATAAACTAATGTACACCCCTTGCATTGTAACATGGTTTGTCCTGGAGAACATTTACTCCTTGTTTTGCCTTACTTTCCTTAATGACTCAGGCCCTAGGTGTGCAATGATCTTCCAATCACACTAACAGGCTGCAGTGAAGGCAGAAGTGATCCAACCACTCAATCCAAGAGCTGAACTTCCTCTTATGAGACTTCCCGTCTCTTAACTCTTGGGTTGAGCGTCAGGATTGGCCATTACGAAGCTAAGGAGTCTAACAATATCAGCTGCTCATCTTCCCTCGCCTGAATTTACCATTACACTTCCACTACCAGCCAGTGATACTGCAAAGAAATTATATAAATTATATTCAAACCATATACCATCTTTCTTTTCTGCATTTTGTTTTACAATGTAGTCTGTAGAACGTGCTAGAACAGGTCCACCCAACCTGTGGCTCTCCAGGTGTTGTGAAACTACAAGCCCCAGCATGCTTTGCCAGTAGATCACCAGCTGATAGCTGGCATTGCATTCTGGGACTTGTAGTTTCACAAACCCCTGGAGAGCCACAGATTGACCAGTCCTGTGCTAGAAGGACCTTCACATATACTACAGTGTATACTGTCCTGCATGTTATATATATATTATGCATATATAAAAATGTGATAAGGAATTTTACAGAAAGTAAAGGTTGAATTGTGGCCATGAAGGTCCCCTGCCTGCCCCCGTGATAGTTTCCATTCTACATAATGGATGGGCAGCGACCTTTTTAAATAACCCCCTTCAGCCGCCACCCAAAAATAATGTATATGCCCCCAGCCTTTCTCCTAAGTTTTCCAGAAATTTGGAGGTGAATTGATGCCTTGCTTGATGGTTATTATTGATTAGTAAATATATTCTTCACGGGAGCTTAATCCAATAGACTAATGCATGTATTTATGGCTTTATGTTGTTGTCATTTTTCATTGAAAAATAAGTTGCGCTTGATACAATCCTTGGAGGCAAAATACACTGAGATACGAGGTGCATCTCATGTACTTGTTTTTTATTACTGTGTCTTGTTTCTGACAAAGTCACCTCACACAAGGTGGTAGCTGCACCTGCGTAGCGTCCTCCGACGTTCATAGACCATTCTCTGTGGATTACCGGGCCAGAGTGACACATATGTAATGTGGTTCTGGGGACCTTAAAAGGAGACATCCGCTGTGATGCAGATAATGCCTGAGGGCACTTTGTGTATTTGTTTTAATGCCATCCAAGTTTTACCCATTGAAGTGAAAACAAACAACACCATGTTATTTCCACACATGTATAAAAAGTGCAACATTTAATTTCATTTAGAGTAGAAGCTTGTAGGGTAGTAGAAGAAATTTATATTGGGTTCTTTGAAAAACAGGCAACCAATGTAGAGACTGACAGAGTGTCTCAGCAGAGTAAGAACGATTTGCAAGGAAAATCAAACTAGCTGCTGCGTCCAAAATAGATTGTAGGGGCGAAAGTCTAGTTTTAGGAAGATCAGTAAGGAGGAAATTTCAATAGTCGATGCGGGAGATGATAAGAGTATGAATTAAAGTTTTTGCAGTGTCTTGTGTGAGATATGTGTGTATTCTGGAAATAGATTACAGGACGTAAATATAGAGTCGATGTGGGGAAGAAAGGATAGTTGTGAGTCAAGGATTACACCTAGGCAGCGAGCTTGCAGGGAGTGCTTTATGGTCATGTTATCAACAGAAATAGAAATGTCAAGCAGGAAGCTTCTATTGGTGGGTGGGAATATTGTTAATTCTTCTGGCGAGAGGACATCCAAGACATAATGGCAGAAAGACAGTCAGTAACGCGAGACAACACAGATGGTGAGTGATCAGGAGAGGATAGATAGATTTGTGTATCATCCGCATAGAGCTGATACTGAAATCCAAAGGAGCTTATTAGTTTTCCAAGAGAAGTGGTGTAGATAGAGAATAGCAGAGGACCTAGGACTGAGCCTTGCGGTACTCCAACTGATAAAGGAAACAGAGTTTAGGTTGTTCCAGATAAATTAGCACTGAAAGAGCGATTAGATAGGTAGGATGAGAACCAGGATAGGACAGTGCCTTCAAGACCTAGGGATTGTAGTGTCTGTATGAGGAGAGAGTGGTCAACAGTGTTGAATGCAGCAGAGAGATCCAGAAGAATTAGAAGAGATTAATCACCTTTAGTTTTTGCTGTGATCAAATCATTGACAACCTTGGTCAGCGCAGTCTCTGTGGAGTGTTGAGAGCGAAAGCCTGACTGAAGAGGATCCAATAGGTTGTTTGCAGAAAGAAAGTGTTTGAGGTGAGTGTAGGCAATACTCTTGAGAAGCTTGGAGGGGCATGGGAGCTGGGAGATGGGGCGGTAATTTGCGAGAGAGTTTGGGTCAGAATTTAGTATTTTTCAGAATAGGAGTAATCTCTGCGTTCTTGAAAAGTGATGAAAAGATACCAATAAAGATAGAGATTACAGAGGGGAAATGAGCACAGGAGACAGGGACCTACCAATTTGTGAAGGCATGGGATCAAGAGGACATGAGGTAGAGTAGGAAGATAAGAAGAGAGTACAAACTTCCTTTTCTTTTGTGAGATCAAATAAAGAGAGGGTGTCAGAGGATTCTGGGTAGGAATTTAGCTGATTGCTAGTCGAGGGAGATGATACCATTTCAAGTCGGATCTTATCAATCTTGTCCTTGAAACAGGAAGCAAGATTCTAGGCACTGATGGTAGTTGGAGGGTTTGGGGTGGGAGGGTTTAGTAGAGATTTAAATGTGCTAAAAAGGCATTTGGGGTTTGAAGCCTGAGCATAGATGAGAGATTGGAAGTATGTTTGTTTAGCAGTGTCCAGAGCATTTCACTAGAAGTGGTAGATAGCAGTATAATGCTCTGAAATCATTACAGGTAGAAGATTTTTGCCAGTGACGTTCTGCTTTACAAGGAAGTTTTTGTAGATTTCTTGTTACTTTAGTGTGCGACGGTTGACAACGAAGTCTATGCAGAGTATGAAGAGTCGCTGGATCTGCATGATCAAGCCCGTTGCTAGGCTATGGTGAAAGTGAATAACTGCAATATCAGGGGAGGAGAATGTAGAAATTGGGGAGAGAAGGTATTAAAGAGAGGGGTGAAAAACAGTTGAAAATCAATAGAGTTAAAATTCCTGCGGGTATGAGGAGGCTTTTGACGAGTTTGCAGCTGGGAGGTTAAAGAACTGAGAGTGAGTAACTAATAAGGTGATGATCTGAGAGGGGGGAAAGGAGTGTTAAGGAAATTAGAAACTGAGCATAGTCTAGAGAAAACAAGATCAAGACAGTGGCCATCCTGATGAGTAGTGGATTCAATCCACAAGTGAGGAGGTTAGAGAAAGTCGTTTTGAAGCAGCATTGGAATGTGGATTAATAATAGAGATGTTGAAATCACCCATGATGATGGTGAGGATATCAGAAGACCACCCAGCAGGTCACATGTTCCAGGTCACCCAGCGGGGGCTGCAAATAACTGTCACAGTTTCCAGACCACCCAGCAGGTCACATGTTCCAGGTCACCCAGCAGGTTCACTAACTGTCACAGTTTATATAGCAACCAGCAGGTGCACAGGTGTATTGCCGACTGTCACATTTTCCAGATGACAATGCTAATGCATTGTTGTAAATGGCAGCCGGACATTTTGCTAAATTACTCCAAAACGATGCAACTGACTACAAGGCCAAATTTTTTTTTGAAAATCTATCAAGACCAAGATCTTTAATTTTGGTATATTATGTGCCCTGCTCAGACAATGGCATCATAGAAATAGGTCACTCATAAAAGTCGTACTTATGCTATTTATATATAGATTCAAAAATGCTCCCAATAATTCACACATATAAAATATGAACAATAAGAAAACATGTAGGGACCAAAGTGGTGAATACCACAAACCTCCAGTCACACCTGTCCAGGATAAACTGGAGTTTGGAATCTATCCAGAACTTCTTTCTCTTGCGTGGTGTCCACTTGATGTACATGGTACACCAGTATATTGGGACTAAACGTGGGCTGTTTACAAGCACCTCAATGGGTGTGTAAATAAAAATGTAAAAAGGGTGCAATAAAAAGAAAACAAACTTTAATAAATTGTGGCTACAAAGAGGTATAATAATACTATAAAGCTGCCCTATATTTCAGAAACTCGAGGGTTAGAGGAGGGAAGTGGGTGGAAGGGTAAGTGGGGGAATTTGCACCACCAATTGTGTGACTAGCCGGTGATGGGGTCAGGATTTAACACGAGGAATTGGAGTTTTCCCTGCAATCTTCTCCGTCAAACCCTGAAACACAGGGTGGGAAGTTAGGTGAAGGGTGAATAATGTGACAGAGGGGGTTGCATTATGCAGTCACAATAAATCCTTTTTTTGAGTTTAGTGGCCCTTTAAAGCTCTTTACACATCACAACATATCAGGCTGAGGTACATCAGAACAATGCACTAAATATAACCAAAACGAAACATTTTTACCTAAAGGCACAGATAAGAATGAGGCAAACGTCTATGGCAATATTTTACATTTGAGTGGAATTGGAACAATGACATTAGGGGAATACTGATCAGCATGTATGTTTCACTGTCATTTTAAACATCTAGTAACTCCGTACCCCAGACCCGACCGTCATCTATACCTCGTCTGACCCATCTACCAAGCACAACCAGAAAACACAATGCTAATGTAAGATGCTTGAAGTACACAAAAGAAAAACAATATAAGATTTGAAATTGGTATTAAAATTGGAATGTACCCAGCATCTAATTGCTGTGCTTCAGGCAAACCAGGATTATGCTACTAATGAGTGTATGTTTTTAAATGTCAGGACACTGTTCCTTTCAGTAAAGTGATACAGAAAATAATGATATTCGTAATGACAAAGGGAAGACATCCAGTGATTATATTACAGCGGGGGAGACCAGACCGGCCGCTCTGCTGCAGAACTGACCCCATTAGAAGCAATGTGTATTAGGTGGTAGAGGCCGCAGAGACTGCTGTGCGGAAAGTAGAGCAGGTGGAGAAGAGACACCTTAAGATTTATTTATTTGAGTTTTTTTTCCAACATTTCCCGATGCAGGGTTGCCAACTCTATGAGACCCCCCCCTTCTGAAAATCACCCAGCGGTAGCTGGGGGATGATTGGTTCTAGTTACTGTCAGTTAATTGTGACATCACATATTGTCTCAACCGACGCATTTCACCAAAGAGGAAAAAAAATAACGGGATTCCATTCCTCCACCAAGTAAAAATACAGCAACAAAAATTGTCTGTACAATAATATGCAGAGCTATATTACACCCCAATCCTCCCAGCCATGTCTCCAGTTTGTCAACCATACTTCCAATTGTTAAGCAATGTCCCTACAGAGTGTAGGATTTGGGACTGTCCTGCAAAAATTGGGATTGTTTGGGCATGCATTTTTTTTTCCCAATCTTTCCCCATTATACTTTGTAATTTTTTCGCTTACTTGTTTAGTCATTTTGTGCTAAAAAATGTGTTATTCATCTGCTAGGTGAGCTGTGAATGTGAGAAGTAAAAGAGAGAGAGAGAGAGGGCTTATTAGATCGGTCTGCACCTACTGTTCATAAAATAACTAAGGTCCAGTTCAACAATGAATTTCTGAATTTACAAGCTGATTCGTTGAAATGAAAAGTCATTTGTAAAATGGGGTAGTAAGCGATCTCCCCATCCATCAGCCATGAAGCTGTCATACAAGACGACGTCTTTGTCCAATTCGGTAACACGTGTGTGAGGCCAATATGGACAGTTTTGACAGCTTGGTTCTCAGGCTAAAGGACTTAAACCTAATGAGCCCAATTAGTGTGGTTGGCCAGTGACTACACACACTAAGAATACGTAGCCATCAGGTGACTTATTGTTCCACCAGCCCCGGTAGATGTTGGTCAAGTCTGGTTGTCGTTTTCAGCCCACAAATGCAACGATTTGGGGTCAATTTGGTCTAAAGAGACTAAAATCGTTGTCCAAATTAAAGAATGCAAAGGCAACTTAAGTTGTAAGTTATATGGGCCTGATTAATTAAGGAAAGTAAGGCAAAAAATGAGTAAGTTTTCTCCTGGACAAAACCAGTTTGCAATACAAGGGGTGCAGAGTAGTGTATTATTTTGCACATAAGTTAAATACTGGCATTTTTTTCATGTAGCACACAAATACTGGATAGCTTTATTTTTACACTCAAATTTAAAGTTGATCTAGGGCATGCCCTACCCCAACTATGAATCTGTCCCCACATTTTATATTTAGCTTCCCCTCCAATGCAAAATGGTTTTGCCCAGGTGCAAAGTTACTCATTTTTTTTTGCTTTACTTTCTTTAATGAATCAGGCCCTATATCTTTATATAAGAGGCACATTGGTTCGAGCATCAATAAGCAGTACAGGAAGTGCATAAGTTTGTATCTTCAGGTAGAAAGAGTTGGCCTCATATTATTCATGTCCAAAAACAAGATTTTGTGCAACAGAATAACATATTTGCATAAATTTCAGGCGGTGGAGAATATCCATTCATGGGGGCATATCTAGTTCATCAGCAGTCTGCATAGTCTTTTTCGCCCTGCAAAATGATTTGCTTTTTACAGGTCTTTAGATAGATTGCATAATCTGATAGTAGTTAGGACTCTGAAGTGACATATTCGCTATTTCCACTGTTTACTTTTGCATTTTATTGCATACAGCCATAAATAATTGCGCAGGGCTTGAATGCAATCACTTTCCAAACTGCATAGTAGACTTTCACCTATCTACACACATAAAGTTGACAGACAGGTTCAATTGCCAAAATAAGAATTGAGTGATGTGGTGTTAATCGTATTAACGATGATGTAAACACCGACAGTGTTTACACCTACATAATTATTACGATAGTGAAGAAAGTGACATGTAAAAAAATAACTACTTACCTGTAAACAGACACACTGGAAATATGATGTGAAGAGAGGGCAAAACTTCCAAATTATGTCACTTGCAAGCTTGACTAGGACATTTCGGATTTTAAAGCGGCAACGCACAGACCCATGTAAGTACTACCTTTATGTTAGGGGTTAGGTTTAGGGGTTAGGGGTTAGGGGTTAGGGTTAGGATTAGGGTTAGGAGATAGGGGTGAGGGGTTAGGGTTAGGAGTAAGGATTAGGGGTTAGGGTTAGTGGTTAGGGGTTAGGATTTAGGGGTTAGGATTAGGGTTAGGAGATAGGGGTTAGTGGTTAGGGTTAGGGTTAGGGGTTAGGGTTAGGGTTAGGATTAGGGTTAGTGGTTAGGGGTTAGGATTAGGGGTTAGGGTTTAGGGGTTAGGGTTAGGAGATAGGGGTTAGGGTTTAGGGTTAGGGGTTAGGGTTAGGATTAGGGTTAGGGGTTAGGGGTTAGAGGTGAGGAGTAAGGATTAGGGTTTAGGATTAGGGTTAGGAGATAGGGGTTAGAGGTTAGGGGTTAGGGGTGAGGGGTTAGGGGTTAGGGTTAGGAGTAAGGATTAGGGGTTAGGGGTTAGGGGTTAGGGGTTAGGCTTAGGAATACAATTGATATTACCATAATTAAATGTGTTCGTCGTGCTTGCAAGTTACATCATTTGGAAGTGTCGCCTTCTCCTCAAATCGGATTTCCAGTGTGTCTGTTTACAGGTAAGTAGTTGTTTTTTACATGTCGCTTTCTTCACTATCGTAATAATTATGTAGGAATAAATACTGTCGGTGTTTACATTATCGTTAACTCCTAGTACACCCGTGTGCTGCAGCTGCATAATCTGTGGTTATTAAGGAGTAGATTTACTATAACTTCTTAAAAGGAAAATGGGAGGTGTTGCCCATAGCCAATAACCAATCGTAATCTAGCTATCATTTGTCTAGTGTATTGTAGAAAATAATAGCTAGAATCTGATTGGGTGCTATAGGCAATATCTCCACTTTTCCATCTTAGCAGGCTTAGTAAATCTACTCTAAAGTGAGTCGTACACTCTTTAAAGAACGTTCCATTTGTTGTTCGGTAAACACTGCAGACGATAAACTGAAGAGAACACAGTTTGGGATTCATGAAATTCTCTAATCGATTATTTCATCTCTAACAATGCCCCAAAACCTTCACTGCTTTGCAGAAAGCTCAAATTAAGACATAACTCTGGGCTTGAAATGTGGTTTCAATAAACCACTGGTTAGAGAATTTAACCAACCCCCCCCCCCCAGCATGCCATAAACTGATTCAGCTATTGATAGTAAATCCACGTCTTCATTCCAAACTGGAATTAACAATTGATCAGCATTGTTAGAGCGGAGCGTGCTATGCTTATTCATTAAGGTGATTACATCTTACATCAAGTCAGCGATACCTCCAGAAATGCCACTGACAATAAAACATCGTTAAGTTATTCAAATGTTTAATTTGTCTATTTCACAGATAAAATAATCTTACGGGTTTAATACGCAGAATCTCTTTATCCATAAATAAATATCAATTTGGAGGGAGGGTGGACGATTTGCCAGCTCGTTACTCCCTCTTCCTCATAATCTTTCAGCCTTTGCAGATTAAAAAGGGGGTTTACATTTAATTGTAATCTAGATAATTATGTTTGTTCCAGACCTAACAGAAACAAGTTTGCTCTGTTATCTGCTGTCTGGCATTTGTTTCAGAAGCCTGTCAGAGGCGTTTAACCCATTAGCTGCCGGGGGAACATAAAACAGAGCCAAACTATACAAATTGCCAGATTGCCTGGTCATGAAGGGTTAAAATGACTAGGAATACTGATGTTGGTGATGGATAATGGAAAGGATTTATGGGCTGGATTCATTAAGGAACGCAAAGCAAACGTAATGTGCGTTTTTAAAAAAAAACGCACGTACATCGGGTATACGCATGTCCGTATTCAAGGAGTGGATGTAAAGCTATGTCTGTTGATGAATACGGGTCTAGGTCTGCTCTGCTCTAACAGACAAGACGCTGTAGGATAGGTCATACTTTCAACTCTCCCGGAATGTCTGGGAGACTCCCGAAATTCGGGTCTGTCCCCCGGACTCCCGAGAGAGCAGCAATTCTCCAGATTCCCAGCGGCTCGGTAAATTAAACAGAGGGGGCGGGGCTTAGTGGCGCCGTGTGCGCGTCATTGTGATGACTGCTTTGGGGACGGGGCTAACAACACGATTCTTTGAGCACACACCCACCTGCCTCCCGGAACACAAGTTGCCAATGTTGGCAACTATGGGATAGGTCCAATACATATGTGGAATAGGATGTCACAAAAGAACGCACGGAAAAAAAAAACTATTCAAGTAATGTCACCTGTTAATAATATAGTCATTAATGACAAAACATTAAAAAATAAGAAAATATTTTTTTGTAATTCCACCCCCTGTAAAATACATTTATTAGGATGCTATGAAGGGCGGAGGGGGGTGAGGAAGCGGTGGATGCACGTAGTCAATGTACAGTAAGGGCGTGCCAAACTCGAGCGCACCCAGCAGCGTCCGAATCAAGCTTTGGCCATCTCTAAGGTACTTGATTTTCAGTTGTATCACTTGCACCAGCTACAGGTCGGGTGTAAGTGCCGAGTGATAGTGATGACGGCTGTGTATTCATGCTATAACATGTGTTTGCAATCAAGAGCAAATGTAAAAATGCATTTTATGTACAGTAGTCATTAATAACATCACGATAAATGTATTTCATGGTGGGGAAAAAAAGTAAAAAAACACTTTTTTAAAAAAATCTTTTAATGTTTTGTCATCATGGCTACATTATTAACAGGGGACATTAATTGATTAGTTTATTTTTTTCTGTGCATTCTTCTTTGACTTGATACTACACATATGTAGTGGACGTATCCTGCAGTGTATTGTCGGATAGAGGAGAGCGCACCCAGACCTGTATTCATCCCCTGACGTATCTTCAAATCCGCTCATTGTTGAATACAGACGTGCGTATACCAGATGTACGCGCGTTTTTAAAAAAATTCACATTACATTCGTTTTGCGTTTCTTGATGAATGAAATCCTGGACATCTGTCACTCAAACTGAGGCTTCAGCATTGCTACAGAGTGATGCATGATAGAGGTTTATAAGGATAACAACTGTCAGAGGTATCAAAATCCACAGGAGAGAAGAGACGCAGGCTGTAATATTCTAGTAAAAATACCATGCAATCAATTGGTGCTTTGGTTATTTGATAGAACAGGTAATTAAGTTAAAAATAAATAAATCTGTTTTTAACCTACAATTACCTAGATAAGTCTTTTTTATATGAAATGATTACTATCATTATTTATCTGATTTATTTTTAAAATGCTGAGTAGCATTTAATATATATGAACCTTGCGTTATACTTATACAAAACTGTCTGGTTTATATTGTTTTCTTATGTTTTTTAGTAGTTCGGTAGTTTTTATAATCTGTCGAGTTGTAGCTGGTTGTTACTGCTATCAATGACGTGGGAAAAGATGGCCAAATCACGGTGTCATTAGTGATTTTCAGTAACCCATAGCATCCAATCAGATAATGGCTTTCATTGTCAAACTAGCACCGTACCGATCAAAGCCTATTGCTGATTGGCTGCTCTGCGTTACTTCACATTTACACCATGTTAGCGAATCGGAATGCAGCCTGCGGGCGGGATTGCTGCCAGCATTACTGTGTGGGGGGCAAACACGACCGGATTGGTCACAAAGTTTACCTGAAAATGCCTTTGGCCGATTACTGGAATCAGTCACTGGTTGGCTGCGGTGTCTGTGCCCTAGGTGATCATGGCGTTCAAGGTCGGAGGTCAACGAAGAGCTGAAACTATTGAAAAAAAAAAAAAAGAGGCAGAAAGATAAAGTTCTAGTTCTGATTTTAAACGAGCGACTAATTTCGGTTACATAACGAAGTAAATGAATTTAAAAAAACAAAACAAAAAAAACAAAACATCCTTTCTCAGCACATTTTTGACAGCCATAAAGAAAAGGCAATGACATTTCACTGTAAACAGCCTGGGTAATCGTACTTGTCGCTCTGCCAGTGTGCTCATGTTTTAATGAGGCCTCGGAGACTCAGCTGGTCCCTCAAGGTTTACATCCGCATGTTCTCGACCCTGGTCTTAGACGGTGTCTGGCTATTTGTGTATGTACATCTCAAAGTGTACACTTCAAACAGAGCCCTATGGGGGTTTCACAGGCTTCTGTGACTCATGGCACACCAGATCAGGGCATACTAATGACCATCATGTCTAAAGTAATGTCAGGGATTGTCAACTAATATTGTACTACAGGGAAAGGCTGTATATCTAGATTTAAAGGGGAAGTAACTACAAATACAAGAACACATCGGGCCTGGTTCATTAACAAACGTAAAACGAACGTAATGTGTGTTTTTTAAAAAAATATGCACGTACATCATACTTGCCAACTCTCCCGGAATGTCCATGAGACTCTCGCATTTCGGGTGGGTCTCACGTACTCCCGGGAGAGAGTGTCAATCTCCCGCATCTGCCCACTTGCTAGCGAAGTGGGCAGAATTAGGGCCAAACTGTTGCGATTCTCCGTAAATCACAGGCATTTGGCCGTGCCCCCCGCTGTAAAAATGATGCGTTTGCGTCACGGGGGCGGCTCCAAAATGACGCAATTTCGGAGCCCCGACTCCCTGCACGCCCACTACTCCCCAGGGAGACTCCCGGACGCCAACTCCAAAAAGTTGGCAAGTATGATGTACAGCGGGCACACGCATGTCCGTATTCAAGGAGCGGATGCTCTAACGGACAATACTCTGCAAGATACGTCCAATGCATGTGTGGAAAATCAAGGCACGAAAGGAAACGCACAGGAAATAAAATAAATTTATTAATGTCACCGATTATTATTATGTTTTGCATTTGAATCGTGACCATATTTATGTCTTGACTGCCCGATGGGTCAATGTTTTAGCATAAGAAGGATTATCATTCTCATCCAGGTCTTCGAACCCCTCCCAAATGGATCATGATGAGAGGAACAGTCAGATAACTGTAGCCCTGAATTGCTCTCTTATTTTACATGCCACGTTACCCAGTTAGATTGCAAGCTCTCTAGTCCGGATCACATGCCTTACATTTCTTTTGTCAAAGTGCTTGCACTTATCCCCAGCATTACAATTTCTTGGTGTAACTGCAAACTTTATTTAATTAGGATATTTTATGGGGAAGGAAGGCGTTGTTGCAAAAAGACGCGCAATGGTACAATTTGTCTTGGGAAAGTACAAAACGTTCAGGAAAGGGGTATTAAAATACAGAAAGGATTAAATATAGAGATGGTGGGGGCTAGAGGATACGGAGTAAAATACACACATCCGGTACCCATGAAAAGAGGGATGGTAAGGAAATAGCATGTGCACCATAGAAGTTGCCAGACTTTCTAAAGTTGAAGTTTATTGGACTTTCTGCTAAAAATATCACTAGTTCCGGAGGTCTCAATTAAAAATATCTTTTTCAACAGTCTGATTGTAGAACAATGTTAGTGACAGCGACAGAGCGATCTATCAGTCCACAATGTCTCATAGGTCTGTGAGTAAAGACGTATTATAACACTTTTGTCCTAAGCTATAACACTAGCTGTGTCAAGAGATTTCACCAGAAACTTACATAAAGGGACAGCGCCCTCTACAGGACGTGGGAGTGATATCCATGAATGGAGAATACAAAGGTCCTTGTTCATACTGTCTTCCTTATATAGCACACATGAATCATTTTATTTAATATTCAGTTATTATTTAATATGAAGTTAAAACATCTATACATATTCATCGCCACACAATGCGGTGCATTTATTTGACATGATATAATACATTTTGGACAATACCACACCTTTAAATTATTGTGCAAAAAAACTTTATAACCGTTCTGTTGTGAGGTGGGAAGTCAGTGATTATAAAGTTATTCTGCATGTTAACCCTTTCATCACACAGCTGCTAAAATGCTCTATTGATAAGTGTGTTTTACATTCAGTGGAAATTGTACATCCTGTTGTATTGAAGCAGGGAATTAATGGAATAGGTATAGGTATGGGCAGCACGGTGGCTCAGTGGTTAGCACTTCTGCCTCACAGCACTGGGGTCATGAGTTCGATTCCTGACCATGGCCTTATCTGTGTGGAGTTTGTATGTTCTCCCCGTGTTTGCGTGGGTTTCCTCCGGGTGCTCCGGTTTTCTCCTACACTCCAAAAACATACTTGTAGGTTAATTGGCTGCTATCAAAATTGACCCTAGTCTGTGTGTCTGTATGTTAGGGAATTTAGACTGTAATCTCCAATGGGGCAGGGACTGATGTGAGTGAGTTCTCTGTACAGCGCTGCGGAATTAGTGGCGCTATATAAATAAATGGTGATGATGATGAATAGGTATGAAGGACTTTAAATTGCAACAAAGCATATTAGCAGGAGACATCATTTTCCTTAAATGAACCAACTCCACCTTCCCACAATGCACTCTGTTATTAGACTAACAGACGATTACAATATGACAATAAAAGAACTTTAATTTCACATTCATTGCAGGTTTTTTTTTTATAAAATGACCTCATATATTTCCCTGAGTAATTATTTTAATTGCACAATCTTAGTATTAGAAGTGGAAATGCATCCTTTCTTAGAAAATAAGGATATTAAGGGGGAGATTCAGTGAAATGCGTTGTTGTCCGGAACAGTCAGCGGAGACACTTAGAGGTGATGTCCGGCACGAAACGCTCACTCATTTTTCCTCGTTCCCCATAGAAGGGCGCAGATCAATGAGCGGAGATTCCTCCCCGCAGTAAGCCGCGTTGTGCGCAGACGGACATCGCGTTTTTGAGTTTTAGTTCATTTAATTAAAACTAATAAAGTATTAAAAAACAAAAAGACACAAGCATAAACTAAATTATATATAATACACCACTTCTATTTTATATAATGTTGTTTTTATCATATTTCAATAAACTGTATTTTGTTTAGTTGAATCAGCAAGTGAATATTATTCCGGCAGTGTTGCAATAATAAGGCTATAAACTATGATCCCAGGGGCTGCGTTACTACATGTAGTGTGTGCAGGCATTGGAGGGCCAGCTATCATTATATCGTTATATTCGTTCAATGACAGTGCGGCTGCTAAGTGCTTCTAAGCAGCACTACAGGAGAATGTAACTGACTTCAGCAAACAAGAACACATCCTCATAAATATTGTCCTTGGGGGTAGATTACTGAAATATTCTAACAAGGAAAAGTGGAGGTGTTGCCCATAGCAACCAATCAGATTCTAGTTATCATTTATCTGTGCATTCTAGAACATGACAGCTAAAATCTGATTGGTTGCTATAGGCAACACCTCCACTTTTTAGAATGCTTGATAAATTTATCTCTTGGTCGTGCAATCTGCTAATAGACATTGACTTAGGGCTAGATTTACTAAACTGTGGGCTAGCAAAAAGTGGAGATGTTGCCTATAGCAACCAATCAGATTTTAGTTATCATTTATTTAGAGCATTCTACAAAATGAAGCCAAGCGCCACATCCCCCCTGCCCATTACAAATATGGAGGAGCGGCAGCAGCTAATAGCTTTGCAAGGTGGGGGCGTCCCAGTGACAATCAAGACACCGAATAAACATATCACTCATTCAGTGTTTTAGGCGCTCTCTACACCATAGCGCCCAGGTTCCATAATGGAAACGCCTTTTTTGCTTACGATAGTGTCATTAGCAGTGTCATACTTAGGATTTTTTCTAAATTCCTGGCTTTAAGATTATAAATTGTGTATTGATAAATAAATAAATAAAAGAAAATTATACATGTGTGGATCCCACCTGGAACTGATAAGATCCTATAGATCTACAACCTTCACAATGCTTACATAGCAGCACTTCTAACCACTAGGACCTGGCCCTCCTGACAGATTGCATTCCTATGAAAATAAGACTCGGCAAGTTTAATATTACCCCCCTCCCCGCTCCCAGCCTCTGCGAGGATGTTCCTTACTGGCGATCTCACACATTTGAACTGAGCGGATGTAGATGACATTTTTTGCATGACAAAGTGTTAAGGTCACCCTGAGCAAATGAGGAATAATGAAAAGAATCCTACAGAAATCTTGGTTTGCTGAAGGAAATGCAAAGTTTACTCCATTCTGTGTATTGCTAGAACAAAGACGCGGGTTCCCCAGTGTACACTGGGACTCAGTTCTGAAGTGCAAATATTTTAAAACTATATAAGATTTGACAGTCACCAGACCCATCTAGTATTCAGCGGCTTCACATAAGAGTGACTTGTGTGGTAGAGGGCGTTATCCAGCGGAACGCAAGAGATGGCTATGGTTAACCCTAGAAAGCCTGTAAATATACATGGTGTAATTATTATTGAGCTTCATGGCATTTTTCGGAAGAAGGATAGATATATTGTCCTTTGCATAAATTTGGGGGATTAAGGCTCATTTGCAAACGTGGCTTTTGTGGCAACGTGTGCCACAAATGTGGATAAGTGTATGGTTTTGCAAACCAAGGTGGTGACGTCTAGGAGGTCAAACTTTTGCATACACTGACGATCGGAGCTTGTCGCATTGGGGCTGCTGCTTACTGACAGGCACCTACCTATGGAACCCGCGTGAAAAAACACGGTTTCATTTTTTTTATTACTTATATGAGATGCAGGGTGAAGAAGGAGATTTCCCTGGTGACTGAGATCGTTCCACATACTTTCACTGACCCTCTCTTTGACGAACTTCAACCAATGCAATAAAAACATTCCAACGCCAAATAATGAATAAGGGAAAGAAGAAATGCCCCAAGAGGAAATAATACTGTGCCAGAGGTCATAATTTGCTCAGCAATATCCATGAATGTAAAAATAACTGAATAAAGTATGGCCTGATACCTAACTGTTTTAAAATCATATAAAGTCAGTAGGATCATGTATGCAAGATCTGCATCATCATCATCTTTATTTATATAGCACCAACATATTCCGTAGCGCTTTACAATTGGGGACAAACACAGTAAACTAATAAACAAACTGGGTAAAACAGACAAAGAGGTGAGAAGGCCCTGCTCACAAGCTTACAATCTATGGGACAATGGGAGTTTGATACATGAGGTTAAGTCTACATTTTGCATTTCGGCCCAGCCAGACTGCAAAGGTAAAAGTGACTCATAAGCTAAATGATTCCGTCACACAACAATGTTGGTCAGGGGGTAGTTGTCTTGTGTGAAATTGTGCAACGGGTGGTAATAGGGTAATATAGTGAAGTTAAGAGGGTGGTTGAGGAATATTATAAACTTGTCTGAAGAGGTGGGTTTTCAGAGAACGCTTGAAAGTTTGTAGACCAGAGGAGAGTCTTATTGTGCGAGGCAGAGAATTCCTTAGAGATATATTTGATATGAAAATAAATGATACTATTAAATGAATAATGGTGAAACACTATGTAAATAAATTGAAAATATAAATCCATCAATTGTAAGTTAACAACTGGTAGAATGATGTCTTCATCAATAGTCTATGTCAAATTAAATAGTCTAAACTTCTAAAATTTTTAACCTCAACAAACAATCTAGTTCACCTTTACATACATATTTTGTATATAGCATACATGTAGTTACATATATACACTGTAATATAATACTTGGCATTACATGCATATACTGCATATAGTTACATGTAGTTAAGTACATACACTGCATATACAGGGCCGGATTAACCCGAGGCCTAACTGGGCTGTAGCCCAGGGGCCTCGGGCATCCAGGGGGCCCTTCAAAGTCCTCAGCAGCATTATTGATTGGTCCGGGGGCGGGGGCGCCCCCAGCCCGATCAATGCTGCTGAGGACTGTCACTGTAGTCCTCCGTCCCCGGCGCTCAGTACTCTGCTTACTGAGGAGATCTCGCGAGTGAACTCTTGCGAGATCTCCTCAGTAAGGAGCTTACAGCGCGCCGGGACGGAGGACTGCAGTAACAGGTAAGCGCTTGGGGGGGGGGGGGCCCTCACGGGGGACAGTGGGCGGCGGGTGGCTCACTTTGGGGGCCTCATGGGGGAATGGAGGCGCCCTTAGCCCAGGAGCCTCCATTCCCTTAATCCGGCCCTGTGCATATAGCATGCATGTGGCTACATACATACAACGTATATAGCACTCACGCCATTACATAAACACACAGTACGCATCATGCATGCAGTTATATAAGCATTTGACAGCACAAATCTGCAATTTTGTAACGGAACTCTGTTACTGTAAGTCATGTTAATGCTACATGTGTCTCTCTAGTCATTAAAGAACTACAAGTCTCAACATAACACACCAGACAAGAGTGGAACAAAATGATAGTGTAAACTCTGTGTGGAGTGCTCCAAATGTGGAATGTGGTCATTATTCCTTGGAACAGTTTTAAAAACTAAGCTCCTCTCTACATCAAACGTACAAAGGTGACACATGTAATAAAGACTGACTCAATGGCACTTGAATCTCATGAAGCTATGTATGAAAACATTGAAAAGGTTTTGGACAATAAGAAGCAGTGTGTGTCTGCATTTTTTGCAGTTTATAATTTAACCTTACTGTGTGTAGGTGACAGGCCCACTAGAAAGTAGCAATGAACATGGAAAAGCAGGTTATGTAATTACACATAAAAACTAGTGATGCTCAGGCTCGGTTTTCTGAAAACCGAACCCACCCGAACTTAGGGGATCCGAGTAGGCTCGGTACTTTAGCGCGTCCTCGGATCTGAATCGAGGCAAAGCGTCATCGTTGTGGTGTGGGATCTCGCAGGTTTTGGATTCCATATGTACCTCCCTCCCCAGGAGATTCAGTGCCATTGCTCATACAGAAAAGGGGGTAGCAGTGTTCTTATCACTCTCCAGTCTCCGGTGACATTGCTCAGTGCCATTGCTCACACAGAAACAGGAGGGGTAGCAGTGTTCTTGTCACTAGACAAAAATTGACTGGAAATGACTGGAAATTAATGTTATTGAGGTTAATAATAATGTAGGAACAAAAAGAGGCAAATTATGTGATTTTAGCAAAAAAAAATATGGATTTTAGGGAAAAAAATAGGGATCCGAAACTAAAACCAAAAACAAAACACGAAGTTAATCCAGATCCAAAACAAAAACACGGGGGTCAGTGAACATCTCTACTAAAAGCACAAGGTACAAATGGCCAGCCCATTTTAGAGCATAAGACGTATCAAATTGCTATTGGAATTTCTCAGGATGTAATATCAAATGATTCCACAAGGTGGCAAACTTGATACATTTAAAAGAAGACAGACTAATAGTGCATTGTCTCTAGACTGTACATTAATCATCCGTCTACAGAACAGGGGAAAATGGCCATTATTTCAAATAAAGATTCACAGAAAGGAAACTTTATTCTACAGTTTTGCTTACAAATCCTTTGCTATTTTTAGATGTACTGTTCCAAAAGGAAAATCAGAAAAAAATAAAATCATGTGATTTATTCTGATGCATCTTAGTGTGTCTTGATGTTTTTAGCTCATCCAGATGCATTAATTACGTTTGACTGGCTGTCACAGGTAGCACCGGGCTAGGTGTGCTGGCTCCTATCCCAGGGTTAACTCGCTGTAGCCTGAAATCAGCAACTGTATCACAATGATGTTGTTGATTAAAACTAATTATTAAAATGAATTGAGATGTTTTGAAAAATAAAGAGACAACCTCCCTCCAACATTGATTTGCTCTCTATCCAGTATATAAATATATTACCTGTGCAACATTTTATATTTTTTTTGTTGCAAATTTGGAACCTTTTTCATTACCTGTAAATCTGATACTTTGCATTCCCGCAAATATTGATGTTTTGCATAACTTGCTAGAAACGGGGCAACTTTATTGATCAGTGAGGTCAAGTTTGAGCTGACAAGATGGTAATCCATACTTGCCAAATTTTCCTAGTTGGATTCAGGAAAATCCCGGGGGAGGTGGGTCTGCTTGTTGCCTTCCGCTGTACTAGGCACTCCCAGAAAGCATTAAACAGCAGTGTAACTAACACTGTGAGTGGGCTCCGATGCCCAGGGGTCCGCCCAGCTCAGAGAGCCCGGAAGTCCAGTTTTAAAGCCAAGAGCTGTGCCAATTGGCTGTCTGCATCCCTGGTCCTAGTTGTCAGTCCTGATTTACAAGGCACTGATTCCTGTCACCCAGTCTGAGACTTTGACAGTCATTCCCCCTCTTGAACCAGACAGGCCAATATCTCTAGAAGGAATAAGAACATGTTTTTCTCCTTCATACTTTGTGCTATTATAACACACAAGCATTGTTAGTCTACATATAAACTCCTGAAAATAATATATGTATAAAGAGGGCGTTCAGATGTCATCACTTATAATTGCTGAGCTCTGATGTCATCACTTCAGTGTTGTGTATTAACCTATGTATTATAAGAAAGAATCCATCCCCTACTGTAAGTTATTATGTCCCCTTGGATTTCTGTTACCTGTGTTAAAGCATTTGACTTACCGCCTAGTTCTGTTATATGGTCACATGACTCCTCTGTGGTTTCTGATATAAATATAATTTACAGTATGGATTGAATTGCCCATTATCTATACTAACACATTATATATACTACCACTTTATATATAGTACTCTCTGTTACTATATGCTACTTTTATTATTATTATTATTATTATTATTTTATCCTTTATTCATATTTTACTTACATATTCAGCAATGTTTATAATAATGAGAACTTGCACTTACAATCGAATTCCCCTACAACACAAATAAACAATACCAGTGCCAATTTAGTCAGAAGCCAATCAGTAGATTTATCCAACCTTCTAAAAAGTAAAAGTGGAGGTGTTGCCCATAGCAACCAATCAGATTCTAGCTATTATTTTCTAGAATGTACTGGATAAATGAGAGCTAGAATCTGATTGGTTGCTATAGGCATCACCTCCACCTTTTTAGGAAGATTGATAAATCTACTGTGTGGACTTTATGACTTAGTATTTTGAATAGTATTAATAATTGAATAGTATTTGACTAGCATTTACATAGTCTGAACATATACAGTATGTGACCCGCTTCATATAGATAATACCAGGCGTAATATCAGACATTTAAGGGGTACACACTTGTATATGTTGCTGCAGGGACCTAAGGGATCCAATTAGGACATGTCACTGTATCCATGAATATATTATCTAACATAACGCATGTATAATCTGATAAGAAAAAAAATAAAAAGTTAAAAATACATAAACATGAATGGCAATTACTTCACTTTTACAATAGTAAACAAATATTACCACAACATAAAGACAATCACAATCTAATTATCATTGTTTTGACTATTACCAAAAAAAAAACCCTGAAAGCAAGAGTCCAATTAAATTGTGGCCTAATTAACGTTGAAAGCTCCAGTGATGGTAATTGGTCCTTTAGAGATTTGTAGCTAAATAGCCATTAACTTGTTTTTTTTTTTTGTTTTATTTCTGTAAAGCAAGCAAAAGTCCTGTTAGAGCTTGCATATAATAACTGGACGGGTGCACTATAATTATGGCTGCTTCTAGGTATTTGATTTAACAAAATTTTAAATCTGTACAAATAATCCTGATCGTTATCTTTATATAATGCAGATATTATAGTGAGCAACAACACCAAATAGACATACGCATCATACAACTGAAAGTCAAAGAAACATCTTGGGTGTTTATTTAAACTTCTTAGAAGGAACAGTGGTGGTGTTGCCCATAGCAACTAATCAGATTCCAGCTATCATTTATCTAGTGCATTGTGGAAAATGATAGCTAGAATCTGATTGGTTGCTATCGGCAACACCTCCATGTTTCCTTTTTTAGAAGTTTTAGTAAATCTATCATCTGCTTGGAAGAGATGATCCTCTTAACTAGGAGTGTTTTACCTTCCGTGTCACCATGGATTAATTTCAGAAGGAGTCATGTGACCTCCTTTAGTCACATGACTCATAATTGGTTAGAACTTTGCGTAAGGGGCATAAGTGTTTTTTTTACGCTTAAAATGTCTTGTAACAATTTTACAAATAGCTTTATTATTATTTTATTGCTCATTTAGGTGGCTACCGCATGTGACACGCGATTTGGGACAGTCAGTGTCATTAAAGTAAAATGGTGCGTGTAGAACAATAGCACCAACCTATACTGTTATTAGGTATTAGCCATGTTTGCTTCATCTGCAGGGAACTTTGACTATCTGTTGGAATATTACACTGTAAAGCTGGGTACACACTACACTGTTTTCGTCCAATAATAGGCTCAATCAGCCGACATATGACCGCTCGTTCAAAAGTCGGGTCAGTGTGTGCAGTGACACGATGGTCGAAAGTCTGCCCAAATGGACGATTGTCGCCTCATTTTGTTGGTCGTACCGTTTAATATTTTCGTTCCAATCCCGTTTCCGTTGTGTAGTGTGTATAAACTTGCGACCGATCCACAACAGTGAGTACGAAATTACAGTCATTGCTCACGACAACATGGCTGTAAAAAGTTGCTAAAGGGACGTCCACTCTTCCCTTTATCGTCCTAAACAAGGCTAGTGTGTATGCAGTCCATGGACCGAGCGATCGGAACATCGATCGCATGTAAAATCGCTCGGCATAAAAAGTTGGTAGAAAATTCTGTAGTGTGTACCCAGCTTAAGAGAAGCAACCAGCTCTATTAACCCAACACGGCTCAAGTGGCTTTCTGTTATTTATAGTCAGTTTTGCACCCGCAGTATGAAATAAAGAGGACAGAGACATGTAGATGGGTCTTGGATGATTTATTCTTCCTATAACCGTACACAGGATCCACACGGGAAGTTAAGTAACAGCAGGTGGTTGAACACAAAGTCAGACCTGCCTTGTTCTTGGGAAGAAAGAGAGAGTGATAAGCCCAAAAGCCTCTTATTGGGGATGGTTTTGGGCTTATCTCTCCCTCTGCAGAGATATAATTATTACTCCTAGTTCCCTGTTACATACCCAAATCCCTGATGCTGGTTGGGGGCTATTTAATGTGTTTGATAATTGGGTGGTATATGAAATTCTGGACAATTGGAGATACATTGATCACTGGGAGTATATAATGTACTAATACTAGACACGTATGGGGTACTTCATGTGTTAAACATTGTATACATTTATTTTGATGCTTTAACTTTGTACATGAGGCAATGAGGGGACACTGAGAGTGCTGGGGATAGGAGGAGAGGGGGGCTGGGGGTAGGAGGAGAGGGGGGCTGGGGGTAGGAGGAGAGGGGGGGCTGTGGGGGGGGGAGGGGTGCTATAGAGTTAACATGAAACCTGTTGTGACGAAAATGATCACATAGGAACATTCAGGAATGAAGGGTAAAACAGAATCGGGATTTTAAAAGTTATTATATTGTATCCCTGAGCTATCGCTGCCATATCGTGGAATGTGATACAATCTTACACCTGATGTAGACCTGATACAAATGTTACTGTTTTTCAGAAATGTCATTATATTATTTTTAAATGCCACCGGCCACAAATCAGACTTGTATGAGGCGGCTGTTTATTTGCACTCCTAATATTCATAGGGGGAACATTGTGTCTTATAATGTATCTTTTTTCCCATTATGATTGTATTCTCCTATAGTTACCCTGTTTGCATTTATTCGCAAAGGCGGTGTCTCTTATATTTTTGTAAAATGATAAAGCAAAAACACCAGCTATTGGTAATGCAGAGTTCTCATTCAAACCATGTGTATTTTATATTCAATATAACAATATAGTTTGTATGATATAGAAGGGCAGGATTCACATATTCGGCCTCAAGTAGGGTTGGACGTGAGTCCATTTGCGTATGGTAAAATACGAATTTCACTACTGACCCACAAAAAAGACTTATGCTTGAGTCTGAAATTAATTTATCATCTTGCCTAAACAACTCCTTACGCCCATAGAGGCAGACTGGGAGAGGCAGGGGTCATGCATACTCAAAGAACAAAAGGGGCGTGTTCAAGTACATGTGACTGATGTAGACCTGGGAGTATATTTACTAAACTGCGGGTTTGAAAAAGTGGAGATGTTGCCTATAGCAACCAATCATATTCTAGTTATCATTTATTTAGTACATTTTACAAAATAGAACACACAGTTTAAAAAAATAAAATAAATACATTAACACATGTTAATAATATAATCATTAATAAAAATACATTTAAAAAATATCTTTATTTTTTTTTGCGTGAAACACATTTATTACGATATTATTAATGCCTACTGTACAAGAAATGCATATTTACAGTTGCAAACACATGTTGTAGCATTGCATACGCGAGCGTCATCGGTCGGCACTTGCTCCTGCCCTGTAGCTGGTGCAAGTGATACGTCTAAAATACCCCTACCCAAGAGATGCCCGGAGCTTGAATGGGGCGCTCAACCTTGGCACACCCTTAATGTACATTGACTACATGCATATGCCCTTCCCTCCCCAGTTCCTCCCTTGAAATCTTAGGCTGACGGTAGTGTCATTTGCGCTTGAAGATGAATCGCGTGCCCTTGTGTTCACTGTCGTATAGTCCGTTTCTGAGCATGCGCGGAACAATTTTACAAAAAAAATGGCACTTATCAGGATCTACGTTCCTCAGTGAATCAGGCCCAGAATGTGCCTTTTTTTTCGGACTTAATTTACTCCTGCTTGTTAGATGGAAGTTGTGTCCAAGTCTACGTGAGGCCCATACTGTAAAATGAATATGGACATTAGTCGTTCATATACCTGTGTTTATATTTTATTAGAGATCTTCACTGACCCCCGTGTTCTGGTCTTGGTTTTGGTTTTGGATCTGGATTAACTCCGTGTTTTGATTTTGGCAAAACTACCCTTGCGTGTTTTGGTTTTGAATCCCGATTTTTTTTTCTACAATCCCTATTTTTTTTCTAAAATCACATATTTTTGCTTTTTTACCCCCTACATTATTATTAACCTCAATAACACTAATTTAAAGTCATTTGCAGTCAATTTTGACCACCTCATAGGTTACAATATTATTTTCATACACTTTCGGACAAAGACTGCAGTGACCTGGCTGGATGGTAAGCGACAGAGCAATGACACAAACACACGGCAGTTCCTAGCACATCTAGGTACCATTGTCACACAACAGTGTCAGTAAAGAAAAGTGGTGCAATTAGCAATGGAGCAATAGAGCTCTCCTCTTTGTATGTCACCTATATAACACAGTAAAATGTGACTACAGATTTAGAAGACCAAGCCTGCCAGACCTATTATTTCTATTTTAGCAATGACAATTAGCAATGGAGCAATAGAGCTCTCCTGAATGTCACTGGAGACTTTGAAGAACACTGCTACCCCTCCTCTTTCTATTCTAAGTATGACGCTGCTCAACTGCACTAGAGACTGCCAAGAACTGTGTTACCCCTTCTGTGTCCCTCTATCCCTTCTGTGTCCCTCTGTGAATGGCACTGGATCGCTGTGGAGGGCGGTACTAATAGAATCCAAAGCTTGCGAGATTCGACAACGTAACAATGACGTTTTGCCTCGTTTTCATTTCCGAAGGCGCACAAAAGGGCTCGGTACTCGGATCTGCTAAGTTTGGGTGTGTTCTGTTCTCGGGGAACCGAACCTGAGCATCTCTATATTTTATGCATGCTGTGCATATATAACAAAAAAAGAATCTGACATTTGACAAACTGCACCTATCCCTTGGATAGATCCCATTTAATTTTACTATACAGAATCCACAACACTGAATCATTCACTTTCCTCTGTTGTATAAAACATTGAACACAAGGATCATTGCGCACGAGCACTAAAAACATACTTTCCAACCTTTTAAAACTTCATTCTGGGCAATCCCAGGCAGGGGTGTGTGGTTGGAGGGCGGGAGGGTTCGGGACGCAGTGAATAGCGGCATTTTAGCCCCGCCTCGCGACAAAATTCCGTTTTTGTCGCGGGGGTGGCAAAAACGAGGCAAAACCACTCATTTTGACAGCAAGTTGCCATTTGCGGGATACTTGCTTGCTCTCCCGGGAGTCTGGGAGACCTACTCGAATTTTGGGAGTCTCCCGGACATTCCGGGAGAGTTGGCAAGTATGCTAAAAAATTCGCCACAATTTCATATTTTTAGCAGAATTCAGAAGGGCATTGCTGGAGCATATAATGTTTTAATGTGCTTTTGAATATACAAACTATATTACATTTTCTTCTGCCACCTTTAAACCATTTCTAAACGTCTTCACATTAGTGATTTGGTTTTAAGCCCAGCCGGCACCGGGTGAGTTAACCAGTCACGGTTTTGTATACAAGGCATTTGAAAGTTTAAGTGTCTGGTCCTGCTGCAGGACTGTCAGTATTAATGCCTGGAAAGTGATTGGACAGGTCCTCCAGCATTCAATAAGATACAGGCTCTTCCTTTCATCAAAGCAGTATCATGCGTCTAGTCATACAAAGAGAACCGTCATGCATCGCTACCCTAAGCTCTGATTTGCACACCAAACACAAACCTTGACTTTCATAATTAAAAAAAAAAAAAAAGATTTAAAATGAGCGTCAGGGAATCAGCGAAGCTCATTTCGGTCGTTTCAAAGACGACAGCTGCCAATTAAGAATTTCTCGCAAATTACACCGTGCATTAGCTTTGATAATGGAGGAACGCTCTGCGGCGGAGGCAGTGAGAGGAATATGTATATACAAACTCGTTTTCACTGCCGTGGGCTGAGAGATTGTAAAATAAGTTGTAGGACAACAAAGAAAACAATTGTGTTAAAACTGGACCAACTAGACACTCCTTATATAGTATACAAGGGTGAGAGCTATGGACCTTTCAATAGTGAGTAATGTTCATATTAAATTATTACATTTTTTTTCAAGTGTTTTTAAATTTATTTCGTTGGTGTCTATTACATCTATTTCCACTGGTGGCTTTTTTAATGAGTCCGACTACTGAGGTGTCCGTCAATAGATTTTAACGTCAGTGCGACTTCTTTTCCTCCTAAAGCGGCAAAGTCAAACCCCGCAGGTTAAGTGTTGAAATACTTGACCAAACATTGCCGCTTTAAATTAAGACGTTAAAATCTCAGACACCTCAGTAGTCGGACTCATTTGCGGTCAGCATCCTGCGCTAATTGGACATCTGCAACTTCGGTATACAGGTAAGTCTGCTTTTCTTTACATTGTTTTTTTACAGATTCGTCTTTTATTTGGAGGACTTCTCGGTGTCGTTATGGTGGTCATCGTAAAAACGATTACCACTGAAAAATAAGACATACACTATTTCTTAGACAAAGTAACACAATTTTGAGGCAAATCCTATATACATACTCAATGCCCCCACCTGTACACCTGCTCGTTAATGCAAATATTTAATCAGCCAATCACGTGACAGCAACTAAATGCAGCTCAATAGCGGGCAGACATGGTCAAGAAGTTCAGTTGTTGCTCAGACCAAACACCAGAATGGGGAAGACATGTGATCTAAGGTGACTTTGACCGTGGAATGATGGTTGCTGCCAGATGAGGGGGGGTGGGGGGGGGGTGGTTTGAGTATCTCAGAAACTGCGGATCTCCTGGGATTTTCACGCACAACAATCTCTCGAGTTTGCAGAGAACGGTGCCTAAAACAAAATGAATTCAGTGAGAGGTAGTTCTGTGGCCGTAAATGCCTTGTTAATGAGAGAGCTCAGCGGAGAAAGGCCAGACTGGTTTAAGCTGACAGGAAGATGGCAGTAACTCAAATAACCATACGATACAACAGTGATATGCTGAAGAGCATCTCTCAGTGCACAGTACGTCGAACCTTGAAGTGGATGGGGTACAGCAGCAGAAGACCACACAGGGCTACAGTGGCACAGGGTCACCAAAACGGGACAAATGAAGACCGGAAAAACATCACCTGGTGAATCTCCATTTCTGCTGCAACAGGCAGATGCTAAGGTCAGAATTTGCCTTAAAATAAATCCATGTATTCATCCTGGGATGTGGTGGAATGGGAGATTCACAACGTGAAGGTGCAACTGATAAATCTGCAGCAGCTGCTTGATGCTATCATGTCACCATGGACCAGAATCTCTAAGGAATGTTTCCCGCACACTGTTGAATCCATGTCATGAAGAGGGGGGGTATTAGAAAGGTGTACCTAATAAAGTGACCTGTGTGTATATTGCATATTGCTGCATCATCAAGACCCTCCCACAGCTCAAAGGGCTGAGACTGCAGTCATTTGAGCTGCTGTGACATTGCTATCCTTGCCCGTTACGCATGAATCAACCAATCCGCACAGCTGCATTTCTTCTGCCAAACTGTCAGTCAGTCTCTGCCAGAGGGGCTTTCAGTAGTGTTGTAAATACATACAAAATTAGGGTCTATTAAACAATTTGGTGAACACTCACAAGCGCTCGCTCTGAAAGTTGGGTGCTCTTTGGACAATGATCTCTGTACCAGAGTGTACAGAAAATGAGAACACTAAATTTATTTAAACCCTCAGTTTTTGCGCATTAATAAATGTTTCTAAAACACCTTGGGGCTGATTCATTAATGAACTTAGGCAAAAAATGTAGTAAGTTTTCTTACTTAAGTTTTCTGGACAAAACCATCTTACAATGCAAGGGGTGCAAATTAGTTGATTATTTTGCACATAAGTTAAATACTAGCTGTTTTTTTTATCTAGCACACAAATACTTGATAGCTACACTGAAATTTAAAGTTGATATTTGTGTGTTACATGAAAAAAACAGCCAGCATTGAACTTATGTGCAAAATAATAAACTGATTTGCACCCCTTGTATTGTAACATGGTTTTGTCCAGAAAACTTAAGTAAGAAAACTTACTCAATTTCTTGCCTTAATTCCTTAACGAATCAAGCCCCTTATCATGAAGCATCACAGAAAGTAGCTTTATTTGGTCTTGGTTTTATTTATACTTGTTCCCAATAATAAAATAATTATATATAAAATAAATGATTAACTCAAAACGTAATCATGGGTGCTAAGACAGACCCATAAACCAAATACAAGTTCCAGGTGTCCAAAAAAATACAGATTGTATGCACTAGGGGCCTGATTCATTAGTGATCTTATCTGTGGTTATTTGCTTATCTTAAGCAAATCCACTCTGTGCATGCTCAGAAAAGGGAGATAAGAAGCAAAATCTACTGCGTAAGTGAAGAATTTCTTAAGTTAAGATGAAAATCCATCTTAACTTCACTCTTATCTCCCTGTTTCTTCTTAAAATAAGCATCTTAACTTTTGCACAAGATAAGATCACTAATGAATCAGGCCCTAGGTCTTTATCATGCAGCTCATAACAATAAAAATATTAAACCAGTTATTTAATAAAACATGGTTTGTATGTCAACTTATCCAAGTGCCCTGGTTATGTCCATATTAATTACTCAATATTTTGTTCATTTACATTCCCCTTTCACAAGCAGCCATGATGACAGTGAGATCCTTAAAACCCACTTAACACGCTCTTATACAGCAGTTTAATTGCAAAGGGCCTCTGGATCACAAGGTCAAACTAAATGCATAATATTAATACCCCAGCTGACTGCTGAGTGCACTGAGAGAAACAAGGGTGTACTTGAGTTCATTTATAAGCCACTTTAAAAGTACAGTGACAGATGTAGGATGTATTTGTCATTTGAGAGTGAGCAGTGAAAGAAGGAATGGTTTGCTTAAGAACTTCGCTAAAGCAGTTATGTTCTACAGAAAGTATAGTTACAGTACTCCTGTCATAAGATTGCAGCCAATCAGATCACTAGGAACTAATGACATCATGGGCGTAACGGGGAGTCGACAGGGCGCATGCACATGGTCAATGTACAGTGAGGGCGTGTCAAGCTTGAGCGCACGCAGCAGCACCCGACTCAAGCTTTGGGCATCTCTCAGGTAACGTGTTCTTCAGTTGTATCACTTGCACCAGTTACAGATCGGGTGTAAGTGCCGGGCGATAGTGAAGACAGACGTTTTTACATGCTACAACATGTGTTTGCAATTAAGAGCAACTGTAAAAATGCATTTTATGTACAGTAGACATGAGAGCAGGCTGGGTTGGGCTGGTCCCATAGTGGGCTACCTTGGGCTGGGTCACTGGGCCACATGAATTTTTTTTCCCTTTAAAATGTTCCTAATAGGCTGCTGAGTCGACTCTTGCCCCCTAGGCTAAAATTTGACAGTCCTCCCCTGGTAGACATTAGTAACAGCCTAATACATGTATTTAACTTTTTTTTTTTTAATGATTTTTATTAGAGATGCTCAGGCTCGGTTCCTCGGTAACTGAACACACCCGAACTTTGGGGATCCGAGTACCGAGCCGAGCCCGTCGCGCGCCCTCGGAATTGAAAACGAGGCAAAACATCATTGTGACGTCGTCGGATGTCGGATCTCGAGAGCTTTGAATTGCTTTCAAGATCCAACATAACGGTGGGTGGGAGGGAGGACGGACCCCCATTTATCTTTTCTGCCACTGCTGTGTGCCAATGTTTCCTAGATGTGCTAGGAACTGCCGTGTGTTTGTGTCATTGTTCTGTCGCTTACCACCCAGCCAGGTCGCTGCAGTATTTGTCCCAAAGTGTATTTAAATAATATAGTGATCTGTGAGGTGGTCTAAATTGACTGCAAATGACTTGAAACTAGTGTTATTGAGGTTAATAATAATGTAGGAACAAAAAAAAGAGCAAAATTATGTGATTTTAGCATATTTTAGTATTTTTTCTAAAAAATCCAAAACCAAAACCAAAACACATGAGGGTGGTTTTGCCAAAAACAAAACCAAAACCAAAACACAAAGCTAATCCAGATCCAAAACCAAAACCAAAACCAGTTCACGGGGGTCAGTGATCATCTCTAGTTTTTATTAATGACTATGGGCCTGATTCATTAAGGATCTTAAGTTAACTTGAGAAACTTCTTATTTCAGTCTCCTGGACAAAACCATGTTACAATGCAACGGGTGCAAATTAATATTCTGCTTTGCACATAAGTTAAATACTGACAGTTTTTTCATGTAGCACACAAATACTTGATAGCTTATTTGTACACTGAAATTTAAAGTTGATATTTGTGTGCTACATGAAAAACAGTCAGTATTTAACTTATGTGCAAAACAGAAAACTAATTTGCACCCCTTGCATTGTAACATGGTTTTGTCCAGGAGACTGAAATAAGAAGTTTCTCAAGTTAAGATCCTTAATGAATCATGGCCCTATATTGTTGACAGGTGACAATGATTGAATACTTTTTTTTCCTGTGCGTTCTGATGGGACTTTATATCACATATAAGTATTGTACGTATCCTGCAGTGAATTTGTGTCTGTCTCAATACGGCGAGTGCCGTATAATCAGAGTGTACCTAGACCTGTATTCAACAAGAGACGTTTCTTCAAATCTGCTTGTAGTTGACGTTTTTTAAATCAGGCCCATGATGTTGCCCATAGTAACCAATCACACATGCGCTTAGTCTGTATACAGCTGCTAAAAGCTGATTTCTGATTGGTTGCTGATTGGGTAAATGCATAACATTGGTCGTTGCTCCGTGTTATTAATTAGCCCCTCTTAGTGTTTATCACATTAATATCTGTGGCTATCAGTGTTTTGTTAAATAAAAAAAAAGAAAGATATAAAAAGATTTAGGAAAGCGCTGACATATATGTGGGAAAGAAAGTTGATCTACCGACCTTCATGTATTTAAACAAGTCTAGAGGGTGATGCTAAACTATTATATTGGGAAAGAGAGCTTAGCAAACATCACCATTTAAACCTCTAATTGCCATCTGTTCTGTTTTCTCTCACAGGTCTCTTTTGGGGAAGACATTTTCTGAAATGCGGAACGAGTTACCTGTAGTGGCAAATGGGAATTTGGAGCAACTTTGAAGTAGATACAAAAATAATTGTGTTTGACTGGAATAAAATTCTTGCAAAGCCCGTAAGGTAAGATAATTTTTGTTAAATGCAGATAGGGTACGGGTGAGGGAGAGCGAGGCGGATTCTTATGGGTAGCAGCGGAATAGACATCATCTGTTGTGGTTGTAAAAATGTTATATATACTGACTGCAAGATGCCATCCCCCATTACCGAGGCAATTATTGCCGAATAAACTTCTAACTACTGCAGAATTTCTTGTCAAAATTAGCTGTCAGTCAAATCTGTTTAAATGGGCGTTATGCTGACGGAGAGATACTCTAAAATAACATAAGGATATTACTATAATTCTAACATTGAGAGGTTCTTTGTTCAAACGATAATGCTGATCATTCCTAAAAAATATTTGACTTTTCTATCTCCCAACTGTCCCGAATGTGGTGGGACATCCCAATTTGCGGGTCGCTTATGGGGTGGGGTTTAACAGCAAAATGGGTGGAGCTTTACATACATATGCTCGTTTGTGGGTGGGGTTTGGCCAGAATAGGGTGTGACTTATTCTGCCCCGCTTTCGGATTTCTAAATGTTGGGAGGTATGCTTTTTTTAATTATAATTATAAATTAATGACTGTGTATTTTAGCAATGTCATTTTACACTTTACCTATTTAATTAATTATTCATTTAAAGGGCTATCCCTATCAACTGGCTCAATATTTCATACACAAATTGTACCTATGTGCCCATAAAGTGTTTCAAGGTCCTCACCCACTTTCCTGTCCTGAGAACTGCCCCCATAGATAGGGGAAATGACTAGTTTTGCGTGTTATGTCTACCGATTATGTGCATAGTGGCGGGTATGTCTGATCTACTAACTCTTTAGGGGAGTGATGGGAAACCTGACACACATCAGGGGCTGGTCCTATAGGCTTCACAATGGCCACACATTACCCATAATCTCAGTAATAGGTTCAAATAATACATGTACTCAAATAAAGAGACACCTATCTATCTTGATGTACTAAACTGTGGGTTTGAAAAAGTGGAGATGTTGCCTGTAGCAACCAATCAGATTCTAGTTATCATTTATCTAGTGCATTCTACAAAATGACAGCTAGAATCTGATTGGTTGCTATAGGTAACATCTCCACTTTTTCAAACCTGCAGTTTAGCAAATATACCCCCTGGTGTAAAGATAGATGATGATGATGACACCAGCCGCTTCTGATTAACTGTTTACGTATTGACCCCTCCAGCTGCAGTTCATTCACTAGTATTGCGGCCGCATAATGCCAAGTTGCAGCCGTCTGTTTGCATTTCATATTTGTCATTTCCAACTGGACCACGGCAGGAGGGAAGATTCCCGTTGGATTTATAAAGCGGTAAACGACGGATGTGGGGATGTGTTAGTTCATGACATTTTATGTGGAAGATGCAACTTTCGCATTTCTTAAGAAGACTGTCAAAATGCAACGCTATCTTGTGTATATGACACTTCCTTACGTTCTATTGTGCAGGAATAGGGTAACGCCACTTCTGCATTTACTACTAACACTGTCAAGCTGCTTCTCTACGTTATTTGAGGCTCAACATATTTGTATATCTGACGTGCGACTGACACAGAAATACTGCATAGTTTTGAGTTGAACATACACTTATAACAGCTCCCTGCCCTCTTCTCCTTGTTCCATTACGTGTACCTCCTGGTCTTACATTACGTGTACCTACTGGTCTTACATTACGTGTACCTACTGGTCTTACATTACGTGTACCTCCTGGTCTTACATTATGTGTACCTACTGGTCTTACTTACGTGTACCTCCTGGTCTTACATTACGTGTACCTACTGGTCTTACATTACGTGTACCTCCTGGTCTTACATTACGTGTACCTCCTGGTCTTACATTACGTGTACCTACTGGTCATACATTACGTGTACCTCCTGGTCTTCCATTACATGTACCTCCTGGTCTTACATTACGTGTACCTCCTGGTCTTACATTACGTGTATCTCCGGGTCTTAAATTACGTGTACCTCCTGGTCTTACATTACGTGTACCTCCTGGTCTTCCATTACATGTACCTCCTGGTCTTACATTACGTGTACCTCCTGGTCTTCCATTACATGTACCTCCTGGTCTTCCATTACATGTACCTCCTGGTCTTACATTACGTGTACCTCCTGGTCTTCCATTACATGTACCTCCTGGTCTTCCATGTCTTATATCTGATCCGTTTGTCTCCGCCATGTCTCTTCTGCCCTCTTGTCTCAGCCTTGTTCTCCCTTGTCCACCACAACCTCTTGCCTCACGTCCATTCATTGACTCCTTCATGTCTCTTTTGCCTCTTGGCTATCCCACTATCTCTCCCTCTTGTCGGCCTCCCTTCATCTCTCATCCCTTAACTGTATCCTGTCCCTATAACTGTTCCCCCCTTGTCTTATATCTGATTTTCCTTTCCTCATGTTCATTGTCTACCACTTATTTAATCGTCTGTCACTCTATTGACGCCTCCCCCATTGCCTCGTTGGTTACTCTTGTCTGGCTCGTGTTGCTCTAGCCTACCTATTTATCTGTCTTTTATTAATTTACCCAATCTATTATATAAATATCCTCTTTTATTTCACTGCCTGTTCCTTTGTCTGTCTTCCATCTCTGCCCCCATAACTGCTGTTAGCCTCCATCTAATTGCTTCCCAATATTTCACCCCTGTCTGTTCTTGTGCTCTGTTCCCACCAATTTTATCATGTTTGCCCTCTGCCTTTGCCTTGGTTTTAGATCTCATGCGCTCTGTGCATCTGACCGGAAGCGTTTGGTACAGCTGACTCTGTCCTACTTACCAGTTTTTGTGAGGAGCAGAGGGTGCTCTCAGTCTTTGTCCCGATCCTTAATTTACTTTTACCTGTATATCCACCAAGCCAGTCACCGAACGACCATTACTGTCTAACGCTGCAATAGGTTGCAGTATTCCATTGTAGACAGTAAGGTACAGTCAGCTAATTGTCTTGTGGATATGCAGTCAGAAGTAGGTCAGGGGTCTTGACAAACACCCACTCTCCCTGGGTCCTTGGGCCACACCCATTTCTAGTGATAGGCAGGGGTGAATAAGGTCCAATGAGGAGCCTCTAATCTCCGCTGTTCCTCATAATGCCTATTGGAAGCCATCAGAAGCTGTTTCTTCCAATAGGCAGCCATTGCTGTGATAGTTCTGCACTGTGATTACTTTACATATGACCAATCTTGGCTAAAATTATACCACTGTCCTTAGCTATCAACTGCACCTACAGCATTGGTGGGGCATTAGACTAGGTGGCAACTGCCCCCTTCCCCCTCTGCAAAATCACCTATCACGGTTCCAAGTAATGCAAAATATGTCCCATTGTAGGTGAAATTCAAGGACTCTGGGCCTGATTCATTAAGGATCTTAACTTGAGAAACTTCTTATTTCAGTCTCCTGGACAAAACCATGTTACAATGCAAAGGGTGCAAATTAGTATTCTGTTTTGCACATAAGTTAAATACTGACTGTTTTTTCATGTAGCACACAAATATCAACTTTAAATTTCAGTGTACAAATAAGTTATCAAGTATTTATGTGCTACATGAAAAAACAGTCAGTATTTAACTTATGTGCAAAACAGAATACTAATTTGCACCCCTTGCAATGTAACATGGTTTTGTCCAGGAGACTGAAATAAGAAGTTTCTCAAGTTAAGATCCTTAATGAATCAGGCCCTCTGAGATTAGGTGAAAAAGTCAAGTTCTCTTTAGGAGAGGAAAAGGCTGTGCATCCTCCTGCAAATCAGGGAACACCCCAAGAAATGTGCCTTCTACAACCATTTGTCTTATTTAAATAATCATGATAAGACTTCTAGGTTTACCCTGTCAAACGTTGTACTTGGAATCGGTGGACATAGTGAGAGAGTTAAACATTGATTGTTTCTGTTTTTCAAAGCGAAGGAAAAAAAAAAATCAATTCCACCTTTTTCAGACGCCTTTCTCGGTTTCCCAAAACAGTGTTTAAAAGTTTTCACCAGTTAATTAAGATATGTCATGTGACTATGAATCCATGACATGAATATATCACAGACATGACTAGGGAATAGCTTATCACGCTTTCTTATTCTGTAAAGGAAAATAAAGCTTCCTTTGTTTATAATGTCATAGACAAGAGAAGACAACTGTCATCACTAATTAACGCTGTATAATATTCCTTACATTTCTATTTATTGACTTGACTTCGTGCATTTAATGAGAGCTTGCACCTTTATAAAGTATGTTGGTGCCTTCAAACTTAAAATATGAATTTCGGGGGTGTTTTCCCTGACTCCCGGGAGAGTAGGAAATCCACCCTGATCTCACAACACTTCCTTTGAAAGTGGGTGGGGCCTTAATGATCCGATATGATGCTAATTGCGCCAGCATTGTTGTTACACCCCCTGCACTTATCCCTTGGACGTCCTATCTGGGTTCCTCCAAAAAGGTTCAAAAAGAAGGCAAGTATAGCCCACCCCTTTCAGATTTGAATCCATACTGATGAGAGTATTACCTCCTGATCGTCAATCTCCATTCAGCACCCATTAATCACATAGGGGATAATTTAATATAATAATGCTATATGCACAGCAACCAATTAGATGTTTGTTTACTTTGTCTAAACTGCTCTTGAATAGTGACAGCTAGATTCTGATTGGTTGCTGTTGATTATGACACATGTGTGCTCATAGCGCCATTTTATTAAGTGCGCCCCCTAGTGGATGCCTGCAAAGGAAACATTGCAAAGAGGAATACAGTACTTCAGCAGATACTTCATTCAGTAACCAGCATGGCTACAGAGCTTCTAGAAATTTAAATGGCCACAGACAATTAAAAGATTTAATTTTGAAGATCGCCTCTCTTTCACCAACTCCCAGGTGAGGCAAATTTGCAGTCAATGGCATCATCAGAGCCCTGTACTAATGCAAGAAGATCGAGTGGGGTCTTGGAGGCTGGCCTGCTCTTCTGGGAGTCTGGGATATCTCCCTGAAATTCGGGAGTCTACAGACATTCCCGTAGAGTAGATAAGAATGAGAAACACTGGAGAACAGGAAATTCAAAGCAGGTGGTTGCACACAAGAGTGGTTATCAGGTTAATGAAGTAATTCAAATCTTATTATTATTGTTATGTGCACAAATTAATGCCAATATATTGCCTACCATCTCTAGAGGCAGAGATCACATACTTGTTTCTTGTGCATGGCTGTTTGTTCCATTACCCCATGTCCACAGACCACCCTGCGTTGACAATGAGCGCTCGTCGTGCGTGCATATTAATGAATATAGTTACCAACCTTGTAAGACAGTTACCAGAGACACGTTGCTATTGGAACCGTTGCAGCTCAGCAGATCTTGTGCACTATTGTATCATAGGACCTTGGAACGCTACAAAACCCATCATGTCACGTTTAATGAATTTCAAGTTAACAACCTTTATGTATTTTAAATAATCATCTTCAATAAATATTCATGTATAAAACCACTAGGATATAATTAAAAACCTTGAATTTCCTCTATAAAGGAGAAAAAGAGGAATTTTCTTGCTCGCCTTGTCAATACTGACAGTTCGTGATAATAACAGGGTGAAAAGGAGAACCAGAGACGAATCTGTAAAATCAATGGTTGTCCTTGGGAAATAAGGACAATTGTCAGCTATGAAAGTGCCTAGTTTTCTGTGTGTTCACAACAACACGCTTTAAAAGGGCCCTAGAGCGCCACCCCATGGACACTTTAAAACATACTTGCCTGCTTTGTGGAGAGAAGAGATTCTTAAGTAGTACCCAAGACGGTGTTTCCCACCATATATTCATTAAATTCATCATCTTTCCCTACACTAAATTGCCCCCAGCATTTATGAAGAAAGTGTCAGGTGGGTGACAATAGGGTTGTAGTGGCTATATGGGCAGGAGGTAAGGGGGGGCCTGGAAATATCGTGTTGCCCCACCCCTGGTCCTCCACTTCCCTCTGAGGCTGGGAAAACCTGAGGATGGGGCCGAAAACCTCATTGTCGGGCCCATAGGAAAACCGAGGTGGGGGGTTCTAGTGCCTGGAAACCCCCCTCCAAGTCTTAGACACTGTATAATTGAGGTGGCTGGACCCTGCCCCCACTTCACACGGCTCTGCTTGAAGAGGGAAAGCTGCGTGCACCTAACAGTAATGCACATGTATATTATGGGGATAGGAAGAGTTGGAGAGCAGCCAAGCACTGTATAATATTATAGCCACGCCCCCATGCATGCTGGTCACGCCCACTGGGGGCGCGGTGTGGAAACCTCCCTCTACAACTCCTGCGTTTACCCCCGGGTCCCCCAATCAAATTTTGCTATGTGGCCCTGCGATGTGCTATAACCCATAGCAACCAATCAGATGTTGGCTTACAATTTTTTTCAATTTTATTTACGCGCCATAACTCATAGCAGCCAATCAGATGTTGTTGTTCATTTTCTAAAGCCTACTGAAAAGAAATATGACAGAATTTATTTGTTTTTTATGGATTATAGCTGCGTTTTATTTCACAGTTACCCGTGCTCTAAGTTTCATACACATCCCCTTCTGTGTTTTAGATTCTCATCCTGTCAGACTTGTCGTTAGATCCCCACCATGTCACAGCTGCCATTGCCCTCAGTGAATTCTGATTCTGGAGGACGCCCGCCTATGAAAAGCACCTGGGTGCCCTAAAAATGACAATTCTGTCCGGTCCCACAGTTAAAAAACTGACCTATGAGGTGATTTAACAGCTCAGCCCTCCTTAGCAACCTCAGTGATCAAACACAGTTTCCAGCTTAGAGAATGGCAGTCACACACACCCAGTTCATAAGCCTGTGTTCTTATCAGTGCTACAACACACATAATAGCAGAAAGGAAAATATCTCACATCTCCTCTGAAATTGGAAATGAAACCGAGTCCTAACCTCTCTTACACCCCTACGCTATAACGTTTGACAGAGCACTGCCTTCCAGGTTTTCCTCTGTGTGGGAGAACAAAATGGCTCCCGTCCAGCTTCATCGCAAGAGCTTTCTACTAACATTACACTCCTTCACTGAAGTGACTTTAACATTACTGTTTATTATTCTGTTTCAGCTACTTATTTCAACCTGACGTCTTGTTCTTTTCTTCATAGTACAATGTCTGTATTATTCATTGACTTTATTATATTGTTTTTTTTTTATATATATACTTTTTTTTTTTTGCCTTCAGGATGAGATTCTATGCCAAATCAATGCTTCTGACTCACTGGCTCATTTTGGCCTACGTCTTAATGGTGTGCTGTAAACTGTTGTCAGCCTCAAGCCTCCATTCCCGAGGGCAAACAGGTACGAATGTTAAACTCATTACACGCTGCTGAGACCAATTAATAACATGTCCAGTTTTTAGCCACTGGTAATTCATGAGGCCGTTCGCATGCAATCTCCCTGCACCCGTAATCACGCCTCCCGATATTATGCTACAAATTTAAGACGTATTGTTCTGTTGTTTATGATAAATCTTGGAGACTTTTATTTTTTTTTCAGCATGATATTAGTGCTTTCCCCATCCGTCATTTTGTTTTATAATTTTCATTCCGTTCTGCTCCTATTTCATCCCCCCAAAGAGATGTAAAAATACAAAAAAATAATTTCTTTATGCATTTTCTTTTGTCAGACGTCACCTGTTTATGTTACTCTACTGCTGTTGTGATATGGAGCCCGCAGATGAATTATTTAGTATAATTTCTTACAGTGTAATCATCTCAGCTACATACTGTACTAGACTCTGCTCCCAAATGGGGAATGACTTAGCATAATGCAACGTACAGCAGTGAAGACAAAGGCGGGATTAAATTTAGCCCATTTGCTTCAGTAGATTTTCCTAAAGTACAATGAAATGATGCAATGCACGTTCTTGCAAAATTTGCACCTTCTTTGTGAACAAAATAAACTTTAGAAATCGTATAAGTTAACATTTAAGAAGAGCTGGATTGCAAATGAAGGCTTATTTAAAGTTCTCCTCTGTAATCTAGTTATCAGATCGGAATAAAGCTTATCTAATCAGGGCTGCTGATGTCCAATATAAATTTGATTGATGCCATCAGTCCATACACTTAGGCAACATTTCAACAGTATATATTATAATGCACTGTTGCTAATGGTGGCTGACATCACTTAACCTTGCATCCAAAGGTTCTATAATGTGGCTTGTAACAAATTGACATAGGGACTTACTTAATTACATTGTACAAGCCCCAGTGATGTACTGTAAGCACTAGCAACCAACAGGGCCGTCTTAACGGCATTAAAGGCCACCGGTCACAGCAGTGCACTGGGGCCCTACCTAAAACCGAAAACAAAGCCACTGTCGCGTCATAGCGGTCAAACTTCGTTGCGCTCAGTTCCAATTCTTTCATTGTTTACGTTTAGCAGAGAGAGCCAACTGATATGGACTGTTATTAGAATTGATATTAGAAGGACTTTATGAAAGCTTTACGGCTTCAAAAAAAGATGTGTGTTGATTTTGTCTTGCTTATATACAATTAGTCCGTGTACGTTGTTTTCGTCGTAGTCAAGATATGTATTAGCAACAGCAAGATGGCAGATAGCAGCTGATACTGAGGTGATTAGTCCCCCTAAACTATTTAATAAAAAGGGTTTGAAGGTTCTGAATAATTCTCCCGGAATAATGTACTGAAAACTTGGAAAGCCTATGGGGCCCCTATGCTCGTGGGGCCCCCGGCCAACTGTCCAGCGTGCCCATGCGTTAAGGCGGCTCTGGCAACCAATCAGATATTAGCTTTAATCTGCATAGTTTAGTGAGACAAAGGAAAGCTCATTTCTGATTGATTGGATCTAGTGTTCATTAGGAATGCTGTGTACTGAATATATAAACGCTGAGTGCTTCTGTGTTCAGTACAAGGAGATTGCTGGGAAATGTGGGAATGTTCTACCTGGAAACTGTGCTGTTCTATTAGTTTATGGGAAAGAGGTTTAGGGGATAATATTAACATATATTAACATATACAGCTATTATGCAAGATCTTCATTTATATGGCTCCTACCCAGGGCCGAATTAAGACATTGTAGCCCCCTGGGCTAGGGGTACTCTGAGGCCCCCATTTGTCAAACGACTTATGCCCAATCCGATATTCATTGCTAGCCAGAATATGGGCAGACTTATCATTTAGAAAATTGTATAAAAACAATCCAGACATCATTATTAAGGAAGTAGCCAGGGGCTTGGGTGTAAGGATGTGATAATGCCCCGGGAATCATACAAACTAATACATTAATTATGGTAAGTGATAAGGGATTTTATACACAATTTAGAAACCTACAGATGAAAGATCTGTTCTGGAATAGACACTAAGGGCTAGATTTACTAAGCTGCGGGTTTGAAAAAGTGGAGATGTTGCCTATAGCAACCAATCAGATTCTAGCTATCATTTTGTAGAAGGTACTAAATAAATGAAAGCTAGAATCTGATTGGCTGCTATAGGCAACATCCCCACTTTTTCAAACCCGCAGCTTAGTAAATCTAGCCCTAATTGTTGGTGTTATAACTAAACAAGAACTTGACTTTGTATATAATGATATGCCTAGAGTTTTTAATTTTTAGGATAGACAAAACTTGTATTAATCCACCTGGAAGACCAATAATTTTTGGTTTAAGATTATTATCTGTCGATTTATTTGTATTTGTTCTAAAACCATTGGTGCTTTATTTGAGATCTTTTGTACTGATGTTATAGGACTTATTGAGCCACTCTACAATTTATTACGCCGTGATTAGTGTATACAAACTGTACAATGGTTCCTTACAAACACCTCTGTGCTAGATAATCAAATACTGTTTATCATTCTATGTCCTACGACATAGAGATGTCACAGTCACATTCTCACGAGACCTTCTCACTAAGCACCGCGCCCGCAGGGCGGGTGTAAGGGTGCACGGCACCCTCGACAAATCTACAGCCTACCGCCCCTCCCCCCCCAATACTGCCTTCCTAGCCCCTTAAACACCTGACAGTTGTAAAATATAACTAATAACTCTTACCCCCTAGTGGCTGGCTGGCAAGGCTGCAGTCTAGATGCACTGATGTCTGAAGCAGAACGCTGTCCAGTCTTCACTGCTGCCCAGGAGCAAATGCAGGATATCTGGAGGGGAGGCCCCAAATGTTAGATTTAATAATATAAAACAAAACAACTGGACATCACTCACCTGTTACACACTGACATGTCCCCTGCTGCCTACCAACTTGTCTCACATATGCCCACTAGCTATTCTCACTCCTATTATGCCCTGCTCCTTTTTCTGTAGCCCTCTCTTTCTGCCCCCTTATTTTTCTGTAGCCCTCTCTTTCTGCACCCTCATTTTTCTGTAGCCCTCTCTTTCTGCCCCCTCATTTTTCTGTAGCCCTCTCTTTCTGCCCCCTCATTTTTCTGTAGCCCTCTCTTTCTGCCCCCTCATTTTTCTGTAGCCCTCTCTTTCTGCCCCCTCATTTTTCTGTAGCCCTCTGTTTGTGCCCCCTCATTTTTCTGTAGCCCTCTGTTTGTGCCCCCTCATTTTTCTGTAGCCCTCTCTTTCTGCCCCCTCATTTTTCTGTAGCCCTCTCTTTCTGCACCCTCATTTTTCTGTAGCCCTCTGTTTCTGCGCCCCCTCCACCGCTCTCTGTAGTCTGTACTTACCTTCTATGCTTCTTTTCTCGCTTCTCTGCTTGTTTGAATGATCGCGGCTCCTCTCACTGGCAGCGCCGTGACCAACAGGGCGCACACTAAGATGCTGTGCTGCACTGTAGCAGCACCGCAATGCAGACCCAACGGTCAGCATACTTGGTGAGTAGCGGGTGGGCGTTTGCACTGCCCTCGTTAACTAATAATGACCCGATCAAGCCGTCATTAAAGATATTTTGTTTTTATAGAACAAACATATTTTGTTAGGGCCCCTCAGCTGACTGAGGCCCCTGGGCTGTAGCCCAGAGGGCCCTGTGGTTAATCCAGCCCTGCTCCTAACCCTTTCCAGAATACCGTTCTGTTTCTCTTCCAAAATGAATTTCTGGCTATTGAAACAAACAGACAATTTTGTGGATACAGATTAATATGCACATTCAGCGTGATGACATCTTGAGGTCCTAGAGGGACAGTTTTCTCTGCCAAAACATCTTGACCTTCCTCAGTGAACAGCCAGTGAGCGGAGAGCCTGGGGGAGATAGGGGGGGGGGGGGACTGTAGAGAGATGCCCCTTGGTTGGTGCTGCTTGAGACAAGGTTCTCACCTCGCCTTATAGGAGTGACAGTCCTGGCTAGCAGTCAGTAAATGCTCTCTCTTTCTATAAGCAGAATAAAGGGTACACTTATGACAAGGTAATTTCTCAGTCCATAAAAACCAGACAATGCTTTCTTTAATTACAAGTGCGGTATTATCAATATTATCTTATGGGCAGCACAGTGGCTCGGTGGTTAGCACTTCTGCCTCACAGCACTGGGGTCATGAGTTTGATTCCCGACCATGACCTTATCTGTGTGGAGTTTGTATGTTCTCTCCGTGTTTGCGTGGGTTTCCTCCCACACGCCAAAAACATACTTGTAGGTTAATTGGCTGCTGACAAAATTAACATAGACTAATGTGAACGACCAATATTCTCTGTACAGCGTTGGCGACATCTAAATAAGTAAATGATGATGATAATGAGGATATTTTATTGTAAGGTGCCACAAAAGGTCCGCAGTTGAAATTTACAGTACTACACAATAACCAGACGTCAATGATCCATTATACCTTAAATAATTCATGAAAAACAAAATATTACAAAGATAACATGGTAGTGCCGGTCAAATTATTTACGGGACAGTGAGTGAAAGTGAGGTTAATGTCCAACGAGTACTAGGCCTGCCCTGAAGAAAACGGGGCAAGGGATGCAGGCTGAGAGATAGAGACAGTTATGCAATAGGAGAACACAAGGAAAGAGGGCCCTGCTCGTGAGAGCTTACATTCTAAAGGTGGGGGGGAACACAAAACAGGTGTGTGTGTGTGTGTGTATGTGTGTGCGTGTGTGGGGGGGGGGGGTGGTGCGGAGGTAATAGGCGAGGCAAAGGAGTTAGGAGGAGGACTGATAGACTTAAATAAAGACATGAGTCTTAAGGGCGTAGGAGATCATTCCACAGCTTGGAAGCAGCCCGGGTAAAGTCCTGGAGGCTGGGGTGTGAAGAGTTAATCAGTGAGGTACAGTTATATTACTATTGCTGATAATCACAAAGAGTCTCCATTCTTGAAATGCTTTCTGAGATATGTATTTCATTAGAAAAGATTGAACCAATGCGACATCTGAGAGGCCTGTGTTATATACAGCATGGGCTGTTGAGAATCTTTATTAATTAAGGTTCCGTAGTACCTGAACTATTGTTAAATTCCACTAGAGGGCTCTGCAAGGCCAAAAATGGCAGCACAAAAAGCCTGCCACGTGATTCAGTCATTCAAGTCATAATATTGTTTACGCTAATTAAAATTATGAGTCATTTGTAATTTTATGAAGCACAATATGTCTCATTGCTGGATGCTTTTAGTTACTTGTACATTCCGATGTTTTATTTAATATATTGTTTAACCGTGTTTAAATTCTGCTTGAAGAGAAGAGGTACTGTAACGTGTGGGGATGTTTTGTGCTGTGGAAACAATAAATGCTGGTAACAAGGAGGTTAATCCACCTTAAAATGGCTGTTTGGCTGTGTGTTTGCAGCATTTGTCTTATAAAGCTAAAACCAGAAAATGAATCAAATCCTAATACATGTAATTCTTCGTTTACATTCGTCCCTCTTTGGCGAAGGGTAGCTAATTTGTAGACTGATGCTGATCTTATTGTACTTTAAAGTAAATGTTTACCCTCCATTGGGATTCTTATTTATTTTGTGCGAGGAATGTTTTATTATTTTCTTTGTAATTGTATTTGAAATTCAACAGTGTTTTTTATGAAATTTGTTTATCACTATTCAAGAGATATATTTTGACGTCTTAAGCAAACTTCAGAAATGTTTCATTCAGTCCTTCCTGACCTGGTCGGTGCTTGTTTTTCAAAATTCTAAAACTCTTCTGTGGGAAATTCACCTCACGCTGCATTTGGCTGCAGAAGTTCACACGTTTCTCCAACAGAATTTGGCCTTAAAGTGTTTCCATGTGGAATTCTCTATCCCTCGAAATTCAAACACCTCCTCAGAGCAGAATGAATTTACTGCTGTTTACTTAGAACTACTTATAGACTATAAATGCCACAAAATGTGAATGTTTGCATATCGTATGGATTGGCCATTGTGCGGAATGGAAAGACATTATTGGATCTTGAAGATTGTTTTGCCAGAACTTTGCTCCTCTATAAAATCTTCTGTTCTGATGTGAATTCTGCATTAAAATTTCCATGCAACTTAGCTTGTCTCTACTCCCAAATTTACCTCTTACATGAAAGCTTTGTTCTCTATATCTAGTGCCACTGGGCATGCTCAGGAGATGATCCATTGTAGAGCCACTCTTATGATAATATTCTTCTCCCAGCATAATTTTAAGTCCTCGTCACTCACTCCCTCATTTGCCATTTTGTTTTTGGGTTACAGCTAGTTCATACCTTAAACCCTAATTTAAACTCTACTGCTAATTAGAGATGCTCGGGCTCAGTTTTCTGAAAACGGAACCCACTAGAATTTAGGGGATCCGAGTAGGCTTGCAAGCCGGCTTGGTACTTTCGCGCGTCCTCTGATCTGAATCGAGAAAAAACGTCATTGTTGCGTTGTCGGATTTCATGGGTTTTGGATTCCATAAGTACCTCCCTCCCCAGGCGATCCAGTGCCATTGCTTACACAGAAACAGGGGTAGCAGTGTTCTTGTCACTCTCTATTCTCCAATGACATTGCTCAGTGCCATTGCTCGCACAGAAACAGGGGTAGCAGTGTTCTTGTCACTCTCCAGTCTCCAGTGACATTGCTCAGTGCCATTGCTCACACAGAAACAGGGGTAGCAGTGTTCTTGTCACTCTCCAGTCTCCAGTGACATTGCTCAGTGCTATTGCTCACACAGAAACATGGGTAGCAGTGTTCTTGTCACTCTCCAGTCTCCAGTGACATTGCTCAGTGCCATTGCTCACACACAATCAGGAGGGGTAGCAGTGTTCATGTCACTTCACAAAAATTGACTGGAAATGACTGGAAAGTAATGTTATTGAAGTTAATAATAATCTAGGAACAAAAAAAGACCCAAATTACGTGATTTTAGCAAAAGAAATAGGGATTTTAGGAAAAAAATAGGAATCCAAAACCAAAACACGCGGGGGCGGTTTTGCCAAAACCAAAACAGAAACATGAAGGTAATCCAGATCCAAAACCAAAACACAGGGGTCAGTGAACATCTCTACTGCTAATAAGATCCTTGCCTCGCTGTAATGTGTTATATGCTGATGTAATTATTGGTTATGACAATATATTTAAACTCTTGCCTCTTAAGAGGGGAAGGAAAAAAAATAATGTTACATGGAGGTACCCATTAAAATTTGAAATGATGATTCGACTTTTGTTATCTTCTCCCCAAAGCACTGAGACATTAAACGTCTTTCTTTTGACACTACTAGAACTCTGAATCCATTTACCTTTCATTTGTATAAATAGAGCCACTGGCATTTAACAGGAAATACCAACTGGAAAGGGTGAAACAGATTACAAAAATAGTAATGACTAAAACAAACAGTAAAGCTAAAACTAGTATAATATATAAAAATAATATAGTTTGTATAAAAAATATTTATATAAGCAATTGTGTTTATTCAGTTGTACCAGAAAAGGAGAGTGAATATCCACCTTCAGACACCTTTATTTTATTAACTTGGGCACGTCGTTCTACAACTTTGACAAAATAATTTGGGTTATTTTTCTGGCTCGTGTCTGTGCCTTCCAGCAAACTCTAAATATCAACAAAGCAGAATTATTTGTATTGCCCTTGGAGATGACAAGTGCACTGGAGACAATTGTACCCATGGAGCAGCCCTGTTGAAGAGTACCCCTTCAACTCCAATTGGTTAGTATACAAGCCTTGCTACAGAACAAAGAAACAATATATTTTTAGTAAATTTTAGAGGAGGCCATATACAAGTCAATAACTGAATGTTATATGGAGGCAGAAATCCTTTTAATTGAGGATTACAAATGCGCTTTACAGGGTGGGTTTATCAAACCGTCTAAAAAAGAAAAGTGGAGGTGTTGCCCATAGCAACCTATCAGATTCTACCTATCATTTTCTAGAATGTACTAGATAAATGACAGCTAGAATCTGATTGGTGGCTATGGGCAACACCTCCACTTTTCCTTTAATGAAGATTTGATAAAGTTCCAGGACAGAGTTATGCTGCAGTTCGAAATTCCACCACAGAAAAGGATTGTGTTCATTGTAACACAAATTGTAGATTGCACACTGATCATTTTGAAACATAACATCAGGGCGAACTTATGACATTGTTTTATATCATCCATACATTTGTGAAGTATATTTTTCCTTTAAGGAAATATTTCACCGTGAATAATTAAACGGATCATTGATGAACGTTTTCAGTTCATACGTTGTGCAATCTGATTGATTGCTAGAAGACTATAATAAATAGTTCTCTGCATTCAGAAACTGCTCTATTCAGTGTCATTTCAACTTGCATAAATAGTCACCCAGGTCTTATTAATCTTCCCAGGATAATACTGAAAGCTACCCTTCTCCATAATAGCAAGGTGACCTGGTGCTAAAGCTATGTGAGAGTTAGCGTTAATACCATTTGACTTTATTTGTTTTAAACAGACATCATCATTTGTTACCAAATGGCCATCTGAAAAAGGCATTGACAAATGCATTTGCTATCTTCTTTTTCTTTTTTGAATACCGTTTGGATTTTTCTCTTTGAGCACTCACAATGCTACCGAGACCCATAGGGACCTTGGGCATTGAGAAGGTCACTTGCAAAGAGCGGTCTCTTGCTACGAGTCAGGTACAGGCCAGTGTTTTCAACACTTACTGTAACCTTGACGATGTATTTTATACAACTTCGTATTAAATAATCCATGAACTTAAAAAAAAATAAAAAAAATTCTAACCTTTTGATTTTTAGTTGTATGTATTAATTGCTATTACTTTAGTTATTATGTTTTGCTCTTTGCTGTTTTGCTGTTTTTGACTTTGAAAAACAGTGTAACAGATTTTAGGCTCTCTATAGAAGCCAGGCAAGGAAAACAGGACAAGTGACCGCCACTATTGAATTTCACAAAGAAATAACGCTAAGAGAAAGGTGTCACATTTAGTGCACTTAGAATTGTGCAGTCATCAGGAACTAATATTTTCTCACAGATCAATTATAGTAGCTGTGATCTTGTGGAAACATATATGTATGACATGTAGATATAGTATCTGTTCTGTTGTCTTTAAAATATCACATAACAATGTATCTAAATTAACATTTTGTGGGAAAGTAAAAACTACTGATTCAGAATGCTCCTCTGATGTCACTAGTTCCTAGTGAACTGATATTAAATCATAATTGCCTACCCTCCCATAGGCAAACCCATAGGCAAACCAAGGGGGGTTTCCTAGTGTCTGGAAACCCCCTCCAAGCCTGGGGCACTGTATAATTGAGGTGGCTGGACACTGCTCCTGCTTCACAAAGCTCTGCTTGAAAAGGGAGAGCTGCACCTAACAGTAGTGCATGCAGCATTGCCCATGTATATTATGGGGATAGGAAGAGTTGGGGAGCAGCCAAGCACTGTCTAAAATTATAGCTACGCCCCCATGCATGATGGTCACGCCCACTGGCGGCGTGGTGTTGAAACCCCTCTCTACAAATCCTGCAAATTTCCGGGAGGCTCCCGAATTTCGGGGAGTCCTCCCGGACTCCGGGAAGAGTAGGCATCCTCAAGGAACACTGTGAAGGTGGGGCTTAATGACGTGAATTCGCGCCATTAGGCCCCACCACCAGTTAGGATATGGCGTTAATTTGGCCCCAAATATTCCTGTCACATGACCTCCCCTCCGGAGGGAAGGTTTCAAAAGTTGGCAAGTATATATGCTGTTTTATCCTCTTTTTCTGCTCGGTGCTGTACTGTCACGATCTGCCTCCGGCTGCTCTGCAGCATCTCCCTTGTGGATGCTGCTTGCCTCCTGCAGCTCTTGTCTGGCAAGAACTTTGTTGTCCATTATATGTATCCAGCCTGCAGTACCACTGTTCCACCAAAGGGGCCACTGTGGTACTGTTCTTCTACCTGCCAGAGTTAGCTTGTTGCTCCGAGATGCTTAGCACCTGTCCCCGGCCTATAAAAGACTGCCTTCCCCAGCAGCCCTTGCCAGTTCATCTGTTGCCTTTACCTCTGCTGGTTCCTCTGTGTGTAATCCTTGATTGATTTTCTAGTTTTGACCTCAGCTTGTCCCTCCGTTTTGGCACTGCTTCCTGTGACCTCTGACATTATTGTGACTCTGCACCTACTTCTCCCTGGTATCGTGGTGGACCATCTGGCTTTGATCCCTGGCTTGTTTGACTCTTCTGTGTTGCTGTATCTGCCTTATCTGCCATGTATTGCTCACCTATCAATCCAGCTTCTACAGCTGTAGCAGCTATCTGGCACCCGTATCTGCGGTAGTTACACCACTGAGTCTGATCCAGTCACCTGTCTGTCTGTCTACCTGTGCCTTGTGCCTCCTGTGTAACCTGAGTCCTGACATCTGTGACTCCTCTGGTGCCTCATATCTCCTAAATAACCTGAGTCCTGACATCGGTGACTCCTCCGGTGCCTCGTGTCTCCAGAGTGCTGAAACCTGTGTCTCATCCGGTGCCTCGTGCTCTTGAGACTTCCAGGTATTCTGACCACCGTGGGTTATCCTGCTTCTCCAGCCTCTGAACTAGTCCTTGTCACTCAACTTCTCAGCACTGACTCTTTGAACCTTATTATTGACCACTTTCTGCATCTGCGGCTTTCCGAGTTGTCTATGCTATAACTGCCATACCCAGCTGTATTTGTTGTACCTGTGTTACTAATAAACCACTTTGTTCCACTTACGTTCTCTGTCAGTGGTCTTCACATTGGGAATCCTGACATGTACCTGCTTGACGCTCTGTCTTCTTCAGTCCCCAGAGCCCCTCTTCTGTTTTCGCTCCCTGATGGCACCGTCTTTCTTGCTGTCCCTCCTGCAATGGTCTGGTCCTCTTGACTGTAGAGGATCTCTCCTCTTTGTGCTCCTGCGCCCTTCCTCTGCTCTTCTATGCCACCGTCAATGGTCTCTATAGACCTCTGTGGGGGGCAGGTCTTAGCTTGTCTCGCTGCGGTAGGCTCGCCGCAGTGCCAAATTCGACACACTGCGATTGGCTTGCTCGCCTGACCATTGAGTGGCTGTACAGATTCACTGTCACCTCACCGGGGGAACTCTGCACCCACTCCGTAACACACTTAGGGGCATATTCAATTAGCTTTCCGACACGCGTTTCGCTTGTATGCTTTTTCAAGGCAAGAAAAAGCATACAAGCGAAACGCGCGTCGGCGTTCGCTTTGTATTTCTCACACTGCTGTTTAAATATACCTAGTTTAATATAAGAAACCAATATTATACTCTTATTTTAATAACAAAGGGTCAATATGATCGCTACTTGAGAGGTTGGGATAATTCCTAGGCAGCATTGACAATAGCTAGCCTACTGAAATCACCCCGCTTTACAAATAGATAGCTTTTGACTAACATATGAGTGTTATATAGGGTGCCGTGACAATCACATATACCATCAGACTCTATTATACACGGTCCTAATAGATATTTTTTACATCATTATACAGCTCTCTGTGGCCACAGAGACTGGTTAGTCTAGCGGCGCTGATATTGCCTTGACCCTATTATAGATCATTATACCGTCGGCATAGGAGTATTATACCATGCATGATCTTAATACTATATAGGATCTTAGATCTAAGTCAGGCATTGTTTGTAACTTAGCGAATCATTACAACCCTTGTTATCTGTTATAGATAACTCGCATTTGTGAGATATTGTCAAACATACGAAGGTGTATCTTACTCATTCTCTTCCAAAGCAATTATTACCATTAGGGTCTTATTTTGCCATGACCCCCAGGATGTTTGAGTAATTAAATACTACAGCAGTCATTATTGATATATCAATACTTATCTACAAAATATTATTAGTGAGAATACAAGCGATTTGCAGTAGTAACTGCAATTTTATTTTCACCTCCCTCACTTTGTTTTTATTTTTATATTTCGCTAGTTGTATCCAGATACTTCAATTTTTAATGAATACTAATAAAATATGTAATTTTAATATTCTATACACCGGAGTGCCCCTTGATACACTCTTTTCTTTGTTCTATACTCTTCTCAATGTGTTTTCATAGTCTTATACTCTTCCTGCAAAAGACGCATGTGTTTCGTTCATTTAGTAATGTAATAGCCGTTGATGAATATCCATTGTCTAATTGATTACTCATAAGTAAGAGCAAATAAGCTATTGATCACTGATTGAGGAAACAGCAGGGAGACGTAATAGATTATTAGATTACTGAATGTTGGCAAGTTCCCTATAATGACCCTAATACATTACAGATAATTCATATTATGTAAAATTTTGTTATATTGTTTCTATAATGGTATGGTAATGTAATGCTGGACTTGCAGATTAAATTCTAAAGAAGTGAAGTGAGATTTGCAATTATTTTTCTAATTCATCCTAAAAGTTATAACTAGTTTTGTTTTGTAATGGTCAACATCGAATATAGTGGGAATTGTGGTTCAAAAACAACCACACACATGTCGAATGGATTGTTTTACTTAGGCACCAAGGGCCTGATTCATTGAGGAAAGTAAAGCAAAAAAAAAAAAAAGGAGTAACGTTGCACCTGGGCAAAACCATGTTGCATTGGAGGGGGAGATAAATTTAAAATGTGATGGCAGATTTATAGTTCGGGGTAGGGCATGTCCTAGATCAACTTTACATTTCAGTGTACAAATATAGCTATCAAGTATTTGTGTGCTACATGAAAATCAGCCAGTATTTAACTAATAATAAACTATTTTTCTCCCCTTGCCTTGTAACATGGTTTGCCAAGGAGAAAACTTACTCCACTTTTTGCCTTACTTTCCTTAATGAATCAGGCCCCAAATATACAGACTTCTGCATGTTTGCTGCATATGTGTTCCAACTAGTGGCGGATCCAGGGGGAGGGGCGATCTGGGCAATCGCCCCCCCCCCCCCCCCCCCCAACAGTACAAGTCCTTTAAGTTTGGGTCCAAGACACCGATCAAAACGGGTGGAGGGGCGGGTCCAATCGCGGGTGGTTGGCGGGGTTTTCCGAGGCCAGCTAATCAGAATGAAGAAGGGGTGTGATTATGCACAATCGCCCCCCCTAAAAATTATGTCTAGGTTTGCCCCTGGTTCCAACCATGTGAGGTCCAATTAGTATGGTTGGCCAAGATCAACGCTCTACATGTGATCTCGCTTTTGAGTTAGAGGTCTGGCTCCTCAAAATACATAGACCTTTGTTTTTCATTATTTGTTTTTACTGTTGAATTCAGTAAACTCTTTTAATGGTTACCACGCTCCAGCTCTGTTTGCCCAAATGAAGGCAGCACATCGACACCAGGGCATTGCAAATACAATGTCTGAAACCAAACTACACCTCATCAAGTTAGGTTTGAATCTATCCTTGAAACAACACTTTTTCTATACTGTACGACTACTATTTTTTTTTTGCTTTTTATTTACGTTAATTTTTTTCCTTATTTCGTTAGTTGCAATGTTATTTCATCCAAATCGAATCTGTATTTTGGCGAATTTTTAATCTACGCATATACCTGGGGAGACGATGGCCAGGTCAGTTTGCTGCCTGGTGCAGTTGGGGTAGGACTGAGAACAGTTAGGCCAAATTCCGTCGGTGAAACGTTTTCATGACCACGCGCGCAATTGGGCAAAAACCTTTATTCATTCGTATATGTAAAGTAATAATGTATCAGAGAATGAAGTTATGAGCAATCTAAAGGACTTGATGATGGCCCACATAACCTACACACGGACAGCCCACAGGTGTGTGTTATTATAGAAATGTGACTAGTATATAAAATATAGGCAACATGGTGGTTCAGTGGTTAGCATTGCTCCCTCTCAACACTGAGGTCATGAGTTTGATTTCCGACCAGGGTCTTATCTGTGTAGCGTTTGTATGTTCTCCCTTGGGTTTCCAAAATAGACCCTAGACTGTGAGTGTGTATTAAGGAATTTAGATTGTAAGCTCCAATAGGCAAGGACTGATGTGAATAACTACATATTCTCTGCACAGTGTTGCATAATATGATTGGCTCTATTTAAATAAATGAAAATAATAAATTATATTTTTAAAGATAACTATTTATTTTTTAACTGATGGACAAAACTGAACCTTATTTTCTACTGGCTGTTGCTAAGTAAATGTAGCACCATGGCAGGGTTCGACAGCCGGAGAATTTTCGACACCCAAGCCCCTGCTCTAGGCCACTGTTGAGAGTGGTTCTTAGATTTAACAAGTTGTTTATGATGTAGTACATGCTCTAGATATATAGTTGAGTATTACCTCCACTGACACAATTATGCTTTCCGCCATATAACATTTTTACAATGACTAATGACACAAGCTGGGTCTATTTCCTCCGAGCCCACGGACTTTCAGACAGATAAAACAAAGGACTCATATTTCCACAGCTGAGTCTTGGAAGCCATAGGGGGAAAGCTAGTTAAACAGAACCCAATTTCTGTTCACGTGAGTGCTTTGAGGGTCCCCGGGGTTTGAAGTTATTTGGAAACGGACAATCAGTGTCTTTATTTTCCTTTGGATTTGCAGGTGTTTAGCAGTCGCTCAATCCTCTGCCACAATAATATTTATAGACTTAATTGGGGATGTTTAAGAACACTGAACTGTAAGACATAGCAGCTAATGTGATCCATGCTTTTGTTTTGCAAACTCTTCTATAAAAACAAGATTAGTTGCTATGGATTGCGTCCAAATTTTTCCTATGCACCAGTTATCATAAAACTATTCTCTTTAAAATGAGTAATGTTTCGGAATAGCTGTTCCATTTATTTGCCTTGTCCTGCTGAAATTGTAAAATTTGGTCTTTGGATAAATGTGGTCTATCTAAGCGTTAGTTGGAATTTTGTTTTTGATACAGTATTCGAAATATGACAAATGACTCTTTGTACGAGGAATTTGTGACTATAAGTTTTTTTCCCTTCAATGCACAAATGATCCCAGTTTCAAAGCTCTATGTAACATCGGAGATTATATCAAATATTTATTTCTTGCAAGATGCAGTCAACAAGTTTTGGGTTTTTCTGTTTGACTCATGGTCGTTTTATAAATCTGGAGGGATCTCGGTTCCTTTGACACAGACTTGTCTCCCGCATAAATCTCCGGGATGTGAACAATTAAAACGTGATCCATATCGCTTGCCCGAAATTTCGCTCCTGTCGTCATTTACTGCTGCAATCTAATAGCCTTTAGAAAAAAAGTGACAGCGAGCTGATGGCTTTGAATTCTAAATGGTGAGATTAAAGATGTCTTGTAAGTCTCAGCAAGGCAATCTCTTCTCATCAGCCGAGAGATGATATATCAGTACTGGGATGTAAGCAACAATTCTCCATTTTTCCCATTTATAGCTGCAATCTTTACAAAAACTGACAGGCGGGAAAGAATTATTAGGCAGAAACTTTCGCGATGTCGACTTTTTTTTATTGTTTAATATCTTAGATAGTGAAGGGGTGTAAAAGCTTGCTGACTACTCTCAGACAGGATGGATGCAATATATTAATATATGTGTTACATTGTAAGACATAGAGCTGCCAGTGAAACAGCAATCACTTCTCTTATCTGATACTACATGAAACAAAAAAAATATAAAACCTCATCCTGTACCTCACTTTAAATAGGTCCCAACAGTCTTGTTTTTAAAACACATTTGACTGGGATCCAATGATGTTCTTGTTGTCATTCTTTAGCATGTCCGAATGTCCCCAGTTTTGAAGTAGGCGGAATAGAGCAAACTGTAGCCAATCGGCCACTAAGCACATATATCTATGTAGTGTGCACTGAGGGGCGGCTCTATAACCTCCTTCATTATCCCCGTGCATGAGCCACTGTTTGATTAGGATCAGCTGTTTAGATTCAATGTGGAGAGCAAGAGGTCAGGGGGAGTGGTGATGTAATGTAGGAGGCTGAGCCCTCAAGCAGTGGGATCTAGTGGGGAGAGGAGGAGGTCAGGAGGCGTGGTGATGTAAGGTAGGGGGCTGAGCCCTCAAGCAGTGTAATCCAGTGGGGAGAGGAGGAGGTCAGGAGGCGTGGTGATGTAAGGTAGGGGGCTGAGTCCTCAAGCAGTGTAATCCAGTGGGGAGAGGAGGAGGTCAGGAGGTGTGGTGATGTAAGGTAGGGGGCTGAGCCCTCAAGCTGTGGGATCCAGTGGGGAGAGGAGGAGGTCAGGAGGCGTGGTGATGTAAGGTAGGGGGGTTGAGCCCTCAAGCTGTGGGATCCAGTGGGGAGAGGAGGAGGTCAGGAGGTGTGGTGATGTAAGGTAGGGGGCTGAGCCCTCAAGCAGTGGGATCTAGTGGGGAGAGGAGGAGGTCAGGAGGCGTGGTGATGTAAGGTAGGGGGACTGAGCCCTCAAGCTGTGGGATCCAATGGGGAGAGGAGGAGGTCAGGAGGCATGGTGATTGAAGGTAATGGGCTGAGTCCTCAAGCAGTGGGATCCAGTGGGGAGAGGAGGAGGTCAGGGGGAGTGGTGATATAAGGTAGGGGGCTGAGCCTTCAAGCAGTGAGATCCAGTGAGTAGAGGAGGAAGTCAGGAGGTGTGGTGATGTAAGTTAGGGGGCTGAGCCCTGAAGCTGTGGGATCCAGTGGGTAGAGGAGGAGGTAAGGAGGTGTGGTGATTGAAGGTAATGGGCTGAGCCCTAAAGCAGTGGGATCCAGTGAGGAGAGGAGGAGGTCAGGGGGAGTGGTGATGTAAGGTAGGGGGCTGAGCCCTCAAGCAGTGAGATCCAGTGAGGAGAGGAGGAAGTCAGGAGGTGTGGTGATGTAAGGTAGGGGGGCTGAGCCCCCAAGTTGTGGGATCCAGTGGGGAGAGGAGGAGGCCAGGAGGCGTGGTGATTGAAGGTAATGGGCTGAGCCCTCAAGCGATGGGATCCAGTGGGGAGAGGAGGAGAGGAGGAGGTCAGGGGGCATGGTGATGTAATTTAGGGGCTGAGCCCTCAAGCAGTGGGAATCCAGTGGGGAGAGGAGGAGAGGAGGAGGGCAGGAGGCATGGTGATGTAAGGTAGAGGGCTGAGCCCTCAAGTAGTGGGAATCCAGTGGGGAGAGGAGGAGAGGAGGAGGGCAGGAGGCGTGGTGATGTAAGGTAGGGGGCTGAGCCCTCTAGCAGTGGGAATCCAGTGGGGAGAGGAGGAGGTCAGGGGGCATGGTGATGTAAGGTAGGGCCTGAGCCCTCAAGCAGTGGGAATCCAGTGGGGAGAGGAGGAGGGCAGGGGGCATGGTGATGTAAGGTAGGGCCTGAGCCCTCAAGCAGTGGGAATCCAGTGGGGAGAGGAGGAGGTTGGGGGCATGGTGATGTAAGGTAGGAGGCTGAGCTCTCAAGCAGTGGGAATCCAGTAGGGAGAGGAGGAGAGGAGGAGGGCAGGAGGCGTGGTGATGTAAGGTAGGGGGCTGAGCCCTCTAGCAGTGAGATCCAGTGAGGGGGAAGAGGTCAGGGGGCGTGGTGATGTAAGATTGGGGGTTGAGTCCTCAAGCAGTGGGAATCCAGTGGGGAGAGGAGGAGCTCAGGAGGCGTGGTGATTTAAAGTAGGGGGCTGAGCCCTGTTGGCAGTGGGACCCAGTGCCCAGTGGAGAGAGGAGGAGGTCAGGAGGCGTGGTGATGTAAGGTAAGGGGCGGAGCTCTTTGGCGGCAGTGGGACCCTGAGGAGAGAGCAGGAGGTCAGGAGGAGCTACTGGTGATTTCTTCTGTATTCTTATGGGCCAGTCTGACACTGAATGTTTGGAATAATTTAAATGAATGAAGTCTATGATCATAAAATGGTAGTACGATGGACTTTGAAGGAATATTCCCAAAGCCAAAATGTGAGTGTGCTCCTATCTATGTGACCTGGTGGGTAAATAGGAGCATTTGTAAATGTACAATGCTGCACATCATTGTGTTTTGCACATTTGTAACTTACATTCCTTCTTATAGAGTGTACTAACTTCTGTTGACAGCTAGTAAATTTACTGACTTGATGAATGTTAATTTTTGATATAGAAGTGTGTATGGAAAGTGCGAAAAAGCACAAAATGCAAAAATATGCTACTGTCTGCACACAATACTATCTCTTTACATACTGTACTAATACATCAGATAAATAAATGTGAGATAAACTCATATTTCTCTTTCTGTAATGCTATAAATTAATGCAATTCAGTATTACGTGAGTGATTAAAATTCCTTTACCACCGGCTGCATGTAAGTAGCAGCTAATACTTTATTGACCACAGTCTGATCAATGAGATAGCAAGAGGAACACTACATTTGTGCGTCTCACAGCTGAGTATTACGTTTTTTATATGGTTTACTAGTATGTGTAGAAGCAGAATTTATAAATAATGTTAAGGGGACTATATTCCCAATGTATTCGCCTAATGTATATATCATGGGTAATGAAAGAGTATATACATCTGTTCATATAGCATAATTTAATTTGCCATATTTTATTATGCATTGTCTATAAACAGTATAAGTAGTGGACAGAAAACTGGAAACACCAATATAAAGTCATTTAATATATACCTCCCAACATGCATGTCTCTGGCAGCGGGATGGGGGAGTGGCCATGTCTTGATTGGGGAGTGGCCACATCATGATGGGGCTCTGGCCACACCCCCAGAGGGCTGCCTAGCTCTGTGAAGCGCTAAGCTGCCAAGTAGCTGTCGCAAAACATTTCCCTAGGCAGGACTGCGGGACAGAGCCCTACATTCGAAACTGTCCCACTGAAATCGGGGCAGTTGGGAGATATGCTTAATAGAGCGTGGGGACATCACATGCGGCCAGTCTGGCCTGTATGTGCTGTGGCATTGAGTCTATTAATCTTGGGAATTGTGCAGAGGGGATACAATAACATTCTTCCACAAGAAAGTCACTCAACTGCAGGGGAGGGCTGGCAAATTTTAGCCCAATGGGCAAGACTCGACTCACCAGCCTATTAGCAACATTTTAAAGGAAAAAAAAAATGCCCCCTTGCCCTGCCTGCCCCTACTCAACTGATGCCTGGTGGATGGTGTTGGAAAACGCTGTCTCAAGAGTTGTTCCATAATGTCCAATAAAAACTCATTTGAGTTCAGATATGGCAACTTAGAATGGATAACATCACTATCATGCTCATGAGCGACCACATGTGCTCCATGGATGGGGGGGGGGGCATTGTCATCCACCCCATCAGCTGCAACGCTGGGTGTAGAGGATAATGCAGTGCCATTAAGTAGCAATAAGCATTGACCATGACTTCTAAAGGAATGGCTGCACCCAAACTGTGCCCCACAGCATTACTGCACCACCATAAACCTTTGCTATTGGAAACAAGAACTTATGGATGTAGATAGAGTCCTTGATTGAAGTAATACTTCTGTTGCCCTTTACTTGTGAAACACTAGCACGTTGAGCTGTATTGGTCATTGAAGCCCCTGCCAAACGTATCCAGTCAAGCACCCCTTTTCCAAAGGCAGTGAGATCTCCTCTTGCAGCCGTGCTAGCCAATGGTGGAATTAATGTAGTCCCAGAAGGGTGCAAAAGAAAAGTTGCAGTAACAACAATGACTTGCAAACCTTTACAAACTTTTTTTAAGGAAATTACTTAAAAGTTTTACTGACTCATAAACCATGCAACAAAGTATTGTGCAAAAATAAAACTAGGACATCTAGGGGAAATGGGCACTCAATATTAGAAATATGGGGGATCAATATGCTGCAATGGATGGAACATAGAGAAGAGGATATAATATGCAGTTTACCATTTTGACTAATTTGTTTCATATCTGCCTCAGAATGGGAAATGGGACAGATTGTTCAAGCAGATAGGTTATTGATAACAACAAAAATAATAATAATAATGATATATTAGCAGTAGTAATTAAAAACAAGCTCTTTGACGAATACCAATACTCCTCAGTTGGCTTTCTGAGAAATAATAAATGACATTAGGGGAAAATTACTGATAAATATTCCTATTGATTAAACAATTACATATCAGTATTCTTATTAGTTACATATCAATATTCCTATTGGTGAAAGAGTCGCTTATTAATTTTTGCTACTGATGAAAGAGTTACTTGTCAATATTCCTACCGGTGAATAAATTACTCGTCGATATTTGTACTCAGGAGATATTTAGCATGCAATGTTGAAGAAGTCTTTGGGGGCTTATTGAATACAATAATGCAACCGTCAGCATTAGATAATGTCATTCCATAGTGCAGTTTAGATAATGAAAACAAACATGTGATGGGTTGCTATGGGTTACAGCACATTTGTGTACTGTGCGCCGTGTTATAAAATAAGCACATTTAAATTCCAAAAATGGCTAGTTTTGGAACACATTGGCAGGGCCGTCTTTCCCATTGGGCACAATGGGCAGGTGCCCGGGGGCCCTGCAGCCCAGGGGGGCCCGTCGGAGGCAGCAAAAAAAAAAAAACCTGAAAAAAAAAAAAGACAATACTTACCTTGCGGTCAGCTGGCGATCCGGCTCCCTCCATGGTCTCCTCCTCCAAGCGGTGCTCGCAGTGCATGTCGGGCGTGACGTCATAACGCCCGCCCGACATCCATTGCGGAGCGCAACGGAGGAGGAGACCATGGAGGGAGCCGTATCGCCAGCTGACGCAAGGTAAGTATTGTCTTTTTTTTTTTTTTTTCAGGTTTTTTTATTTATTTTTTTCAGGGTTTTTTTTTTTGCTGCCTCCGACGGGCCCCCCCTGGGCTGCAGGGCCCATATATATAATCATTTTTTTTTTTTATATATATATATATATATGTATATATAGGGGCGCCGGTGCACTGCTTTGCCCGGGGGCCCAAAATGTTGTTAAGAGGGCCCTGCACATCGGTGTCGTATCCGATGTCCGAATAGAAGAGTTTACCTTGTGAAACTTGACATCAAAGCATCCTTAAACGTTGCAAATAAATAAACCACTGGACTCAAATAGAGGCATTTATGCTATATATTAGTTGCTTTTAGAATTAGAATAATAGATAGAGGTAACTGATAGGAAATTTCCTCCCATGTGTATATTACACAGAGCACATACCGTGCAATTTTTATTTCCCACTCAGTTTTAGTGAAAAGCCTAGATGGTGCGTATTACACCAGGGTATAACATGACAAATCAAGAGTGTCATAGCTGCCTTTTCACTATGTGGCCTTTCTAGCCCATAACAATAATGCTGTGAAATACTTAATAGAACCATAAAGTCAGTAAGTCCCTATCCAATCTATTCTCCTCGTAACCTACGGGATATAGCTATAAAGTAACATGTCCAAAGTCAACTGGAGATCTGGAAATAAGATCTGCAGATTGTAAAGCCTGCACAATAGAAAGGAACTGACAGCGGTCCTTCTTAGGTTCAAAGACAATTTTAATCATTTAAAGGAGACTGCATCAATGGACTATTGGGGGTATATTTACTAAACTACGGCTTTGAAAAAGTGGAGATGTTGCTTATAGCCAACCAATCAGATTCTAGTTATCGTTTATTTAGTACATTCTACAAAATGACAGCTAGAATCGGATTAGTTGCTATTAGGGATGCTCAGGCTCGTTTTTTTTTAAATTCGAGCCTCCCTGAACTTAGGCAATCTGAGAACCGAGCCGAGCCAGCTTGGTACTTTCACGCGTCCTTGGAACTGAAATCGAGGCAAAATGTCATCGGCACTTAGTCGGATCCTGCGCCGTTTCACAGGCAGACACAGCATTCTTGGCAGTCTCAAGTGCCATTGCTCACACAGAAATATGAGGGGTGGCAGTTTTCTTATCAGTCTCCAGTGCCATTGCTCAGTGTCATTGCTCACACAGAAACAGGAGGGGTGGCAGTGTTCTTACCAGTTTCCAGTGCCATTGCTCAGTGTCATTACTCACACAGAAACAGGGGTAGCAGACAGTGTTCTTGTCCCTCTCAAGTCTCCAGTGACATTGCTTTGTGCCATTGCTCATACAGAAAAAGGAGGAGTGGCACTTTTCTTATCAGTCTCCAGTGACATTGCTCTGTGCTATTGCTCATACAGAAACAGGATGGGTGGCAGTGTTATTACCAGTCTCCAGTGCCAGTGCTCAGTGCCATTGCTCATACAGAGAGAAAACAGGAGGGGTGGCAGTGTTCTTGACACTCTCCAATCTCTGTTCCATTGCTCAGTGCCATTGCTCATACAGAGAGAAAACAGGAGGGGTGGCAGTGTTCTTGACACTCTCCAATCTCTGTTCCATTGCTCAGTGCCATTGCTCACACAAAAACAGAAGGGGTAGCAGTGTTCTTGTCAGTCTCCAGTGCCATAGCTCAGCATCATTGATATGGCAACCAGCTGCTGGCACCAGTCACGATGATACTAGTCCTTCTATGTCATCTACTAAAGCCTTTTCTTAAGGGCATAATGGGTTTAAGACAGGGAAACTGAAATCCTAAAAACATTCTTTTAGACCAGATCAGATGTCAAAATGTTGTGGAGACTCATCTGCTTCACCACTGGGTGTCTTGGGAAAGCGAAGTTTTTTCCTAGCACCAGTTGCCAGATAAACTGAAGGAGGAGACGTCGTTTTGTCATGTACCACTTGAGCTGCCAGTTTGCTGACCAGGAGCTCATTGCATCTCTTGAGATCTGGGTCAGCTGGAAAGAAAGAAAAGACATACAGTTGCTCTTAAACCTAGGATGAAACACAGTTGCCAAATTGTAGTGATCCGATTTCAAGATGTTGATAATTCTCGGATCCTGGCGAAGCGAATAAAGTACTTGATCTGCCACTCAGACATACTTAGTGGAATTGCTTTGTTTCATCTCACGCTATCAGTGTCTGAACTCACTTCACAGGTGACTACTTTGAATGGTTTCAGCACCTTGCACAACACGAAAACTATTCTCCACTGTGTTGGACTAAAGTACATTCCCCCTCAAATTCAATTCTTCTTGCAGCTGCTGTAATCTCCTAAATGCTGTTGCAGAATGAAATGACCCAAAGTATTTCGGGACATAGACAGCATCTCCTGCCTGTCACTTTATAAAAAGCTGTGTACCACCAAGTTGATTGTGTGAGCAAAACAAGGAATGTGATGGAATTCTCCCTTCTGTAATGCTCTCACAATATTGGTGGCATTATCAGAAATGATATATCCTCAGGAGAGTCCAAACGGGATAGGCCATGTTGCAATGACATCCCTTAGTTTTTCAAACAGGTTGTCATCGGTATGCCGCTTAGTGAAGCAGATGATACACAGAGTAGCCTGCCTATGAAAGACCTGGCGTTGTTTGTTAGATGTTGCTGCTGTTCCTGCTGCTGAAGACGAATCACCAACCCAGTGGTCGCTGACATAGAATCTTTAGTTTTCCCAGAGCTGCCTGTCCACATATCTGTGGTTAGGTGTACAGTAGGTAGAATGGCATTTTGTAGCCCAATAATTTTCTTTTTTGCAGCCTCCTGGCACAGGTGAGGAATTGCTTATCTTGTAAAATGGTGTCGCGATGGAATTTTGTAATGGGGACACAAGATCTCAATAAACTGTCTAAAACCAGCTGCATTAAAACTGGATATTAGACACAGATCTAATACTAGCATAGTTGCCATGGCGCCTGTGATCTGCTGTGCGACTGGGTGACCAGTTGTCATACTTGCTTCCTCTTGCAAAGGATTTTTTAACAGTCAATTGTTGTAAACTACTAGTAGTCTTCTTCTTGGTCTGCTTCTGGGTTGAAGATCCACCCCCAGCAGCAGGAGCAGCAGCAGTGGGACTAACGCTCAAGGATTCTTCTGAGGAGTCCTGGATAGGGGAGGAGTCATCTAGATTAGCAACTTGACCTATACCTTGCCATAAACTTGCTTCAAATGCCGTAACATGGATGAGGTTCCTAGATAGTTTAGGTCCTTACCTCTACTGACTGTGGCTTTACAAACACTATAAATGGGCAGACAACTTTTTGGCAGGATTTGGGTAACAATAATTCCACACATAAGAGGTGGATTTTTTGGTCTTATGCCCAGGCATGACAATGGCCTTCTTATCACTGGCAAGAACTGCTTCCACTGGTGCATGACTTGCCACTGTAGAGTTCATTAACAGCACTGTTAGCTTAGCTGCTTAAAGCCCATTGGTAGCTTGTTTTGTGGGGGCCCAAACAAACCAGCACTTCATCCACAAAACTGGCACTCCTTGTCGCTGAAGTGCTTGGTTTGTTAAACTGTAGATGTCCTTTTTACTATCCAACATAATGGTGGTTGGGAGGGCCAAGGACAATTCCATCTTGCATAACTTTTCTTTTCTGCCACTGCTGTGTGGCAATGTTACCTAGATGTGCTATGAACTGCCGTGTGTTTGTGCCATTGCTCTGTCGCTTAGTATTCAGCCAGGTCGCTGCAGTCTTTGTCCGAAAGTGTATGAAAATAATATTGTGACGTGTGAGGTGGTCAAAATTGACTGGAAATGACTGGAAATTAGTGTTGAGGTTATTAATAATAATAATAATAATAATAATAATAATAATAGTGTAGGAACAAAAAAGAGCAAAATTATGCATTAGCATATTTTAGCAATTTTTCAAAAAAACAAAAATACAGATCCAAAACCAAAAACCAAAACCAAAACCAAAACACGCAAGGGCAGTTTTGCCAAAACGAAACCAAAACACAAAGTTAATGCAATTACAAAACTAAAACAAAACCAAAACACGGGGTTCAGTGCACATCTCTAGTTGCTATAGGCAACATCTCCTCTTTTTTAAACCCGCAGCTTGATAAATTTACCCCTTGGAGGTTATTCTATAAAAATGACTTAGAGCCCTTTCACAGGGGCATAAAACCGCATATGTTGTAAATATAACACATTGTGAAACATTTGCATATGTTACGACGGATAAACTTTCCCTTGTTAGGTTTAACGCGCATCTATAAATACAATGTAATATAAAATGCATTTTATTTAACAGGCGTCCTTGCAAAGATAACGTTTGGGCATTTATTATTCAAAACGTGCATATAGGTTTAACACGTTCACTCACACTTCATGCATATTTATAAAACATTGATTTAGGTAAAATCCATGCATTTTATGCACTTATAAGTAAATCCTTGGGGGAAAAATGGATTAAAAATATATATATATATACAGGTTTTTAGGAGAAAGAATGACACATACACAAAAATAAGTTTGGAAGATGGTGATTTCTCTGCACGTCAGGCTTTCTTAATATTCGCCCATCTAAAAATGTCCACCGTGCATGTCAAATTTCTAAAAAATAAAATAAAAAATAACGGTAATTTGAGTTACATACAGATTTAAACATTCTTTTAACGAAAAATTCGTTTTTTTAAAAAGCGCCTTTAAAAGTAATTAAATTCAAAAAGTTGTACAAAACTTAATTACTTTAATAAGAAAAGCTGTTTTCTCAAAATGTTTTCCTGCCGAAAAATTATTTCCTCTACCAAAATGTGTACCGTGTGTTCCACTTAAATTTGAGAGTGTCGATTTGTCGATGGCGTAGATTTTAGCCTGGTAATGTAAACTAGGCCGATCCTGTACAAATATAAACCACACAGATTTTAGCTCGATACAATAGATTTAGCTGACATGAATTTACATTGGTGTATGTTTTATAGAACTTTTAAGACACTTTTATTTCTGCATGGGTCTAAGTCATATTTTTAGAACAACCTAATTGATTTTTTTTCTACCTGATAATCTCAATAACATGTACATTCTTCTGAAATGCATTAGAAAATGAATAAAATAATGACTCAGAGCGAAGGTATTTCATAAGACAGAGGCAGATTTCTAAGCATGATACAGTAGTATATATTAATTAAAGAGATACATTTTTGTATACACAGCTCCGCTCCCATACATCTTGTTAATTTATAGAATTTTACCCATACATTCCGAGTCAATGCTTTCTGTTTTACCTATCTCCTAGTACCATCTGCTGGTATTCTCTTACCAAGGATCATTAGCCAATGCCTAAGTGTCAGGCGCCGTCCCTGCTGTTCTTCCGCTTGGCTGGGACGGACGCCTGTGGAGCCGCTCGGGGCGCCCTGTTGCCTAGCAACAGGGATGTTGCACCCCCAGCTGTCCTCCGTCGGGCGCAGGCGCCTAGGTCCGTCCCTTTGCTAGGCAACGGGATGCTATTATCGGCACTCTGCGTGCCTGAATCAGCCTCCTCCAATCCCTGCCCCCCTGCTATTTAAACCTTGCTCTGGCGCCATTAGGGTGCCAGAGTGACAGGTTTCTGCCTCCAGCTATTCTAGTGTGTGTTTTTCTGTTGTGATCCGGCCTTCCTGACCGTCCTCCTGAGTATCTGCTCTCCTGTTGTGACCCGGCTCGTCGACCATCCTCTTATCCGCGTGCCCCTCTTTGTTCCTGCGACCTTGGCTTGTTGACTACCCACTTGGATTCTTCTTTGCACCTTGCATTCCTGATTGGCTTGACCCGGACCGTCTGACCCTTCTATCACTACACCGGCAACTGACTAGTAGGACCGCTACCTGCGTGCCCTGTGCAGCGAAGTCCAAACCTCCTTGCGGGGGTCCCTGGCGAATACCAGGGGTACGTTGGTCTCCACACCTACTAGTTCAGTAGTGCTAATACCGGTTAGTGTTCTCCTCTACTCAGACCTGACACTAAGGCTCACTTGCACTAGCCAATGAAATGTAGAAAGAAACAGAGAATTTGACGGCAGAGAAGAACCTACAGGTCCATCTAGTATGTCCGTTGTTTTGTGTGTGTGTTTGTTCTGGTGTTTTATTTATATTTATTTTATGCTTTGAATTAATTTAGATAGTCTTTAACAATATCCATATTTTTGCCATTGCATTAGATGCAATGTATCTATTACACTTCCACTTAAAAGAAATCTTCCTTATTTTACCTTTGTCTTTCTCCCTCTAAATTCAAAATAAATCCCCGTGTTCTAGAAATCCTTATTTTTAAAAGTACTGCCTTCCTGAACTCTATTAATACATTTGATATATTTGAAAGTTCCTATTATTTCACCTCTGTCCCTTCTCTCCTCTCAGTCGTACAAGTTCAGCTCTTCAACTCCAGGTATTCTAATAATTAAGTCTTCACAATTCCCACTTTTGAAATTCTACTGTATGATATCATCTAAAGTAAAGAGACTGGTCGTGTTCCAGCAGGTGAAGATTAGAAGAGCCCAGAATTTTTGATGGCATTTCAAAGAAGAGACATTGTTATAAGTATTGAACTAGAGGGTTGTGTGCTTAGTTTTTAATCTTTAATTCCCGCACTCATCCTGAGTGGTGGCCTCCCTTCTTGAAATTAATTCTGTCTGTAGTTAGAGCAAATTCCTTCTTTTTATCTCATTGTTTTGCTCATCATGAGAAGACTTCATCAACAGCTTCTTAATCAGCTAGTCAATGACAATGGCAATCTCCGATACAGCATTTCTAATTAGAAATTAGTTTTCAATATCAGTCAAGATGTCAACACGTGGGCCGATCCCTTCTTTTAACCTCAAAATTGAGTGACAGGATCATCATTCAATGTAGCCACACATGTAAGTGGTCATATTAGATGAGATAAGGATGTTTAGTGCTCCGGCAGATTGGCCAGAGCACTTCCGGCTTCGATGTATAGAGAGGACAGAAGATGACATCTTCTGACCTCATTTTCCACCATGCCAAATCAAATGTTACTCTCAGTTTCATTATCAGGCATTGTGATCAATTTGAGGCCTCCTATGTTTTGTGAATATTGGGCTGTGCCGATAACTTCAGTTCAGTTAAGTCAGACTCAAGATTGAGATCTGCTGACTACTATGCTGATTGGTTAACCTTCATGTCAGTGGCCTTATTGGAGCCACTCTGCAACAGATTGGTGGTTAAGGCCTACAGATCATCAGCACCACAGATCATCAGGGGGGGGGACGGACTATAACTGTCACTGGGGATATAACAGTGATGTGGACTTCAGATGAGGGAGGTCTGGCGATGCTGGTCCAACAGCTACACCTGACCCTGTTTTGCTCTCCTCAGCATGCACAGGGGTGGCCTCTGCTCTTGTTCCGAAGAGGAGAGTGGGAGCCTACGAAGTGGATGTACATATATCCCAAGACCTTCCCCCTATCTTTTGCTCTTTGTATACAAGATAATATTGCTGGCTGTAGATGCAGCAGATTGACATTTTATGCGGTTGCCAAGTCTACAAATATAACTAGATTCTCCATCGAGCTTTCATTTTAGCATTGTCCTATTTGTATGTTGAATGCTTGCTTTAGGCCCCTTTATATTTATATAACCTCATAGTTGTCCACTTTGAAGCTCCAAGCTCAACCATGTTGCCCCTAAATTTGTGTGAGTTTTTTTCACATTTGCTAATGAACCAAATAAAATCCTGTAATTATGTTTGCTACTACTATGGTAAAATATGTAGAGCTGGGAACGTATGAGTTGATCTTTAAAGGAGGAATCCAGTGAAAAAGGAGTTTTTCCTTAAAGAAGCTTCCACCTTGGGTGGATGCCTCTGCCCCTGGTCTACGTCCTTTGATTGATGATTGCTTTATTTGCACCTGCCATAGACAATGTTATTTTCTGAGTTCCTCAGGGACTAGAGTTGTGTAGCCACCAAGTAAAGTTCAATTGGTTGCCATTGGGGAAGTGCACTGTCAATAACACCTGGGCAGGTGCAGAGGTGTTCTAATCGGGTAACACTTTAAGGACACACCCGTGTAACTATCTAACCCTTATCTGCTGCTCTATTCCTCTAGCACACCCATAGCTATGACAATGTAGATGTCTGTAGTGGTTCCATCATCAGTCGGTGAGATAAAGGAAAGAACACCGCCAGATGATTTGGAAAGAACATCGCCAGATGGTTAGGAAAGAACACCGCCAGATGGTTAGGAAAGAACACCGCCAGATGGTTAGGAAAGAACACCGCCAGATGGTTAGGAAAGAACACCCCCAGATGATTCAGATGGTTAGGAAAGAACACCGCCAGATGGTTAGGAAAGAACACCGCCAGATGGTTAGGAAAGAACACCACCAGATGGTTAGGAAAGAGCACCGCCAGATGGTTAGGAAAGAACACCCCCAGATGGTTAGGAAAGAACACCGCCAGATGATTAGGAAAGAACATCGCCAGATGGTTAGGAAAGAACACTGCCAGATGGTTAGGAAAGAACACCCCCAGATGATTAGGAAAGAACACCGCCAGATGGTTAGGAAAGAACACCCCCAGATGATTAGGAAAGAACATCGCCAGATGGTTAGGAAAGAACATCGCCAGATGGTTAGGAAAGAACACCGCCAGATGGTTAGGAAAGAACACCCCCAGATGATTCAGATGGTTAGGAAAGAACACCGCCAGATGGTTAGGAAAGAACACCCCCAGATGATTAGGAAAGAACACCCCCACATGATTAGGAAAGAACACCGCCAGATGGTTAGGAAAGAACATCGCCAGATTGTTAGTAAAGACCACCGCCAGATGGTTAGGAAAGAACACTGCCAGATGGTTAGGAAAGAACACCCCCAGATGATTCAGATGGTTAGGAAAGAACACCGCCAGATGGTTAGGAAAGAACACCACCAGATGGTTAGGAAAGAACACCACCAGATGCTTAGGAAAGAGCACCGCCAGATGGTTAGGAAAGAACACCCCCAGATGGTTAGGAAAGAACACCGCCAGATGGTTAGGAAAGAGCACCGCCAGATGGTTAGAAAAGAACACCCCCAGATGGTTAGGAAAGAACACCGCCAGATGGTTAGGAAAGAGCACCACCAGATGGTTCGGAAAGAACACCGCCAGATGGTTAGGAAAGAGCACCGCCAGATGGTTAGGAAAGAACACCGCCAGATGGTTAGGAAAGAACACCGCCAGATAGTTAGGAAAGAGCACCGCCAGATGAATAGAAAAGAACACCGCCAGATGGTTAGGAAAGAGCACCGCCAGATGGTTAGGAAAGAACACCGCCAGATGATTAGGAAAGAACACCGCCAGATGGTTAGGAAAGAACACCCCCAGATGATTAGGAAAGAACACCGCCAGATGGTTAGGAAAGAACATCGCCAGATGGTTAGGAAAGAACACCGCCAGATGGTTAGGAAAGAACACCCCCAGATGATTCAGATGGTTAGGAAAGAACACCGCCAGATGGTTAGGAAAGAACACCGCCAGATGGTTAGGAAAGAACACTGCCAGATGGTTAGGAAAGAACACCGCTAGATGGTTAGGAAAGAACACCACCAGATGGTTAGGAAAGAACACCGCCAGATGGTTAGGAAAGAACACCGCCAGATGGTTAGAAAAGAACACCCCCAGATGGTTAGGAAAGAACACCGCCAGATGGTTAGGAAAGAGCACCACCAGATGGTTAGGAAAGAACACCGCCAGATGGTTAGGAAAGAACACCGCCAGATGGTTAAGAAAGAGCACCGCCAGATGGTTAGGAAAGAACACTGCCAGATGGTTAGGAAAGAACATCGCCAGATGGTTAGAAAAGAACACCACCAGATGGTTAGGAAAGAACACCGCCAGATGGTTAGGAAAGAGCACCGCCAGATGGTTAGGAAAGAACACCACCAGATGGTTAGGAAAGAACACCACCAGATGGTTAGGAAAGAACACAGTCAGATGGTTAGGAAAGAACACCACCAGATGGTTAGGAAAGAGCACCGCCGGATGGTTAGGAAAGAACACCACCAAATGATTAGGAAAGAACACCGCCAGATGGTTAGGAAAGAACACAGTCAGATGGTTAGGAAAGAGCACCGCCGGATGGTTAGGAAAGAACATCACCAGATAGAAAAGAGCACCGCCAGATGGTTAGGAAAGAGCACCGCCAGATGGTTAGGAAAGAACACCACCAGATGGTTAGGAAAGAACACTGCCAGATGGTGAGGAAAGAACACCGCCAGATGGTTAGGAAAGAACACCACCAGATGGTTAGGAAAGAACACCGTCAGATGGTTAGGAAAGAGCACCGCCAGATGGTTTACTTTATTCTACTTCAAGAAACTTTTGGTGTAAACTTTTTGTCTTTTTTTTTGGTGTAAACTTTTAGCTTTGTAACTTTTTTAGGAAAACATTGTGATCCTAATGTCATGTTTAAGCTCTATTCCAGATTAATTTACATTGCAAAACGATATATAAATCTATGAAACAACTGTAAAACATCCCTGATCGATTTCATTCATCATATCACTATTATCAGAGAATTTGTTGGTTACTCTTTGCTTCGTATACCCACCCAATTACATCACGTCTGATAAATAACATGTAAGATTTCATTCTAAAATAATTTTCTAAAGTAGCTAATAATATTAGAAAGCAAAAAATACATGAGGAATACAAAGTACTTTACATTGACAGATGATTAGGACCTGCTCACCATATATGATTATACAGTGTGACAGCTCTTCCATGGGAGTTCTGTTAAATAATAAGCAGTATTACCAGTTAGTGATTTTCTTCTTGACCAAGGGGAGTAGAAAACTTGGGTTGTTAACTTCTGATATTCCCAAACAAAGCTTAAATGGAAATGGTTACACTAATTTTCCTCATTGGCCTTTTTGTGAAGCATGACAGGCAAATGATGTCTTGTATCTATGTAAATGAACGATCATTCCTCTTATTCTTATTGTAATATCAAATTCTAGGAACAACATTACTCTATTAGCTTAGCAATGAAACATTTCTAAAGAGGGTAACAGCTCCGCGCTTATTTAATTTCAACTTAATAATAATCTTTTACTTATAATTAAATAGCACATGTGTGATAGAATTGTACATTTAGAAATAGGAGTAAATCCAATTAAAAGGTGCAATTTTGCAGCTAGACAAAAACCATGTTGAACTGCAGGGGGTTCAGGGGTTAAGGTACGTGGACAGAATGATGGTTGCTAGGGATTTGGGATATATATATATATATATATATATATATATATATATATAGTGACAAAGGGAGTGGCTTGCAACAGTCCTCTAAGAGTGGCGTTAGGTAATTAGCTGACAGTCTGCTGGGCAAGGCTGCACATTTGTACAGCAGTGAACCTAGTTTAAAGATATACAGGTGGAGCACATATGTGTGATAAAATAATAGTATAGAGTGCAATTTAACTTACATATTTTGAAGTGGTTTAGAGGTATATTTTTCCACAACTAACAGCCGCTGACAAGGTGTGTCTTCACTGAGACTAATCAAGCAGAACACCTGAAGAGAACGCCTCTATAAAGACTAGAAGACCAGGTAGGAGTATTTAAGCCTGAGTTATTCACTGTGGCTAGGAAGTTGGTCTTTGTTAATTTAGCATTAGGGTCACAAGAAAGCCTGTGTAATTTTGTGTTATGAGCTACTTTGCCACTCTATATAGTGCTTTTTTTTGTTATAGAACTCACCGGAACTGAGTTCCGGCACCTTTTTTCAACAGATTTTCCTACTTTTAAAAAGTAACTTTTGAACATTTAATGCTTGGTCCACGTGGACTTGAATCGCCCTGTCGAGCGTAGCAGGTCGGCGGCAAAATCATTAAAACGGTGCATGCGGGCTGCTTGTGTGTTGAGTCCGATGCATGCGTACATCGTCCACGCTGGTTGTGGCGGCACTGCTCGGCTTGTGGCACTGCTCAGCTTGTGATTGGTTGTGTGATACCGCGCTGAGTGCTTACTGCGGGCGGCAACCGTAATGTTTCGTTACACAACTGACGTACGTGGGTGTGTGTACAGTGATTGGCTACATGATGTGAGTTCCGGTACCTTTTTTTCTGACAAAAAAAGCACTGTGTATATATGTATATATATATATATATATATATATATATATATATACACAAGTTAACCCGTGCATGATACTCATGCATTCTAGTCAAATCAAGCTACTTAAGGTGTTAAAAAGGTTCTTGTCATGCATTTGGGCCTAGCCCAGGCCTCCTCAGGGGAAGAGCGTTACTTCCCGACGCAAGCGCCCTTTTTTAACGTGGTTTTGTCCACATGTCACCACCTCATCATTTTTTTTCTCCATCACCTCATCCTTCATCTTCATCGCCACATCCTTCATCAAGCTACTTAAGGTGTTAAAAACTCCCCACTGTCCCCCCCGGCAACCACCAACCACTCCCAACTGTCACTTCTCCTTCAAGAAATATATAGGTCAATGTATAACTCTGCCCAGCAGGTGGCGTTGCAGCTTGGTTTTTTTTTTCGACACACGCCACTAGGCATTTATATAGTATATATATATATATATATATATATATATAAATATATATATATATATATATATATATATATATATATATATATATATATATTACCAGGTGTATAGAACTTATCAATTTAAATGGAGGGGGAGAAATAACAACAATTACTGGTGGATCAAGCACTGAGTATCAAGAGGTGCTTTCAGGTCAATACCAACACATTTGCACATTTACTTTCAGGTCAATAACGACACATTTACTAGTCATTCCGACAAATGTCGGAAAGTGAGAAGTCTGCGTTTGGGTTATAGCCTTTGTTAATACAGCTTGACATTTTGCCACTGAATGATAAAACTCTTTTTATTTTTACACTCTGACCATTACCATTTTCAAATATCCCCCAATTCTAGCACTCGCTTTATTTTATCTGTGAATTCTTTGGATATTGTACACAGACAGTGCAATCTCATTGTTTAATCCAATCAACGAATGGCAAGATCTGTAAACAAAATTTGCCACCCACATTGCACAGTCTTACAGAGGTGATCGGGTGGCTCTGTACATTTGTATGCTCAGCACATCCCCACACTTCAGGGTGGTTGACCAAAGTTACAAACCTGATGGTTTATTCTTATCCAACTGGATCAAATGTGGATCTGTCAAGAAGGGACCTCATGGTCCATTTATTATGTGTCCTTTCATGTTGGTAAAAACCTGCTCTTTGTGGAAAGTGGTCCAATAAGAAATCTTGAAGTTATCCATGCACGTTTCGCTAATAAACTGCAGCTTCCTTAGTCGGTGAACGGGATTTTGGTCATGGTAAACAAATCTCAAGTCAAATATCCTCAATTTTAGCAGAGTACATTAGTATTTACTTTGCAAATGTGTTTCCTTGTTAGATCAATGTGTGCTTACTTCTTTAGTCCACCTAAAAAAGTCACACTAATCACACAAAACTCTTTCTTTAGACACAGATTGTCTGAGCTGTTTCTATCTCACCAGTTCAGTAACACCATAACGCCTTAGGGCAATGCAGACTTCTGGTGCCGTGTTTTATACTGAGTCAAGAAACATGAAATAGTCTCCTACAGAAATCAATTTTTACGTCTCTAGAAAACTAAAACAAAAGGTGAGACAGACCATTACAAATTAATAAAAAAGAAATTTCTCTGGCACTCAGTTTCTAGAGAATAAAAGAATTGAAAAATTTCATTTAAGAAAATCAGAGATCTTAGTTGCATAACTTAGATAAGAATCTATGAACCAATCACCACAGTAAAGTTGACACTCCAGACATCACAATCTTAATCACGCTGGCCCCCACACCCTCACTAGTCATCGAAGGGACCTATTGTTCAAGCATATTTTTACCCCAAATCATGTGAAAACAGCTGAGCATATCTTACCGTATTCTATGGCCCCCAGAGAGTGTAATGTCTCCGTAGTGTGAATTAGCGCATGCTATGCCTTCTGACCACGCAGTATATACAAGCCAGCCAAACAGAGAAGTGATGTGTTTCGCTGATGTGGCTAAAGACATCACTGTAAATAGCTCAGATAAAACGGAACATAAAGCGTCAAAAAAGGATTGAAAAGTATCGGGGGAGTAACCCTGATAATTGGTAAACGGTCTTAGGGACACATTTATCAATGTTCTCAAAAAGCGAAAAATAGTTCTCAATCCTTATCGCATTGATAAGGATTGAACTATTTCTCAAATTTATGAAGAACGCAACACAGGAACAGCAGTTTCGATAAACTGCTGTTTCTGTGATAAAAAAAAATACTTACCACGTCCTCTTCATAATGCGCTGTCTCCGGATCTCCTCCTTGTCTTGTTCGTTCCTCTTCATACTGCAATTGCGCATGTGCAGTTCGAAGACCTGGGCATGCGCACAAACATCTCTGCTCTCTCTCTGCAACTATAGTTGCAGAGAGAGAGAGTGGTGAGTGACAGGGAGGGATCATGTGATCCCTCCACACATGCGCTGTCCAGCTCTCCTCTTCGGAGCAGAGCTGACAGCACTGAAATTTTTAAATTATGATAATCTACGCCAGCTTCAGCTAGCGAACATTAGCATAACAAGTTACCGAAAACAAACTTTTTTTCTGAACTTGTTAGATTGCGGAAGGGACCAGTCACCATAGTATTGAGTGGTGACTGCTCCCAAAAACGGAAAAAGAATGCAAAGCAGCAGATGTCCACGATATCTGCTGCGATGCACCTTTCATAAATATGCGGCACACTCCAACTTGCGTTGGAGTCACGAAAAGAGAGTGAAAGTTTGCTAGCACCCATTCATAAACATGCCCTTTTAGACTGTAAGCCCCAATGGGGCAGGGACTGATGTGAGTGAGTTCTCTGTACAGCGCTGCGGAATTAGTAGCGTTATATAAATAAATGGTGATGATGATGATGATGATGCCCCTTAGTCCCCAGAATGTGCTCGTGAACTGGATTAAAAGCTCACAATGCACAATATGTATACAACCTTTTCAACAGCAGACTAGCGTTATACATTTGGCAAAAGCAAAGTGATTGCAGTAGATTGTGAATGTTAACATAGTCTACTTTAATTTCCTTTTTGTGTTCCGGTCCTCTTTAAGTATTTGCATCAAGGCATTGCAAGACCTCATTTGCAAGTACAATGGTAATATTGTCAATAAATAAAACCACTAAAACATACCAGTCTTCAAACATATACTTGATAAACGGCCTTTGATTTTTCAATATGTCACTGTTTTATACTTAAAGAAATAACTTTAGTGTCTTTGTATATCTAGATGATGTTTATGTATGAGTAGCCATGCATGATGAATTGTTCTGGCTGATACAGCTGCGTATATAAATCAACATAATGACAAAACATAACAGTCTACTCTTACTTTTCACTGTGGCGCTGCGAACATTTTAATTGGGCTTGTGTACACGTGCGTGCCGGGGAGAGCAAATAAAATAGTGAAATGCGATACCCCGGATCACGCTCTGACAATTTTTCATGCCTTCACCTTTGTAGAATATGTGCACGAGACATATATTTTAAACATCTGTTTAATTAAAAAGTGTGAACATGTCGGCTTCAGGAAAGAAATACCTTGGTAGTTAATGATTTGTGATATATTTTACAATAACTCTGATATATATTTTAGTCTCACAACATATTTTTCTTCACAAGTGGACTTTCAACATGCGCCTATCTCGAAGAGCTTACAATCTAACTAGCGAAATGCTGGAATGGACTTTGACATTTCTAAGAATTAATTATGGTTCCTCTACATTAAAAAGGAATTTTTTTTTAGTATTACCATTTTAAGTCCTGGAATATACTAGCAATGCAATTTTTATGTAGATTGGGTTCATCTTAAAAATGCAGAACGGTAGCCTTGGGGGGTGATGTGGGGGCCCCAGGGGTGAAAAGGGGGGGGGGGAGGGGGTTGAAGTTTGTGGACATATGAAGAGTTCTGTTTATTTTTGGTTGCTAGTGGGCTGCAGTATATCTATATACTGTATATCAGTATATACGTTGGATATCGCAGGATTACAAAATGTACTGCCGCTGCTATTTAATATACCAGAGCTCACTGGCGAGCCCTGGGGAAATTTCCCCTCCTAAAGTAGCAGAGCACCCCAGCACCCTAGCACTGCCGGCGATTGGAGGACGTGACCCCGCTGGGACTATTGCGCATGCCTTAAGGGCGCTGCGGAATTAGTGGCGCTATATAAATAAATGGTGATGATGATGAATGGATCCATGGCAGCTTCTCCGGCGGGGATGGACTGTGCTGGTCCCCATTAAAACGGTAGGGTAACGTCAACTTGAGATGATGTTAGTTTTTTTAAGGCTGGTGGCGAAAACCAAAATTGTTTCGCATTGCAGTCCGCGTAAATCAGATTAAGACAGGAGACATCTCTGGATCCTCCAGCTTTAAACCCGTGATAAATTGAAAGAAGATCTGTGATGGCCATTTCCTGGTGAAAACAGCTGTTTTCTCTAGATTTTTGGCTCATCGCAACTTAATAAAAATACCCTTTAGAGTTGGGAAAGGGCACCTCGTGTATCAAATTGCAGTATAAAAATAAAGCTGTCTAGTATTTGTGGGCTACATGCAAAAGCAGACAGGATTTCTCCTGCATAGAAAAAAAGTAGCATTTGCTCCCCTCGCGGTGAAATATGGTTTATCCAGGAGCAAATTTGCTCCTTCTATTTTTTGATTTGCTCCTAACTCATAATGCATGAGGCTCATAATATGGAGAAAAAGCAGAACGATAGAACTTGAAGAACGTATTATACAGAGACTTATACAGGACTTTCTTTCTTCTGCGTTCACTCTGTCGTGTGCATTGTGCCTTCATCGGCCACCGTGACCCTCTGGCCTGAAACTTTTTCGGTTTCAGACATTGAATCATTTTTTTTTCCAAGGTGACTTTGGTTGACATAACAAGAATCTCAAGATTTTCAACCTCTGTGCTAGCTCTGCCAGCGGCTATTAATAATTACTGTCAGGAAACCTTGAAGCAAACTTCATATTTTATTTCTTCTGTGTTTGACTAGTATGTCCCTGCTAAAGAAATGCAGTTAATTTATAAGTGCGATGTGCCTGTGAACTGCCTGCTTCTATGTCAGGAGACAGAATTGAATGTTTTAAAACTTGAGCATCTGAGAGGGTCAAAATACTTTGAGGGAATATTCTCTTTCATCTGCAGTGGCAGCTTCCTAATTCGGGTGCAGGCTGCCGTGTTGGTGTGTTAAGGACTTTATACTATGAAGAGGGCAATATACATCACCGATAGATGAGATGGTAGTATAGACTAGTAGGATGAGGACCTGCTTAAGTGGAAAGTGAAATGTATAGTGTTTCACCAGGGCTGGTGCTATGGGTTGGGTACGCTTCACCTATTATCAGTATTCCGAAATGGAGAAGCCCTACAAAAAACCCCCGAAGTTATGAAAAACCGGTTTGAAAATAAACAGACTTACCTTCAAGCCTGCGCTGGACATCTCCGATGAAAGCATTATGCTGACAGCAAGTGATTCTGATTGGAGAAGTGTTCGGCCCTGCAGGCTGACGTCATCGCAACGTATAGTCAATAAAAATTTAAATCGGCAATGTGGGGACCCTTAAGGTTAAGTGTTTAAACACTTAACCCAACATCGGCGCTTTAAATTTCTATTGACACACGTCGTGATGACATCAACCTGCACTGCCGAACACTTCTCCAATCGGAATCACTTCCTGTCAGCTTGGTGATCCAATCGGAGATCTCCAGCGTCGGGTTGAAGGTAAGTCTGTTTATTTTCAAATCGGTTTTTCACAATTTTGGATTTTTTTTGTAGGGCTTCTCCCTGTCGGAATAGTGGTAATCATAAAATAATTACCACCGGGTGCTACTATTAGATAAATCTGGTATTGACTAGTGCGCCAATAGTTAGGGGGAACTTAAAACACTGGATGAGTGACATAATGTTGCTCATCCAATGATTTAATGCCACTACTGTGCCCCCACATGCAGGGCCGGATAGGCGGCTCAGGCCACCCTAGGCTAATATGCTCAGAGCGCCCCTTCGACTTCCACTAATAAGTGTTGGGTAAAAACTAACATGTCCTTTAAAATCCGTCTTCCTTCACCCCTCCAACAATGATTATGTTTCTAAGTTTTTCGAAACTCGGCTCCACTTGGCTTTTTATTAGGGTCATTCATTTTGGTTTTTTTTATTAAAATCAGAACTGTGTATGAACGAGCGGTACTGAGGGTGCAGATGTGAAGCTGAAGGGGGAGGGGCTGTCGCTTGCGCCTCTCACCAACTCGCCATCATTGTAGCTCCTACTGGCTTATTCTCAAGCGTCTGCCCAGGGTGATTTATTGTCTTCAGCTGTTATCATGGAAATACGTTAAAACCTTATTACATTTTTCTTTCATGTTTTATTTTTCCCTTTTAGAACAACTATTCTCTTAGATTTTAAAAGGAATTGTAGTTTTGCCTCTTCCTGTCACAATTCTGTACCTCCAAGAAATGTTGCTCCCCCCCACAGAAAAAACCTTGCACGCCCTAGGCTGCAGGCTAGCAAGCCTGTTGGATAATCGGGCCCTGTCCACATGGAGTGCCAGCCACACTTCTAGTATTAGGAGGAGAGGATATTGCTCCCACCTCGCACCTGCTAAGGTAAGCAGCATAGTGCAATGTGGGAGGGGGGTTCGTGCCGGTTCAGATCCTGCCTAGGGCCCAGGGAGCTCTAATCTACTTTTAGGGGGATACCAAACTAGTATCTTGCCTAGGGCTCCGTGGGGTCTTAATCTGGCTCTGATCATTACACATCTATACGACATTGGGGGTCACATAACTGGTCTCATTGTGGCATCTCACAAGGACACCACGGTGCTGGCTGGGCAGGTAACCTAGTCAGCAAAGAGTCTTCATTACATTGTGCAGTATAACTTTCAAAGAGAATCTTTGAGGCGCCCTGGCTCAGTCATCTGTGTGCTTCCTGCAGATGACTAAAATGTGTAAAAAGAGAAAAAACAGAAGAATCTGAAGGCTTCTGTTGCTCCCGGGAGTTAGATGAATAATATATCTCTCACTGAAGTCAACTGATATTTTGAATTTCACGGTGTCATTCTCTGTTTGCCGTATTAAACCAAGGGATACACTGAGTACCTCATTTATGACAAAAACACAACCTCCTACCACATTGCCATTGCAGCCCTTTTCAATAAAAAAAATATTTCTATAATTTGCACAAAAATACTGCTCCATTTAAACCTCATGTATGGCTTAAGTTAATCATGATAGTGAAGAGACATTTGGACAGTCTGTATTCATGCTTGCCTACTCTACTGCTATGTACGGCCTCTCCCGGGGGACTTGGCCGTCCTGCCATGCCCTGCCCTCTTTGCAGTGAAGTGGGTGGGATGGACGACTTGATGACATGATTTGCCGTCATTGTGATTGTGATGTCACTAGTTCCTAGCTATCTGATAGGCTGTGTCCTCATGAATATTGATTCCGGGGGCTGGTCCACTTTCATGTATGGACAAAACTTGGAACATTGACAACACCAGATGCAATTCAACATAAAAACATTAAAATCAAAACTACATTGATTATCTAATTAAAGCTAACTACACCGCTACCTACAATTTACTTTTAATTTTACGCACCACATATAAAAATATTTTAATGATACTTCTCCTTTAAGGGTGACATTGTATATGTACATGACACGAAAAAATACAAACACGCCTTTACGGTAAACACAGGACAAAGTCAAACCTTAACCCGTAAATGAGTTTTAGTCTTTGCCCTTTGAAAAGCCGTAGGTAAACTGTTGTAGTCAGCATCTCACAGTAAAGAGACTAATACAATCCAATTTAAGTGGAATTTCTACACAAAGCACATATGCCTTTTGGCCGCAGTGATTAAGTGTAAAGTCGCAGGACTTGCAGGTGACATAATTGGGTGTCTGGGGGCCAAGCACGCTCGGATATTGTAGAGAGACGTCCAGAAGATGTTTTTCCTCCTCTTATGTCCTTAAAGAACTCATTTAGTAGAGTTTTGTTGAAAATAGACTCTTATTGTTGCAAACGAAAACAAGGACAGATTTTCAGTCTGCCTTCAAGAAAATAGATTTTCCCCAGCTTAAATGAATATGAGCAATCAGGCTAATTATTTGGGGCTTTCTTTAGTAATAATGCTGTTTTCAGAAATGTGTCTCCTACCTGTATATTGACACATGTTTATTAAATGTATACAAAACATAAAATAAAAGTTACTTTAGAGCAGTGGTCAGGGAACAGGGCTAAATTACCCCAAATGGGGTAAAAATGAAATTCCTGGGGGTAATGCTGCCGATTCACATGCTGTCAGTTGGATTGTAGACCCCTTTAAATGTGAAATTGCTGTTTTACCAGAAGAGCCTCAAGGGTTGGCAGAGGCACTTCTTGAGCTCCGATGCAATAATGAAGCACATATTGTATTTGAAAACAAAGCAGATCTGTCATATTTTTGGATGTCAACAGCTGCAAAGGCATTCATAATTTCACATGAGGAGGCAGTCAAAAATTTGCTGCCTTTTGCAACAACCTACCTTTGCGAACAAGGATTTTTCACTCTAACAAACATAAAAACAAAGCAGAGAAATCGATTGGACGCTGAAGACTGTATCCAAATTTCTCTGACATCAAAATGCCCCAATATTGATGCTCTCGTGTCAAAAATGAAGCAACATCATTTCTCCAAAACCTGAAGTTCTGAAGTTGAAGCTTTCAAAGAAATTTTGAATAGATTCAATAAAATTTAGAATTCCAATAATTAATAATATATGATTTCCTTCCTTTCAAATCAAGGGGGTAACGTTGGCGTATCTAAATATGTTTTGGGTGTAAAAGGTAAAAAAGTTCCCTGACCCCTGCTTTAAAGAATAAAGTATCATTAACAAGCGTAATACAATGTTTTAGGAGCTTATCGCAGGTTCAGTTTGCCGCTAGGTATTTCTGTGCAGAATACTGGCAATTGCGGGACAGAAATCTTTGAGGTGCGAGCAAAAAAGAGTGAAGATTTTAACAGTAAACCTTCCCGTGGAGACCTTTGTTGCGACTAATACTCATCCCCTAAAATGGCTAAAAAGGGGCAATCGCTTGCACTTAGCTGGACCCATTCCCGCTGGCACTAGTGCTAGTAAAAATGAATTTAAAAAAAAGGATGTGACTTAATCCAAGGGCTGCGCCTATGATGGCGCTATCAGAAATAACTGTTTAGCGCAGCAGTTTTTGGGGCTGCTGCAAAATGAAGGTAATTATTTCTCACAGCATAAAACAAATACTGATTCTATTGCTGCAAGTGTTACTTTGTCATTGTTGGCAGACCTAGATAGTTTTGTACACAAATACAAATGTTTTTTGCTGATTAGTAAAAGGAGTGAAAAGGGTTCTCTTTCAGTTTTTGTTAAAGTTTATTTGTTGACTAATTATAATGTTGGCAGCCTTTTTGTGCACTGGTTTATAATTGATAAGAATGCAGCCTGTCAATTCACCTGCAACTAGTGATATCATTGAGTAATGAACGTACGTTATAGTAACACATCACAGTCACATCAGATTAGTGACCGCTACTTTGTCACTTGTCAGCATTAACCAAATTTTCTATTCCAAAGCTGACCTGACCCTGACAACTCTCCTAATTCATCCCCAACTATCCACTGTCCCTTTCTGTTCAACCCCTCGTTTGTGTCACCCCCCCTAGAATGTAAGCTCTTGTGGACAGGGTCTTTCCTTCTCCTAACTAATCCCCAACTATCGAATCTCACCTACTCTCCCTTTCTGTTCAACCCCTCATTTGTGTCACCCCCCCCCCCTAGAATGTAAGCTCTTGTGGGCAGGGTCCTTCTTTACCTTGTATTCCCTTTAACCCCTTTCCTGATCACCCACTCGTCCCTGTTAGGCACATTCGACCTGTTCTCTACCTCTGTATTGTGCCTACACCCTTCCTCACACTGATCAGCTCTCAACTTGTCCCCATTCACCTGTTCTCTACTAAGTCATCTTCTGTAAGTTCATTGTTGTTTGTTCTTATCCCTGCCCCCCATTGTATGCCTCTGTGGACCTTTAGTGGTGCCCTAGAAATAAATAATAATTATAATATCTGATGCTGCCACTTGACTTTGTTAATCATTATTGTCACTTGTCAGCATTAACCATATTGTATTTAGAAACTTGGAATCAATACATTAGCAGCTTAAGAAAATAGACAATCAGACCACAAAAAAAACCCCCAAAGTAAACCACACTGTATTTAATGTTGAAGATTAGATAATTAATAAATTAAGGATCACCAAAAACAAATTAATCAGCAGACATTCCACTGAGATGAACCATATTTTGAGTGACCTGTCTAGCTATTTCCTTCTATAACAAATAAACATATATAATGGTGAAACAATATTATAACATGAAACCCACTTATTAAGTACAGGTAGATGATTTCGCTTCCAAGCTATCACAGTGTTTTAATACCAGATATTTCACTTCAAATGAGATCTGGTGCTGACACCCGACACTGTCAATCATAGTATCATTGTTATTTGTCCTTTGCTCAAACTACGGCAGCACGGTGGCTCAATGGTTAGCACTTCTGCCTCACAGTCAGGGATGCCAAGAGGAATTCAGGGCCCCGGTACAACAAATTCATGGGGCCCCCCTTATAGTCGAGTATGCTATAAATAATTGCGCCTTACGGCGGCGCAAAATTTTTCTGGGGTGTGGGCATGCATTTGGGGGCGTGGCAAATGCGCCATTGGGGCGTGGCTAACACATTAAAATCACTAGGCTCTCAATTCGCCAAAGCGTCACATATGTCCAAGCACCCCTGACTTTCAGGACATCTAGCACCACAGTGTAGTATAGTAAGAATGCAGTGTGTACACAGAGTTCAGTTCCCCACACAAACTGGGGACAGAAATAAAGTCAGTATTCATTTGCGTACTTATGATCCGTGTGCATGGTTGTTGCTTATTAGCATTTATTGGCTATGTTTTGAAAAATATTATTTTTGACTGTAACGAGCAAGATTGTTATAATGTTGTAATGTTAAAATAGTGTGAAATTGTGCTATACACTCTACACACACAATAGACCCTGTTTATTATGTTCTAGGTATATTCACTAATTACGATTACTCATGAAGATACATAATTCTATCAATATCAACTAATAATTCTCACTACTACAGTTTGTTTTGGTCAAACTAGATAACTATTATCAATTATAAAAATGTATCAAATAGTTATAGCCAAAGTCTGAGGGCTGATCTGATTCTCTACAAAATATTGTTTCTATTTATTGCCATACATTCATAGATCTCCACAAGTACCAAGGAACACCAACATTACCAGTTTGTCTAATCCTATAAACCTTACTCAATATTACACATAACTTACAGTCCCAAGGGGCAACCAAAAAACCAAATGGTTCGTCATGCCATATTCTCTCTACATATTTGAACCATTTTTACAGCCAATGATTTGTAATATGTCAAGTTTCTTGAAAGATAACTAGAGTTAAGTTCAGGTTGTATGCGAACTTCCTCTTCTTTATCTTCTGGTCCCCCTGTTTTTTAACCCCTCTGTGCCCACCCCCCCTGTTTTCCTCCCTTCACTTACCTTTTCTTCTCTCTTCTTTTTGGTCTTGTCTGCTCCTCTGTGCTCCATTGCTCCAGACTGACTGAATGCTGGTCATGACATGATTTAAAAAAAAATAAAAAAAATCGCCAGCACAAGGGCCCGAGCCGGGCCCCCTGACATGCTCGGGCCCGGGTAATTAGTACCCCCCCCCCTCTCGGCGGCCCTGCTCACAGTGCTGGGGTCATGAGTCCGATTCCTAACCATGGCCTTATCTGTGTGGAGCCTGTATGTTTTCTCCGTGTTTGTGTGGGTTTCCTCCGGGTACTGCGGTTTCCTCCCACAGTCCAAAATAAACATACTAGTAGGTTAATTGGCTGCTATTAAATTTACCTTAGTCTCTCTCGGTCAGTGTGTGTGTGTGTGTGTGTGTTAGAGAATTTAGACTGTAACCTCCAATGAAATCAGGAACTGATGTGAGCGAGTTCTCTGTACAGCGCTGCGTAGTTAGTGGCGCTATATAAATAGCTGATTATGATGATGAGCTGTCAGAAACATTGTCTAGTGTAAAATAGATACATTTCTAGATCTACCATTCTGTGCTTCGTGCCTCAGAGATGTCACTAGCAGGCTCGGACTGGCCTGCAGGGCAGCAGGACTATCCACCGGTAGGCCCCTCCACATTATAGCCACGCCCCCTCCATTGTTAGGGAGGAGCTAAGAAAACAGCTGACTCCCGACTTGCATACAATTCATCTTTTGGACATACGCGAGAACAGTAAGGGACAGATGCGTTCCACAGTGGAACGCAGGCACCTTCCTCTCCAACAGTAACAAGCACGGACCACGAGAAACATCCTCTGATTTCAGCACACTGGGTACCCGGCCACCATCTCTATATACATCGAAACTGCAAGTAAACAAAGTTAAATTTTAAATCATCACAGCAATAACCATGTGATATAAGTGGACAGTGATCTGAATATTTATATTGCACTAGCAGAGACTAAAAGAAATACCAATTCCCATCTACTGGACTTGTATGCTATAAACATTATTTTATTGAGATATCATTGACTGTGTTATATCTGGATCAATGCAGCATTTATACCCACTGCCATTTGCCTCCCAGTAGCTAGACTAGTCCAGGTCTATATACCTAGGTTTGTCTGATTTTTTATGTATGTTCAATTGATGCCATACCATATGTATGTATATAGAAATCAATGCCTCATAATATAAATACTGTGGTTTAATTGGAGTATTTTATTTGTCTATATTAATGTATTTTTATGTATTTTAACCAGGATTCAATAAATTGTGATAAAACTAACATTAAATGTTATCCCACTAATTGAACCGAGCCTCTTGCTCACAGCCTAATACAAGATATAGAAAAATACGAATTGTATTCAAGATAAAAGAATACAAATTTTATTATTAGCATTGCACTTGGAATAATACATAAGTCAATGAGCGCTTAACTTTCAGTATATTATTAGTTCGTAGAGAGGGATAACCTGTGTTAATGCTGCTCTTGCAACAGTAGGGATAGAGCGCAACTCCTCCCCCCCCCTCCCCGTTTTTGCCAAACACTCCCGTTAAACACACTACCACACAGGTGCAGAGAGTCGCGTCTGGGCTCTCTGAACCTGCGCGGTAGTGTGTTTTTCACTTTGAGCAGGGCAGATGAGAGTAGGAGTTCCGGATATCCAACCGCCCAGAGGAGCATGAGCAGGTTAGTAACTAAGTGCGCAGTCAGCCTGTCATTTTAAAAAAGAAGGATGAGCACACTACATTCTTTATATACTACACTATGGTGCTAGCTGTCCTTCGTGGGCTGACCACTCTCCATTTAGTGTCTGGTCTCGCCTCTATGATGGCTGGCCACACCCCCTCTGGTGGGCCCCTAGCATTGCAGTCCCCCGGTGGGCCCTTCATGCCCCAGTCCGACACTGGTCACTAGTCCCTAGAGTATTGATGGTATGGTTTGATTGGGTTCAGCTTGCAAAATGTTATCCCCCCTCCCCCTTTTTGTTAGTGATGGGGTTAGACATTAGGCAATCCCTTGCTTGGATACTTTCATAGGATGCAATATTAGGCTACAGGTTGTATGTTGTATTTCTGTGTACTGCAAACAGCAGCGCAGTGTCACTATAACATTTTGCTAAATTCATTTTCTTGAGCAATTGCTGCAATAAACATTGAGCAGTTTTATGGTAATTTTCAGGTGTGACATGCAGAGAACAAAAACACCTGCAAACTTCTGCTTAACAGCAAAGAAAACACTCTGCTTGCAAGTCAGCATCGTATAGAGCTGTATTTACCAGTTGTGTTTTATCCACCGGGCTAAATCAGCACTAACTGCTGTTCGATCATTAGAGGAAGATCACAGGTGACAATATCCAATAACCTATAGATGACTATAGGAACATGTTTGCCTTGATTTTCAGCTTTTAGGGCTATGGAAAGATTGGGTGACACTATTAGGATTCCCTGAAGATCCAATAAGTGCAAAGTCCACTTGCACAGTTACTAAGGATCCCAGATTCATTGGTCTCGTACAAATTGAAGTAAAACTTTTCAGACAGAAGCTGTATCACTCTGGTTCCTGCATGATCACTCCGCAGCCCTTAATAAATTACCCAGTTAGAGGGTCATTTAGAGATCGCTACTGAGTTGCAGATCTGAGCAGTATTCATCTACTAAATGGGGCTGAAAATTGCCCGCTAATGATCATTTGCAAATATTGATAACCTTGTCAGGCGAGAGGTTTCTCATTTGGGAACGTGCATAAAATATCACATTTTGCAAAATCCTTTATGTGCGACTTTCAGTATTAGCGCAGTGTCTGCTATGCAGGAATTGCTCTGGTGTCCGTCCCACAAACAGTTAATATAGAAATTATGTAACGTGAATAGAGTAAGTGCTGCAGTCAAATATATATATATATATATTTCTTTCTTTCTTTCTTTTTTCTTTTTTTTTATGTTGCTCTCTCAGAGTCATATATCCAAATATCATATGGCTTATGTATGGCTTAGTGACAATTTCTTTTACTAGGATTAGATCTCTGTCATTAACCAATTTGGGTAAGGTCAAGGACATAATAGCTTCAAATTGTATTTTTATCTTTGGGCAGGGTCTTATTACAGGGTAAAGTTCCCCCTTGCCTTCCATGTCAAATGAACTCATCCATAATTTAAAATCTGGCTTCCTTCGACCACCCCCCACCCACCTACTCCACATTCACACATTTTCAAAACTCAACTCCCCTTGGCATTTTAAATGGGTCAAGGCGAACTTTGTCCCTTTTTTGTTTTCAATAATATCGTAACTATATAGTGGAGAGGAGGCGTGGACGAGCGCCACTGAGGGTGAAGATGGAGCGGTCACCATGCTTGTATCTCCTACTCACTTATCCTCCAATTCCCGCACTAGGATGAATCATTGTCTTCAGCCTTTACCATGGGAAAGTGTCAAGATTAAAAAAATCTGACGCCCCAAAAAATCTTGCGCCCTAGGCTGCAGTCTAGTCAATCTATTGGATAATCAGGCCCTGGACTTGGGTATAGCATTTATCTGAAGAAATGAGTGGGGGGACTGCCAATGAGAAATGTGTCTATTTTAATACTACTATGTTTTTGTGGTCCCAACATGTTCTCAAAGCTAGTTGCCTTTTGTTCATGCAGTTAAGCCCTGTAGAGCATTGTTGAGAGACTCTCAACTGGAGTGTTCTACTTAGGAATGTTGGCGAAATCAAGGCCAGCTATGTATCCATGTGGCCACCAAGAAGTTTTGTTGGAGGACTTTTCTGAAGGAGCCAACCTGAGGGACATAAGATGATTCTTTGTTTTGCCAATTTTGCAGAGATTTGTAGAGATAAGGAAGTTGAGCCACCTGGGCCTGAGACAGTAGATGAAGGTCATGGTCTCGGAAGGTGATCAAATAGGTGCAACCATTCTGAGAAATCAATCATTTTGTCTGGAACCCTCAATGATATGGGATTTGTGGCTGTCAAAGGGTCTTCTTCAATGGGTAAAGTTTGTGCTGTATTTTTTTCATATGTTTCAAATTTCACCTATTTATCGCTCTCGACAGATCTGTGTAGACTTGACAAACTCTTAGAGGACCTTCATGGTGGTGGCTCGTTAAGGATTTGTCTCTTCACCTGAAAGTCGTGAGGCCCATTAGTCATCTCTGGTAGCTTCCTCCGGAGCCGATTCGGGCTTGGGAATTCTGTGGATTCGGTCTATTATTAGATCCATGTCAGTTGTCATTTGACACTGACAACGTGGTCCTTCTGCTGGCTCTTTCTGAGATGGACTCAGTGAGCAAGAGGAAGAGTCAGACTCACTCAGTGGACTCACTGCTGTGGCGCATTGTGCAGCATCTAGAGACTTGTGTCCCGGAGGTTGAAAGAACTTCTGCAAACCAGCTACAGATTTCATTTAATGCCTCTTTTCTTTCATAATATAAGCTAGAGAACATCAGTTAATTCATCACTGTGTATTTAAATGACTTTCTTAGTATCTTAGTATAAGTTGCTTGTCAGCTACTTAATGCTGCGGATCTGAGATGTTATGTGTAACTTTACCTCAGCAGCTAGATGTGTCCTCTTATCTCCTTCCTTTCTTTCTTTCTCTCTCTCATTTTTACACAGGTTTTTACTTTTTGGTCTCTAATGTTCATTCTCCCTTTGCCCTTTCATACTACCTCTCTAATTTTCTTGCAAATGTTTTCTCTCTATCTGGGTCTCTCTCTCTCCTTCTCTATCTCTCTCTCTCTCTCCTATCTCTCTCTTTCTTTTCCTTTCTCACTCTCTCTAAGGGTATATTTAATAAACTGCGGGTTTGAAAAAGTGGAGATGTTGCCTATAGCAACCAGTAAGATTCTAGCTGTCATTTTGTAGAATGCACTAAATAAATGACAGCTAGAATCTGATTGGCTGCTATAGGTAACATCTCTACTTTTTCTAACCCTCAGTTTAGTAAATATACCCCTAAATCTGCTTCCTTCTCACAGTAATGTGACTGAGCCTCTCACAGCATTACTTTTCTCTCAGGAAAACACAGTACATCAGGACACAAAAGGAAGAAGTCCAGTCTGAGCAAAAATTCTAAGGGGAATTTTGTGTGGGGAAAATGAAGGCCTAATTCTTTTGAGGAAACGTGAAAAAATCAGCAACTAACTATCTAGGGAGAGAACAAAGAGAGCGGAGAGATTTAGAGACACAGAACGTGAGCAGTAACACAGTCTATCATGGAGCAGAAAAAGGGTTGGTGAAAAAGTACATGACACTTCAAGTAGGAAAATTTAAAATTGCAATTAAAAATATTTATTATTAGAATAATTGACTGTTATCAAATATCCTCTTCAATTGGTTGGTTGTTCTAGCTGAAGGGTATCTATTTTCTGATGTCACCATGCTGTAAGGGTTAAACAGAAATATGCTTTTATGTGGCTATATAACTTCATGTCATGTATAATGACAGTATGTAACCATGCTGTGCTAAGCAAACCATATATATATATATATATATATATATATATATATATATATATATATATATATATATCATACTTGCCAACTCTCCCTGAATGTCAGGGAGACTCCCTGAAATAGGGGTGATCTCCCGCACTCCCTGAAGAGTCTGGCATTCTCCCTGATGCTGAGCCAGTACAAGACGTGGTTGGCTTCGCCATCTGTGGCATGATGACACAGTTCAGAAATTGTGTCCTATGTCCATGTATTGATGTCTATGGGGGTGGCCATTTTCATGGAGACCAAGATTTATTCAATGACTGACAGGAAAGACAACATGACTTCAGTAATGGAGACAGAAATGTAAAAGACATTTCAGTCTCTAGAGATTCATTAGCTGCTTTTCTTTAATGCATAGATGCCTACTCTCCCGGAATGTCCGGGAGACTCCCGCATTTCTGGGAGACCACCCGGGAGAGCAGGGCATCCTCCCGGTTCTCATTCCTGTAATAGATAAGTATTGCATCATCTTAGCCTCGCCTCCTACTGTAATTGGCCAAAATTGTGACAATCATTTAGGGGCGGGGCCAAAATGATGCAATTCGCCAAGTCCCGCCCCTGCACGGCCACCTCCCCGGGATCTCCCTGAAGCCAACGAGGAAAAGTTGGCAAGTATGATACACACACATATATATATATATATATATATATATATATATATATATATATATAATATACATGTTTTATTACCATATATGGTCATGGTCAAGGGAGCCATTGTTCAGATAACACTAGAACCAGATTGAATTGAATACATTGGTGTCCAGAAGTCATCTCTCTAAAGAAATCAGTGTCTGAATGGAGACAGAGGAGCTCCCTGACTGTGATCAACTGTTTGTAGCTAAGTATATACTATTTAATCAATTAATTGTTTTTCGTTTTGATTGCTAGTAAGTTTTTTTTGGGCCGCTTATTAAATCTCTGGTATTATTTGAACATCTGTTCCACTGGGAACACATGGCAAATAGAATCGCTTGTTTAGCTAGACTAAAGCTGGCCACTCATGGACATTAAACATTTAAAGATCTCGAAGCTCATTCTGTTTGCCGAATGCCTGGATATTTACCAAATTTGACCACACGTGTTTGCCCCAATGGTGCCCCATGCTCTCAGGCTCATTGACTCAGGCTCATTGACTTTACTGTTTGTGGTTTTTTAGCTGAAAATTATTACAATCCAGACAGAATCGGCCAACAAACTCACTGTGTGATCAAGAGATGGCAAAACTGATGAGCTGCAATATTTATATGATCAGATGGGCACCAAGTGGAAGGGTCAACAACAGGGTAGTTTGTTGCAACCCAGTATCATGTCATAGGCAGCACGGTGGCCTAGTGGTTAGCACTTCCGCCTCACAGCACTGGGGTCATGAGTTTGATTCCCGACCATGGTCTTATCTGTGTGGAGTTTGTATGTTCTCCCCGTTTTTGCGTGGGTTTCCTCCGGGTGCTCCAGTTTCCTCCCACACTCCAAAAACATACTGGTAGGTTAATTGGCTGCTATCAAATTGACCTTAGTCTGTGTGTCTGTCTGTGTATGTGTGTTTACATGTGCGTGTGTGTTTGTGTTAGGGAATTTAGACTGTAAGCTCCAATGGGGCAGGGACTGATATAAGTGAGTTCTTTGTACAGCGCTGCGGAATTAGTGGCGCTATATAAATAAATGGCAATGATGATGATGTTAATGTCAAAGACCTTGGTGGGTTCTTGTTAGATCAAGGATAGCTATTGTTCCATCTCTATTGTGCTTTGTGCATCACATTAGCTGCATATTAGACTCAGAGACGTGTGTATTGTTAATTAGACCTCTCACCACATAATGGTAAATGCCTTATTTGCAAAAGGTAATTTTTCAAGAATTTAGGCTTCTAGAGTTACCTTAAGGTATAGCTCACAATTATATATATTATATTATATCCCATAGCATAGTGATTTATCTGCCGTTAAATCAATGCCGTAACATTAAGTATTAAACTGCTTTTTAAATAGGAGGCCTCTGTTAATATCATCAGGACATGCACGTGATTAAGTACGGATCCATGACATGTTATAATGTACCTAACGGTGGATATATTTGCAGATCCACTAAGATTCCTCTAAAAGACTGAACTTGTGTCTACTTTGTTACTCATCCTGAACCTTCCTTCCTAGACCAATATTGCTGTGTTAGGCGACTGTACTGCAGAACTCACACAGGACCAAATTAAAGGTGACAAGTGCTTTGAAATGGTATTAATTTCAGCACTTCAATTCTGAGAAGTCATTTTCCTGTTATAAATGGAAAAAATAAAATGTTGCGTATTTCAAATTGCGGAAAAATGATGTGATGTCCTCAAGTCGGGAGCAACGTTAAGGGACAATCAACGTATCTGACATTTTATTATTTCTGTGCTGTTTCCCTCTTCTCTTTGGATTCCTTTCATAACAAAAGCATCACACGTAGTGCACATGATTCAGGAGAGTTTGGGAAATTGCTTTAGAGGAAATAAAATGCTATAATTACTGTAATATAAACCGACTGGAGTGTAAGGCGTTTCCCCGCACTGAATATTTACTTTATAAAAAAAATAAAAACTGTTTTAGAATGCCAATATTAGATGACCATAAGTGTTTTTAAAAAACTAAAGGTTTGTCTTATATAACAATGCTATCATTGGGGATCTGTAAATGTGCATACTAGCCATTCGTCTATATAGGGGACACCATGAGAAGGGACTCACATACATCATGTAGGGCTAAACTTGGAAGCCATCATGGTACTGAATATTCTTAATCCAATAGAAACATTAACCTTGGTCTAACTGCTTCATTCAACAGTACAATGAAAACAGAAAGTGATACGTTATAGCTAGAGATGGGCGCACTCGGTTCCTCGAAACCGAACCCACCCGAACTACTCGACTCGGTACTCTCCCGCCCGCTCGGATACCAAATCGAGGCCGAACGTCATTTTGAAGTCGTCGGATATCGGGGCTCGGTTCTCGCGATACTTCAAGATTATAAATACACGCCTCCACAGCAATCCATCGCCATTTGACAGAGGGAGAGAGCAGGGTGTAGTCACAGGCTGATTAGAGCAGGGACAGAGAATACAATATTCTGATTCCAATTGTGCTAACAAAAATCGCTAGAGAAGAGAGGAGGATAGAGGATTTTTTTTTTTCAATATTTGGCAGTCAAAGTGCTTTTGGGGTGTCCCCCATAATTGTGCATAAATATTTCTGGCTGTCAAAATTGCTATCTGCCAGCAGTATCTACCAAATACTTTTTAGCACTCCCCACTGCTTTTGGGGTGTCCCCCATAATTGTGCATAAATATTTATGGCTGTCCAAAGTATTATCTGTCAGCAGTATCTAAAATTTGTAGCACTACAAGTGCTTTTGGCTCAGAATGGATTCAAAGCAGTCCACATATGAGCAGAATGAGCAACCAGGTTCTGTCACCAGTCCTAATGGTAGTGTTCCCAGTACGTCATCTGGGAAAGGCGATGTCAAAGTACACCGTCCTTTGAAATCATCCAAAAAAACACACACCAAAAAAAAATTTACGCTGTTGAAGCGAAAACAAAGTCTAACTGAGGAAAAGTTAACTGCCGATAAAAAAAAAATTTGCACTATGCCATTCTACACACGCAGTGGCAAAGAGAGAATGAGGCCTTCGCCTTTCTCTATTAGTGGCAGATCCAAAAATGTTACCGAGCCTACAAGTGGTGCACAACTACTGTTACGCGTCAAAGCCGAGCTGCAAGATAACAGTAAGGCATTGGAGGATAATGTTTGCTCTGAATCAGAAATGACACCAATCCCTGTGGAGAGTCCATCCAACAGTGGTATGTCTAATTGTGAGCATTCTGTTAGTGTACCCATAAAGAAGGGCACTTTCAGCAGTTCTGCTGATGTGTACCTGAACAGCCCGAGTGTAGCCGCTGATACACAAATTGGGGATGCCACTTTGGAATTAGAAGAGGATGAGGGGGAGATTTGTGGAGGTGACGAGGGCGCTAATGAGGATGTTGATGGATATGATGCAGACAGATACCAAATTGCCTTTCTCAATTTCTATTTATATTCCAAATTATAAAACGGCTGAAAAGTTTTCTATTTTACTCCTAGTGGAGAGGGGGTCTGATGCAGACAGATACCAAACTACAGTGGTCCATTTATTTTTACTTTCTAATTCCACAGTCTATGCAGGCTGCTTTTTTTTGTATTCAACTTCAAGTGGAGGGCGGGGTGGGGGCATAGATAGCCACCAAACTACCGTGGTCCATTTATTTTTACTTTCTAATTCCACAGTCTGTGCAGGCTGATTTTTTTTGTATTTAACTACAAGTGGAGGGTGTAATATACACCCAAAGACGATGGCTGCATTGCCAATAATCAAAGATGGAGGAGGTAGACAACCAGGTTTGTCTGTATAATTTGCAGGCAAGTGTTCGCATTAAGGACGGCCTACCAGGGATTAAACTGTTTTTTGGATAATTTATTAGCTTTAGAATTACCTCACTTATCCAAGAAACTTGTTGAGCACTAAATTAGGTTATTTTAGACCAAAAACATTGTATTTTTTTCAAAAATGGCAAAACAAAACCAAACAAAACCAAAACCAAAACACGCAATGGCGGTTTTGCAAAACCAAAACCAAAACACGACGGTAATCCAGATCCAAAACCGAATGCAAAACCAAAACAAGGGGGTCAGTGACCATCTCTAGTTTTAGCCCACACACTATGGAATGAAGAGGGGTGGATCTAGGCGATAGATTAGGTACGGCACCTGGTAAAGAAGGATCTACTTAGAGATCCTCCTCTGATACTTTATATCTGTAATCCCGAGGGGTCTGGTGCTCATTTTGGTGATATAAAGAGGACAGTTTTCAGGTTCAATAAGTGGAGATGCCATGCAACACAGAACAGTAACATAATCATCATCATCATCATCATTTATTTATATAGCGCCACTAATTCCGCAGCGCTGTACAGAGAACTCATTCACATCAGCCCCTGCCCCATTGGGGCTTACAGTCTAAATTCCCTAACATACAAACACAAACCGACAGAGAGAGAGACTAGGGTCAGTTTGATAGCAGCCAATTAATCTACCAGTATGTTTTTGGAGCACCCGGAGGAAACCCTCACAAACACGGGGAGATCATACAAACTGTATGTATGCTGTGAGGCAGAAGTGCTAACCACTGAGCCACCATGCTAAAGTATTTAGAACACCCTTTGCTAAACAGTAGCTCAGGACCATTGACCATTTTTGGCTGGGCTAACATAAAGAAGATATTACTTGACACGTGTATTTATTAACAGGTATTTATATAGCCCCTACATATTATGCACCATTTTAATCAGAATATTTTGTCATTCACATAAAACCCTACCTCAGCGGAGCTTACAATCTATATTATCTATCATACGGAGGACGTACGCACTTAATTTCGTCATAAGCCAGTTAACCTGTCTTTGGAGTGTGGGAGGGAACCGGAGCACTCAGAGGAATCCCACGCAAACAGGGGGAGGACGTACTTTTGCCAATCCCAGCATCGGCAGGGAGCTCCAAACTTTTCATAATCTTTATAACACATCGTTATCTCATTGACCTTTCTTCATACGGTTCTCTTTGCTGTACAATTTCCTACAACATAACAAGGACTTTAGGCTGAGAAAAGTAGATGCATTTTTGTTTTCGATACAAAGTTTGTGCAACCCTCTACAAGGAAGCAAACGTTATCATCGTTTCCGACCCATCACTCTACATCACACGACTACTCTAAAACTGGCCTAAAAAGGAGATTAGGATTACTATCCAAGTGCTCTGACCATAGTCAAAGGAACATTAAAGGCTGTTTTACCTTAAGCACGTGACTCCTTAGGCCTATATAATATATATAGTCATTGAGGATATGTAAAAGAGGGACATATATGTCTTATGTGACACAGATTTGGGAATATATTTAAATGTTCCATAGAATCAGATCTTATATTTCTTTAAAATTAAAAATCACTTTAAAATGGAAATGTTAAAAAACGAGCCACCGGATAAGTTCTAAATATATTTTAGCTTTGGCGTTTTATTTTCTCCTAGATCTAGTCTGTATAGACGCACATATGCCAGGTTTCTAGGGTAACACATAATTATGCTGATTGGCCTAATTAGAATTATAACACTAAAGCTACTTCCATGCAAATGATTTGCAGGACTGAACTGATGGCTGTGGTTTTGCATTCTCTCCTTGACTTCCTCACACCGCACTGATTTGTAAAGTGTTTAACTCCCTGATAGTCTAACCAAGCGGAGTGTGTCTTAAAAAAATGTTATATTGACACACGGCGCGGCTTACAAATATAAAAAATAATAGGGCATGCGATATTCACAGCCAACAAAGGCATCTCTTGGATACATATCAACTACAGCCACTTCCAAGTCCTAAATATTTATGACCGCCTCGGGCCATCTGCTGATCTGTTACTGATCTGAGAGTGAAGGGGGAAAAAAATTATGGTAAAGAGATTCTTGCTTATCGCGGCAAAACATGCTTAGCCATGTTTAGACCTTGTCATGTCTCCAGATATCAGGAACGGAAATTAACTTCACAGGCAACACACCCTTTGCTGTATACAACCAAACCACCTTTGTGAAAGTTTTCATTTAATTGCTATTTATTTTTAAATAATAGACATGAAAGCATTTAAGAAGAGTGATATCCAAAATGATGATGATTTAGCCAACGTGTATGAATACTTAATTACATTGTGCTTACTCGTGGTGTTCCTGAAACTTTAATTTAAATATGCTATGAATATTATAAAATGTGTCATTTGTCTTTATTTAAGGTGAGCGAATCTCACAAGATTTGATTCCTAAAAGTATTTAGGCCATTGGTCAGAATTTTGCACATTTTGGTCAAATGTTTGCCTAAAGTTTTGTGGGTCTTTTTAATCTTGTTGACGGAGAATAATCTGGAGGTATCTGGAGAATAGTGCTGATCCTGCTGCAGTAGCAAGACCAGTTTTTTTAATCTTATTTTTAACCAAAATTTATCAAGCACAGAATGTGCTCCCTCTACAATTTTAAAATACAGCCCATGTTGTAGCCATCTGATTTATTAATGTGATATTGTCTCAGGATTAAGAATTCTGATTAGAGAACCTTTCAACATTCCGTTTGTGACTGATTCAAATTTGATCATATTAGGCATAAATCTGTAATATGATCTACTGATTAAAACAACATTTCCTAAAGAAACTAGGGCCTGATTCATTAAGGATCTTAACAAACTTCTTATTTCAATCTCCTGGTAGATGAATTGGCTGCTATCAAAATTGACCCTAGTCTGCCTGTCTGTCTGTGTGTGTGTGTGTGTGTGTGTATGTTAGGGAATTTAGACTGTAAGCTCTAATGGGGCAGGGACTGATGTGAATGAGTTCTCTGTACAGCGCTGTCAGTGGCGCTATATAAATAAATGGGGATGATGATGATTATCTGGATCAAGTAAAGAATATTTACTCTGTTTTATTTTCAAAACTGATATAATTTTTCATTAGTTTGTCTTTTTTCCCTAAGAAAATAGCACAGCCGCTGCTGGAGTTGGCACCTTCGGGGTTAATTGTCTACTAGCCCAAACCATTCTGCAAACAGATTTGTCCAAACAGAATGAAATCCCCTTTGTGCCGATGAATCTTTAAATGGTGTGTGTAGGGCTGGGAGAGTGGTAATTCCAAGAGACAGCAGAGAGCAGAGCCAGAAGCAGAACTGATGTTCGCAGTGTGTCATAAACCAATAAAGTAATGTTTCATGATGTTTCAAGTATGTGCTCAGCAGTGAATGGCATGGTCATGATGGGTCTTCTAAGTACCGGAGTGAACCATAACAGGAGAGAAACACAACGCTACGTTTCCCCCCAGCTTCATAGAACAGATTGAATGAGCTATGCTAAAGATTTCATTACAGATATTAAGAATCCATTGTAGATGTTACAATAACATTTGACTATGTGATTGTAATACGGCTCAGTCGTCGGTGTCATCTTTCTGTGTACAAACGACGCTGAAGTGAGTCATTTTCACGTACGGTTGGGCTGACGGCACCGCGGTTAAACGTGCCCCAGCTTCACAAGTCGATTTGTAGACAAAAGAGAACAAAAGACAATCTAAAAGTATATTCTTGGTAGTGATGTAATTGCTTATATTAAGAGATAAGTAGTGTTATCTTGGTAAATATATACCCTATGTTTGAAGATTAGTGATGTCACTAATGTCACATGGTTCATTTTGAAAAACGCTTCAGGGTGTGAGGATCATTTCACACCAGCTACTTTCTTTATTTCATAATGAAACTTGTGTATTATAACAAGCAATGCACCGATCTTAATACTCCAGTGGTTGCTGTACATTCCCCAATTGGAGATCTAATCATTTGATTGCCAGTGCCACATTGTCACTGATGACCGCCAAATCTACCTGTCCTCCAAGCACCTCTTTCCTTTTCTCTTTCTTCGATATGTCTAGCTGTCTCTCTGCCATCTATTCATGGATGTCTCAATGCTACTGGAAAGCTCAACGTGCCTAAAAGTGATCACCACCACACTCTCCACTTTTTGTCCGCTACCTGGGTGTCATTCTTGACTCCACACTCTACTTCACTCACCATCATCAGTCTTTTTCCCAGGACTGTAGCTTCAACCTTCGAAACATCGCCAGGATACTATCCTTTCTCAATTTTGACGCTAAAAACGATCATCCATTCTCTCCTCATGTCCCACATTGGCTACTGTAACTCTCTCAGCTAGAATTATGCTGTTTCTGTATCTTACATTTTCTTTGTTTTATATCGTATGTATTCTTTAATGTTCTTCAATTTGCCTTCGCTTGTTCTGTATTTTGTACCTTGGACCTCTACGATCTGTCAATTCCGAAAGCCTTGATATCGAGAGGAGCCCTTCTGATATCCTATATGTTTATATAATCAGAAATCTGGTAGGAATTCATTTTCACTATTTCCACGAAGGTGATGGGAAGGTGTTTAACACTTTGAAGAACAGTATTCGTATCACGGAATTTGTCATCCTCTATAATTTTTAAGAGTGGGACTTTTTATTATGGACATGTTTGATATTTCATGCTGTTTCTCTACATTGTCACCTATGATTTAAATAGTGTTTAAAGAAAGTAAAAACACCCATTTTAATGCAAACAGCAAATGCAAACCTTGAACACAAATGGTGAGCTTTGAATGTATAGCTCAAATGTGGTGGATTACTTTGAACTTGATGGGTGACCGTGAACTGAGACTGGCAAATGTAAACTATGAATGGCAATTTGGGGTCTACTGATTGTACTTGGACCATCTTCATGGCCATCGAGTGAGTCAAATTTGATCAAATTTCAAACTGGTTCAAGATTTCTAATCTGCAATAAGAATAATAATTGTCTGGATTCAGCTTTCTGTGGATGTTGCAACATTGGAGTGAGTCTTTCCAACATACACTTTTAATACCAATGCGTCCCAGAAGGAATGTGCCACTTCTGCTGGATCATGTCTACATCATTGTCAGGTAAAAGAGAAGTCTTAAATCACAGTAGTCTTGTTTCATATGACAACTACTTTGGGTATTCACTACTTCAGAGTTCTAGCGATGACAATAAGGCTACACCTTCTATGAAAGATAGATAATGAATTAAAATAATGGACAAGGAATTATTTAAATCTAGAGAGGTTTGTGTTGCTTATCTGCAGCAATTTGAAACAGGATTGTCAAAACTGATTGTATTTCCACCTGGCTTCTGAAGTACTAGTCTACAGAAAATCTAATTGTGGGACCTGACTGTCGATAGGGGCAATAATTCTACCACTTCTCTTGTTACTTTGGACAATAGGCTGTTATTTCATTGTAGCCTGAGGATCATGTTTGTATCTTTCCTTGGCTGAGAAAGCTGTATGGCAGCGACCACTCGTGTTAATAAATACAAATATGAAGAAATATTATCTCAAAATGTGCCTCGTTCCTGGGTGAAGTCCCTAGCTCCTAGTAGGAGGATTGGCTACAGTCTCATGAATATTGATTCAGACCATAAAATAGCTGCCTTCACTGTTTGTCGAAAAGCTTTTTATCACTTTTGTAATACAGAATACATCCCTTCTGAGTTTGTTCCAGCTGTTGCTTTCATTCACAGACCAATAAGCTCGGGGGAGATTTCTGGCTCCGGAGAACAAAGGTCCACCTGACTAAGCTATTGTTCCCTGCTACAAAGGCTGATTGACTAAATTCCTCCCTGTGTTGGAGAACACCACATTCCCTCACCTTCCTTTAATCTTCTGTATTCTCTTTTTCTTCTCATTTGCAGGAACGTTTGGCTGTCACTGTATTTTGATTTATTGACCACTCACGTTTAATGCTTTATTCCACTATGAAGTCTCCTAGCTCTCATCTGATCCCGGGTCACCTACACTACTTATTTCAGGAGAGTCTAATCTCCATATGGATGTGACCTGTGACTCTAACCAAAGTATATAGTGTATTACATGATTCCCCTTCTGCCGAGCCAGCGCGTTCATTCCGCTGAGCATTGAAGGTCATAGATCTGTTTTATTTTGCTCTTTGAAATTGTCATTAAAAGGCTCAATGTGCTATTCTCTATCTAGAATGTCACCCTGCTGTAAATTCGTACAAGTGGAAAGCATGGAGATCATTAACTATTTCATAAGAAAAGTCTCACTCATGTTTTCTTAATTAAAGAGAAAATAAACCGTTTATATGGTAATGTTATTATTAATAAGTTTTGAATAAAACATCTCTCAGGCATGGGTAGGACTTTGTTTTTCAGAATACTCTCTCTTAAATTTGCAAAAGCTATAATTTTGGTCTCTTAAGGGGAGAAGAGTCAATTGTGAAAATGTTTGGTCGACCTGCTGTGTACAGCAAGCAAAAAAATCACTAAGGGGTAAATGTAACAAACCTTCTCAAAAGTAAAAGTGGAGATGTTGCCATTAGCAACCATTCCGATTATAGGGCCTGATTCATTAAGGATCTTAACTTAATAAACTTATTTCAGTCTCCTGGACAAAACCATGTTACAATGCAAGGGGTGCAAATAAGTATTCTGTTTTGCACATAAGTTAAATACTGACTATTTTTTCATGTAGCACACAAATATCAACTTTAAATTTCAGTGTACAAATAAGCTATCAAGTATTTGTGTGCTACATGAAAAAACAGTCAGTATTTAACTTATGTGCAAAACAGAATACTAATTTGCACCCCTTGCATTATAACATGGTTTTGTCCAGGAGACTTAAATAAGAAACTTCTTAATTTAAGATCCTTAATGAATCAGGCCCCTAGTTCTTATTTACCTAGGGCAGTGCAGCACAACATGAAGTAGCTGAAGGGTCACAGGATCGGTCCAAGATCTTCAATGGGGCTGCACAGACGGAGGAGGGAGAGCACAATGCGCTACCCCCTCCTCCTCCAAGTGTGCCGTGTGACCTCCGAGCACTGTGTAGAGGAAGTCACGTGAAGCGGAAGTTCTAATAAGATCAGAAGCAACTGGGTGGCGGGCCGCAACACAACACTGTCACTGAAGGTAAAAAACGCCTGGACGCAAGGATCACCTTATACCATAGTTGCTAACTTTAAAATCTTGGGTGGGCCAAAATAACGTGATTCCCCGAGAATCGCATCATGGTGACTCCAAATCCTGCCCACTAGTGGGCAGATGCGGAAGAATGCCCTGCTCTCCCGGGAGTCCGGGAGACCTACCCTAATTTCGGGAGTCTCCTGGACAATCTGGAAGAGTGGGCAGGTATGCCTTATACCAGCATTTTTATCAAATTGAAACGTGTTATTAGATATAACATAACCCCTTACAAAAATAAATAAAATAAGAATGATATTGTAAGTTCTCTCTGAGCCCTCTGACTCTGCAAAAGAACTCGACCTGCGGCATCTAATATCGTTATATTTCACGTCTGCAATTAAAAAAAAATGAAGGCTGCATCTTATGGTAGTAAAACCATTTGATGGAAATATTTTCAGTTCTGTTCCATCCATCTAGCACTGCCTGGCTCTGAGATAATGCTAGCAATCTCCCCCGTAACTCACCCACGCCATGCCTGGCTGGGTTCTGCTTAGTTCTACCAAGCGTGATGTCACAATACCCAGTCACGCTCCTGAGTCTCAGCAGCCACCGAGATTCCTGTGCAGCTGCAAATAAAGGCAGTTATGTCTGCAACAGCCGGGTGAAGAGGAAAATCTGGTAATACGCTGTATATGTCAAAAGCCTTTATTTGTTATGTGTGTACGTGCATGTCTGTTTAAAGGGCCATTGATCCTAAAATGCAAGCTAATTCAATGTGAAAGGCATAGTGTAACATTCAAAAATGTACTTCTGTAGGTTGTGAGGAGGAATTATGGGTGGGTGGGTGTCCTCGATAACGGTCTCATCATTGCTTAGTATTCGTGAGCTGGCTTTTTTTAGTCCTCCATAATTATACATATATAATTCAGTTTCTCATTAACCTGGTAGGAGGTTAAATTGAAGCACATATTATCCACGTACAATATCCTCATATGCTTTAAATTTTTTCAAGACCTCACCGCCAGGTTAATAAGACTTGGCTCAGGGACAGAACGGTGGCTCAGTGGTTAGCACTTCTGCCTCACAGCACTGGGATCATGAGTTCGATTTCCGACCATGGCCTTATCTGTGTGGAGTTTGTATGTTCACCCTGTGTTTGCGTGGGTTTCCTCCGGGTGCTCCGGTTTCCTCCCACACTGCAAAAACATACTGGTAGGTTAATTGGCTGCCATCTAAATTGACCCTAGTCTCTCCCTCTCTGTGTGTGAGTGTGTGTCAATATTAGGGAATTTAGACTGTAAGCTCCAGTGGGGCAGGGACTGATGTGAATGAGTTCATTGTACAGCGCTGCGGAATTAGTGGCGCTATTTAAATAAATGATGATGATGATGATGATGTTCCTTCATGTCAGTGACGGGCTGGGACCGTTGTCCTGATCTATGAAGTCACAGTCCGCTACCACACCCCCAATCTGTAGAGCAGAAGATGAACCCCCCCCACCCCCAAAGCCAGACAACCTAGGAAGCAGGGCAACAAGACAGTGCCTAAAGTTGGGCTCCCAAGGAAGAAGAGGGCACCTGGGGCGCTTCCACCAGCCCTTTAAAAAAAAAAAAAAACCCCATCCCATTTGGCTTTTGAAAGTTGTGACTGTGACAAATTCTATATGCACTCATCATCATCACCATTTTTTTATATAGCGCCACTGATTCCGCAGCGCTGTACAAAGAACTCATTCACATCAGTCCCTGCCCCATTGGAGCTTACAGTCTAAATTCCCTAACACACACACACACCAAGAGAGAGAGAGACTAGGGTCAATTTTGATAGCAGCCAATTAACCTACCAGTATGTTTTTGGAATGTGGGAGGAAACCGGAGCACCCAGAGGAAACCCAAGCAAACCCGGGGAGAACATTCAAACTTCACACAGATAAGGCCATGGTCGGGAATCGAACTCATGACCCCAGTGCTGTATGGCAGAATTGCTAACCACCGAGCCACTGTGCTGCCCCACTTCATATAAAATAGGTATTATGAGAGAAGTGATTATGTTTTCATATATTTGCCTCCTTCTGTTGAACTCTGGGACAGTTATTGACATTTTATAAATGTTTTTGCAATTTTATATTTAGTTTGGGCATTCCATCTTGGCTACAATTTGCTTTTACACCCCATCCACCGCTGGCATGGCATGATCTCACCCCAGCCTAGTACTACAGGAAAGTAAACTAGTACAGTGTTATAAGACCTCAGCGTTAGAATTCATGTGGTGCATCTATGTAAAATTTCTCATGCCAAGTCAGAAAGTAAATTAAGTTTATTGACCTCATTGCAAATGATTGCATATTACACTTACTAATCGGAAATTTAATGTTCATCGGTAAAACGTCTCCTCCTCTGACCAAAGCCTAATCTCTAATACCTGTTGTTCTGGAAAACTCCTGAAACTTTTAGGTGTAACTTATTATTATTATCATTAATTTGTAAGGCCGTACACAGTATAGACAGTTGACATTACAGGGTAAGGCAGTACCGAACAAAGACCGAGTAAACCAAGACTCCAGAAGCTCCAGACCTAGCAATTACAGAGAAGTTGGAGCGGAAGAAATGAGGTAGAGACAGGAGGGAAGAGGGCCCTGCTTGTAACAGCTTACATCCTGAGGGAGGGCAACCAGACAGCTGGCACAGAGGGAGTCAGAAGAGGGGGATCAATTGCAGGAGAAGCGAGTAGGGGCACAGAAAAGAGAGGTGAAGAGAAGGAGCATGGAGAGGGGTTTAGGTGGAAGGCTGGTAGACTTTGAGGAGAGGTAAGTTTTCAGTGTCCATTTGAAGGAGCACAAATTGGGGGACAGTCGGTTGGAGCGTGGGAGGTCATTCCAGTGGAGGGGGGCAGCTCGGGAGAAATCTTGGATTCGGGAATGGGAAGAGGTGATCGAGGTGGAGGAGAGGTATCTCCTCCACCTTGATCAATAATGTATCTTACGGAAGATACATCATTGTATCCGCAACATACAATAATGTATCTTACGGAACATTATTAGTAGAACTTTTATATTTTATTATGTGCTTTAGTCTGAATAACACAGACAGGCCTTGGGACCAGATGTACAGTACATTCAATATGGCAACACACTGGCAGATCTGGTTTATGCAGATTGGAGATTCAATTGAAGTATTGACCAATCCGTATCAGATCAGTTGATTGGGATATGTGGCCCTTTTGGCCCCAAACATGCATCAATATAATGGAATGAGTAGCTTTAGAATGTATGAGTAGCTTTAGAATGTATGGGCAGCTTTAGAATGTATGGGCAGCTTTAGAATGTATGGGCAGCTTTAGAATGTAGGAGAAGCTTTAGAATGTATGAGTAGCTTTAGAATGTATGAGTAGCTTTAGAATGTATGGGCAGCTTTAGAATGTATGAGTAGCTTTAGAATGTATGGGCAGCTTTAGAATGTAGGAGAAGCTTTAGAATGTATGAGTAGCTTTAGAATGTAGGAGAAGCTTTAGAATGTATGGGCAGCTTTAGAATGTATGGGCAGCTTTAGAATGTAGGAGAAGCTTTAGAATGTATGAGTAGCTTTAGAATGTATGAGTAGCTTTAGAATGTATGAGTAGCTTTAGAATGTATGGGCAGCTTTAGAATGTATGAGTAGCTTTAGAATGTATGGGCAGCTTTAGAATGTATGAGTAGCTTTAGAATGTATGGACAGCTTTAGAATGTAGGAGAAGCTTTAGAATGTATGAGTAGCTTTAGAATGTATGAGTAGCTTTAGAATGTAAGAGTAGCTTTAGAATGTATGGGCAGCTTTAGAATGTATGAGTAGCTTTAGAATGTATGGACAGCTTTAGAATGTAGGAGAAGCTTTAGAATGTATGAGTAGCTTTAGAATGTATGGGCAGCTTTAGAATGTATGAGTAGCTTTAGAATGTTTGAGTAGCTTTAGAATGTAGGAGAAGCTTTAGAATATATGAGTAGCTTTAGAATGTATGAGTAGCTTTAGAATGTAGGAGAAGCTTTAGAGTGTATGAGTAGCTTTAGAGTGTATGAGTAGATTTAGAGTGTATGAGTAGCTTTAGAATGTATGGGCAGCTTTAGAATGTAGGAGAAGCTTTAGAATGTATGAGTAGCTTTAGAGTGTATGAGTAGCTTTAGAATGTATGAGTAGCTTTAGAATGTATGAGTAGCTTTAGAATGTAGGAGAAGCTTTAGAATGTTTGAGTAGCTTTAGAATGTAAGAGTAGCTTTAGAATGTATGGGCAGCTTTAGAATGTATGAGTAGCTTTAGAATGTATGGACAGCTTTAGAATGTATGAGTAGCTTTAGAATGTATGAGTAGCTTTAGAATGTATGGGCAGCTTTAGAATGTATGAGTAGCTTTAGAATGTAGGTGAAGCTTTAAAATGTATGAGTAGCTTTAGAATGTATGAGTAGCTTTATAATGTAGGAGAAGCTTTAGAATGTATGAGTAGCTTTAGAATGTATGGGCAGCTTTAGAATATATGAGTAGCTTTAGAATGTATGAGTAGCTTTATAATGTAGGAGAAGCTTTAGAATGTATGAGTAGCTTTAGAGTGTATGGGCAGCTTTAGAATGTATGGGCAGCTTTAGAATGTATGAGTAGCTTTAGAATGTATGAGTAGCTTTAGAATGTAGGAGAAGCTTTAGAATATATGAGTAGCTTTAGAATGTAGGAGAAGCTTTAGAGTGTATGAGTAGCTTTAGAGTGTATGAGTAGATTTAGAATGTATGAGTAGCTTTAGAATGTATGGGCAGCTTTAGAATGTAGGAGAAGCTTTAGAATGTATGAGTAGCTTTAGAGTGTATGAGTAGCTTTAGAATGTATGAGTAGCTTTAGAATGTAGGAGAAGCATTAGAATGTTTGAGTAGCTTTAGAATGTAAGAGTAGCTTTAGAATGTATGGGCAGATTTAGAATGTATGAGTAGCTTTAGAATGTATGGACAGCTTTAGAATGTAGGAGAAGCTTTAGAATGTATGAGTAGCTTTAGAATGTATGAGTAGCTTTAGAATGTATGGGCAGCTTTAGAATGTATGAGTAGCTTTAGAATGTAGGAGAAGCTTTAAAATGTATGAGTAGCTTTAGAATGTATGAGTAGCTTTATAATGTAGGAGAAGCTTTAGAATGTATGAGTAGCTTTAGAATGTATGGGCAGCTTTAGAATATATGAGTAGCTTTAGAATGTATGAGTAGCTTTAGAATGTAGGAGAAGCTTTAGAGTGTATGAGTAGCTTTAGAGTGTATGAGTAGATTTAGAATGTATGAGTAGCTTTAGAATGTATGGGCAGCTTTAGAATGTAGGAGAAGCTTTAGAATGTATGAGTAGCTTTAGAGTGTATGAGTAGCTTTAGAGTGTATGAGTAGCTTTAGAATGTATGAGTAGCTTTAGAATGTATGAGTAGCTTTAGAATGTATGAGTAGCTTTAGAATGTATGGGCAGGTTTAGAATTTAGACTCTTGAAAGCCTAGAATGACAGGTTTAATGGGAATCTTTGCTTTCTGCATTTAACCTACAAAAGGAAGCAAGGGGTAGGTTTTATAGAGTTAGACAATTTCACATCAATTGCAAATCCCAATTCTCTGTTTTAATCAAATTGAAAAAACGGGTGTAGATGATGGACCCGTCACATACACACAATTGAGAATTAGTTCCTAATGAACTGATAGTCCGAATATTGACACAACCCGCAACATTTGTGTCTCCATTGTATATAGGTGATTGGTGCACTGAGTTAGCCATACACCTTCCTGAAGACAGTCACTTTATTTCAGTTTATTGTATACGGCTGCATATGCTCTGAGATGTCAGTAATCAGAAAATAATGAAGAAACTCGCTTCAGAACCCCAATTCATATACAGTTTAACTATACATTTGAAACATGATCTATGGTCCGTGCTACATTAATGTTGTTTTATCAAGGCATAGACCTTCTTCGTTTCTTTATTCAAATTTATTGTGTCTTTTTTTCTTCTCAAAATAATTCATTTTTCTTTCCTCGCGAACACCAGGTCTGAGCTGATAATAATTCCTGCTGTTATTACAATGAGGAGCTGATAGATAAACTTTCCGCTGCACTGAGTAATGTAACATAATTCTGCATTCTCATAACTAGAGGTGATTGCTTGTATATTGAGCTGGGGATTGGATACATTTTGGGAAATGACTTCTAGATGGCGTTAAAGGTGATTTTCTGTGTGTCTTAGTTCTCATTAAACATTTTTTATAACTGGGTGAGCGAAAATAAAAACAAAATGAAAATGACATATTTTATTTACGCATGAAGAAGCAGAGCCGAAAATGACAATCTCTCTTGTAATGAAGCTGACTTTATGCTGCCGGATGGTCTGCGCCTTATGTTGCCATATTAGACTTTATTAAGTCTATACTTTATTCTGCTGGCTTAACGGGGCAAAATAGTTCAGTCTGAATGCCATATTTGCACATATATATGTACTATACTGTATATATCAGTGATAGACTACCTGATACATTAAGGGGCCACTTTGGCGGCCCTCTAACCTTCAATAGCGAATGTAGTAGAATGTATGGCCTTAGTTCATATAGTGTTTCATAAATTGTTACTGTTTTCATTGCGCTCCTCAGTTCACTCTGACAACCTTGGTGTTGTTAAGGTTCTAAATGGCTACGTGTTGGTCTAACCCTTGGCATATTGTCAAAGTCAAATAATTGGATGAAAGAAAGTATATTGATTAGTATTGTTTTACCATGCGATTGCGATCAGTACACCACATGTCATTGCGCAAATCGCATGATAAAAAACGCAAGCATACACTTAACCTTACACATTCACATGTATATAGTTCATTTTTATAATAGTTCCAATCCACAGTCGTTTATGAACAGATGTTATTTAGTTTATAGTTAGATATTATAAGGTTATATGCACATGTTAGTGAGATCTAAGGCTCAGGTCACGGGAAACGTATCATGTTTGGTATCATTCTAATCCCCTATTTATCTGCAGACGTCTGGTTCATTTGCCGAAAGGATCGCACATTGCGTATGCTAGTTATGGATTATAGGGAATAAATGATTAGAATGGTATTGTCTGTGTAATGCTAATAGACCAGCTTAAATAAGTTCTTGGCGGGAAGATTAGTATTCATCTTCTGGAGAGCTGAGGATCGTTTGAACTGGCCAATGACCTGCTTTACACTGGACCTTCCTGAAGCCTGAACCTATGGAAACTTCCCAAGTTATCTGTATTGTATTTACTGTAACACCAAATGTATATATATTGCTCCCTGGAATCAGCTTGCAGTCACTTTGACCACAGACTTCGGGACTGAATGACTGTATAGCTGGATCCAGAACTGCACAGCACAGCGCAGCGTATTTATCGGCAGTATTTATTTTTTGAACTGTTATTGTTTTGTTTTTGCTAAATAAATTGCTTGTGCTTTGGAACCACACAAATCGCATAGACAATGATTATTGGAAAACGATGAAATTACTTTAAAAATATTTTGAAGGATTTGATTGACTACAGATTGATCTAGGCCTCAAAACAGTCTGTTGATCTGTGACAAGTTGGTGTGACCCTGAGCATGTTCTAAGGTTGTGATTGGCTACAGGTTGTTTATAGCTCTGAAAGAGGAGGCTGCTGGACCCCTCCTCCCATCTTGGAAGGAGTAGATGCTGTTTCCCAGCCGTGGCGCCCCCTTGGCATTGTGCCCTGTGAGGCCGCACTGCCCTAGTTACAGCCCAGGGTGTACAGTCATGGCCATATGTTGTAAGAATGACACAAGTATTGGTTTTCACAAAGTTTGCTGCTTCAGATTTCAGATGTTTCTATGGTATACTGAAGTAAATTAACAAGCATTTAATAAGTGTCAAAGGCTTTCATTGACAATTACAATAAGTTTATGCAAAGAGTTAATATTTGCAGTGTGTCACGATCTGCCTGCAGCATACAGCTTTGCCTGGCAGCTCCTAACCTGGACTATCAGGCTTTACTATTTGTGTTTATTTTATGTGTTAGCAGCAGTACCTCTGATCACCAGAGGTGCTGCTATTGTGCCTGTTCCTATTTTCTTAGGAGTTAACACTGCCTCACTCATTATTCCATGCACCTGGGTGTGTTCCATATATACCTGTCACTCCCAGCACACACTGCTGGTTATTGTTGTCCCATCCTGTTGTCTCATCCTGAGGTTATTCTCTGTGGTCACTTCCTCCTGTTTGTGCTCCTGGATTTATGCTGCTGGAGATCTATCTCAACATACAATCTGCTGACCTGTTCCTTATGTGAACCTGGGACTTATCTGTGCATTTCCCTGTGCATGCTGCCTGGAATATTTCCTCACCTCCCATTTACCTGCATCTGCCATATATCTGGTAAATTCTGCAAGCTATTATGTTATCAACTGTTCATACTCTCCAGCAATAAACATTGTTTGTTTTTTCACCTATCCATAACTCCTTAGCTGTATTTCTACATTGATCCGTGACACAGTGTTGACCCTTCTATTTGAAGACCTCTGCAATTCTACCATGACATGCTGTCAATCAACTTCTGGGTCACATCCTGACTGATAGCCGCCCATTCTTGCCTAATCAATGCTTGGAGTTTGTCAGAATTTGTGGGTTTTTGTTTGTCCACCCGCCTCTTGAGGATTGACCACAAGTTCTCAATGGGATTAAGGTCTGGGGAGTTTCCTGGCCATGGACCCAAAATTGCGATGTTTTGATCCCTGAGCCACTTAGTTATCACTTTTTAACTTATGGCAAGGTGCTTCATCATGCTGAAAAAGGCATTGTTCGTCACCAAACTGTTCTTGGATGGTTGGGAGAAGTTGCTCTTGGAGAATGTTTTGGTACCACTCTTTATTCATGGCTGTGTTCTTAGGCAAAATTGTGAGTGAGACCACTCCCTTGGCTGAGAAGCAACCCCACACATGAAAGGTCTCAGGATGCTTTACTGTTGGCATGACACAGGACTGATGGTAGCGCTCACCTTTCCTTCTCCGGACAAGCGTTTTTCCAGATGCCCCAAACATTCTGAAAGGGGATTCGTCAGAGAAAATGACATTATCCCAGTCCTCAGCAGTCCAATCCCTGTACCTTTTGCAGAATATCAGTCTGTCCCTAATGTTTTTCCTGGAGAGAAGTGGCTTATTTGCTGGTCTTCTTGACACCAGGCCATCCTCCAAAAGTCTTCGTCTCACTGTTTGTGCAGATCCACTCACACCTGCTGCCATTCCTAAGCAAGCTTTGCACTGGTGGTGCACCGATCCCGCAGCTGAATCAACTTTAGTAGACGGCCCTGGCGCTTGCTGGATGTTCTTGGATGCCATGAAGCCTTCTTCACAACCATTGAACCTCTCTCCTTGAAGACCTGGATGATCCGATAAATGGTTGATTTAGGCGCAGTCTTACTAGCAGCAATATCCTTGCCTGTGAAGCCCTTTTTGTGCAAAGCAATGATGACTGCACGTGTTTCCTTGCAGGTAACCATGGATAACAGAGGAAGAACAATGATTTCAAGCACCACCCTCCTTTTAAAGCTTCCAGTCTGTTATTCTAACTCAGTCAGCATGACAGAGTGATCTCTAGCCTTGTCCTCGTCAACACTCTAACCTATGTGAACGAGAGAATCACTGACCAGATGTCAGCTGGTCCTTTTGTGGCAGGGCTGAAATGCAGTGAAAATATTGTTTTTGGGATAAAGTTCATTGTCATGGCAAAGAGGGACTTTGAAATTTATTGCAATTCATCTGATTACTTTTCATGACATTCTGGAGTATATGCAAATTGCCATCATAAAAACTGAGGCACCAGACTTTGTGAAAAATATTTTTTGTGTCATTCTCAAAACTTTTGGCCATGACAGTATAATAAATAAAAAGAAAAACATTTAAAAAAAGGGTTCTAACAGCAAAGAACGTTCGCTATCGCAAAGCAAGTCTGTACAACCAATGCTAAATACTGGCTGATTATACAGATTATTATATTGCTATGAGCATTACCTTAAACCCTCTCCAGTTTCAATGCTGTTTCTGTCTTTCTCTGTATCACCAAGGTATTGTATGTGCACATTGCCTTTAAACTCTTTGGGTGTATCCATTTTAGGTTTTGAAGGGAATTTTTTTATTAGCTTCAAGATTATTTCTTATCTTTAACCACTGTCACTTTGAACGAAAGGCGATCTCCTTTAATGACTCATTTAGGATGATTTTACGGAACCCCTCTAATCTTCTGCCAAATCGAGGGCACAATAGAGAGTGTGCTCCCCTTCTCTGTGCTTTATGGTCTGCTCAGCGAGACGTTTCAAAGCCTTGCAGAGATGAGTATCATGGGGAAATATTTTATTGATAACTTTTGGTAATTGGGTGATAGATACAGACAGACAGACAGACAGCAGGGGGTGGGGGAAGTATGGAGACAGCAGGAAAATGAATAGGATGCAGGGGAAGCAGGAACAGCACATTATGTAGAGGAGAAGCAGAGATGAGGTCAGTGTGTGTGCATGTGTGCACATGAAGACACCGCACCCCCTGGTGATCAGTGTGGCTGCATGCTGAGGGTTGGTGAGGACGAAGTGTGAGCTTAGTTGAACAGTACACACAGTACCAGTTGCGGGTGGCCATCCTCGGTCCTGCGCTCTGCACTGTCACCGCCCTTGTTACGGTCAAAATGGTCTAGATCTAGGAACGGTCTAATGCTCTGTATGGCTGCTGTTTGGTCTAGACTTAGGAATGGTCTAATGCTCTGTATGGCTGCTGTTTGGTCTAGATCTAGGAACGGTCTAATGCTCTGTATGGCTGCTGTTTGGTCTCAATCTAGGAATGGTCTAATGCTCTGTATGGCTGCAGGTTGGTCTAGATCTAGGAACGGTCTAATGCTCTGTATGGTTGAAGGTTGGTCTAGATTTAGAAATAGTCTAATGCTCTGTATGGCTGCAGGTTGGTCTAGATCTAGAAATAGTCTAATGCTCTGTATGGCTGCAGGTTGGTCTAGATCTAGAAATAGTCTAATGCTCTGTATGGCTGCAGGTTGGTCTAGATCTAGGAATTGTCTAATGCTCTGTATGGCTGCTGTTTGGTCTAGATCTAGAAATAGTCTAATGCTCTGTATGGCTGCAGGTTGGTCTAGATCTAGGAATGGTCTAATGCTCTGTACGGCTGCAGGTTGGTCTAGATCTAGGAATTGTCTAATGCTCTGTATGGCTGCTGTTTGGTCTAGATCTAGGAATGGTCTAATGCTCTGTACGGCTGCAGGTTGGTCTAGATCTAAAAATGGTCTAATGCTCTGTATGGCTGCAGGTTGGTCTAGGCTTAGAAATGGTCTAATGCTGTATATGGCTGCAGGTTGGTCTAGACCTAGGAATGGTCTAATGCTCTGTATGGCTGCAGGTTGGTCTAGGCTTAGAAATGGTCTAATGCTCTGTATGGCTGCAGGTTGGTCTAGCCCTGGGAACCTTGGCAGAACCATTGCTACAGTAGGCAGTGTGGTTACTATGGGGCGCTAGGTTTGGCGCATGTCCTGAAGAGAAATAACAAATTAGTTAAGAACTAAGTTGGCAGCTAATACGAAACTTTTAGAGAGAAAACTCTATCTTTGTATACATCCTATTTTAATAAGCACATGGGCTTCACAAAATATAACCTCTAAATATAATAGTCTAATAGCTTGTCTAATCAATTATACCTGATAAATAGACAAGGTTTCAAGATCCAGTGAGAATTGTGTTTGTATTTTTCAGTCAAGTTTCGGTTTGTGCTAGATGTGAGTGGTACTATTTGTTCATTTGTTTTGTCATTAATTGGATTAGACCTGTTTTACAGCTACTTAACTAACTTTTAAAATGAAAACACATGATAGGAATATAAATACAGATGCTAAAAATTGCTTTTCATGATGCTGGTTTTACTTAAGTTCCATTCAAAAGAAAAAAAAAATTCCAAAAAAAACCAAAACAACTATTTAGAAAAACAATCATACATTATGTCATTCTTAACAAGCAATTTTTAATATAGCTTTTCTTTTCGAAATTAGAACTATTGCCACATTAGGGCTCAGTTACTAACATTATATTTAGGTGCAGGTTTTACACTGAGCTGCAGCAACCAATCAGCAATTAGCTTTTATCTGTGTAATGCAAGTTGGCATTTGCTCTTAGACCTGCTTAAGTAAAGTGTTGAGCAGCGTTATGTTGTGACTGCAACTCAGCCAAACATAACAGAAGGCAACTGACTCGTCTTTTTCTCCAACCAGCAGTTCAGAGTGTAATTCCCGGCCATGTTGTGTTACTTGTCACTGCCATCACTAGATGTTATCACAACTGTCATTGCAAAATGACTTGCGAGTAAAATTCAGAAACCTTGTTTTGTATTTACCCACTTCCAGATCTCGCTATCATTTCAGCCCTCTCTTTGGAAAACCTCCCAACTTCTTTAATCACAAACACAATGGGCCCACTGCTGCCCCTAAGCCTCCTTCGCTCCCCTAAAAACTGCCATTCATTGCCCCATGCCCCAGTGCAGAGCATTAGATAACGGGACATACCATCCTATGTTATTATTATTATTATTATTATTATCGTTTATTTGTAAGGCACCGCATGGTTTCCGCAGCGCCGTACACAGTACAAACAGTAGACCATACAGGGTAAAACAGTACAGAACATTAAACATAAAATACCAATACTTCAGAAACTCCTGGCAGGCAAATACAGTAGAGACGGAGTGGAAGAACAGGTATGGAGACAGGAGGAAAGATGGGCCCTGCTCATACGAGCTTACATCCTAAGGGAGGGTGAACAAAATCAGGCACAGAAGGGAGCCAGTGAAGCAAGGGGAGAGAAGAAACCACCGTTGCCGTTACCACCGTTACCACCGTTGCGTAGTAAATGTATCAAGCTGAGAGTTTTCCGGTGGGTTTGAAAACCAATCAGATTCTAGCTTTCATTTATTTAGTACATTCTACAAAATGACAGCTAGAATCTGGTTGCTATAGGCAACATCTCCACTTTTCAAACCCACCAGAAAACTCTCAGTTTGATACATTTATGTGTGTATGTGTGATCTATTCTGGTATACGAGATCACAATTCCATACAGTGTATTAAAAATTGCTCATCTTCCCCAAATTTGATGGCCCTAGCTGCCCCTACCCCAACTAACCAAGACCTCACCTAGTTTTGCGTGACTTGTAACAGTTTAAGTTCCGTGTGCTTAATTGTCCCAAAGGTGCTGCATCTATTGTCTTCTATTACTAATGTCAATTTATGCTTTGTTAAGCTTTTTGTTATGCCTGCTCCCCACTATGTAACCCCTCCACTCCCCTCCTTTTTTCTATATCCTTACTCGCTTACTCCATAAAAGTAAAAGTAAAAATCTCAATAAACATAATTTTGTTAAAAAATGTTCATCTTTGTTGCAATCTAAGTGGTCTATTTTTTATTCAACAGAGGTATTTGCAATGATACATAATGCAGTACAGCTGCAATATACTATGCAGGGGCTGCTCTGGGAGCCCCTACGAAGACCCCCTTCCTCCACAAAGACCCCTTTCCTTCCCAAAGATCCCCTTCCCCTCCACAAAGACTTTTTTCTGCACAGCTTACACCCGGGAGGGATCCATTGAAGCTGGATAAGGCTTCAGCTGGATCCCATTAAAAAAGATCAGTAAACAGTAACTGAGAGGATGTTATTTGCAGAGAAAAACGTTGCTTTTCGCAGCTTAATAAATCATCATCAACATCAACATTTATTTATATAGCGCCAGAAAATTCCGTAGCGCTTTATCATAAATAACCTAATGCTTCTGTTCTCATAGAGATCTATGGGGACATGCTGGGAAGTAGTTTAATGTCAATGAAATTTATGACTTCTCCAGCATGAGCCCCTTGTTAAATAATAAGAAGAGCCTTTTGTCAGTGGTTAGACCAGAATTTTGGCTCCTCACCACTTGTTAAATAGTCCCTTAAAAAAGCAACTACACCGAACATTAAACATTTACATATTCCAAAGCCTGGGTATTATTGAGTTAAATAATAAACGTAAAATAACGAAAGCTTTTCTATAAATTTAATAATTTAATAATGGTTAAATGGTTATGTTACCAAAAATCATATATATTGCGATTAGTAGAGGGGATCATCCATGGAACATCTGATTTTTGGGATCAGGGAAAGGACCCCCCACACCTTGCGTCAGGTTAACTGCCAAGTGCCTCTTTTGACTGTTTGTTTTTCCTTACACTGGATCAACCCAAGCAAAATTTCCGACGGGTTGAACTTGATGGACCTGCGTCTTTTCAACCTCCCTAAGCATGTAACTATCTTTACAGATATGTCATGCATTCTACAGTATCTATTCTCTATACTGAAAGTTGTCAAAAGTCTATGGAGCAATGGAACCTATAATGGGAAGAAGAATAGAAGCAGTGCACCACAGCCTAAAGCAGGCCTGTGGAACCTGCGGCCCTCCAGATGTTGTGAAACTACAAGTCCCATGCATGCCCTTCCAGCTATCAACAGGTTGTCTACCGGCAAAGCATGCTGGGGCTTGTAGTTTCACAACACCTGGAGGGCCGCAGGTTGGACAGGCCTAGCCTAAAGCTTCACAATTGCTAATTTGGCACATCTCAGCAGCAGCTTAGTCATTGTCATGAAAACGATTATAACGAATGGAAATAATTAAATCGCTTCTTTTATATTTAACATATGGAAAGTCAGAGTTACTGGAGACGGAAGACAGAATTTCTCTTCTTGTTTTATATCAAATTATCACTGTTGGGGGTTAGTTGTCCATTAAATTGCTTCTCTTTTATCTTTTTTTTTGAGTGTGATAACAAAGAGAAGTTTACTTTTCAACTGTAATAAGCTTTTTGCCGTTTGCAGTTGTGTGAAACACAATTGTCGGCAGCAGTCATTGTGCTACGAGGGAATCTAAAAAAGATATTGTAGTTCTGTAAATGGATTAAACTCTTTCCCTGTAGACCACGAAAGCAAAAACACACGCTTCGTGCATTCAGCAGATTTCAAAAGTCACATTTTCTGAAAAGGGTGCAAGACACATAAATCACCCCTTAGATGCATTGAAAAGATCTGTATTGACTCCACAGGTGACAACAATAGCCAAGATCCTCAAAGACAAAATAAATGTGATTGTGTTTGTGCCCTAGGTTACAGAATCCTGTGTTCTGAGCTTGGAATTGTTTGGTATTTAAGGTCACCTGGGCTTCAGGATGGAATTTTCAAGGTTATTCTTTGTATGAGTAAACGGTCCACATTTTTTAAACCTTGGATTGTACTTAAATTCTCAGAAATTCCATCTAAATACGCTGACACATACTAACAAATACATGTTCCAGCAATCTGCAGTGTGTAAAAGAGTAATATTTGCACCAGACATATGTCAGGTTTACACGTGTACTTACGACCCACAATATTACAGCCATAGCACAGCGATGTGGCTTGACAGTGTTATTAGTAAATACTCGTATTACCCTATTTGTAGACAACATAATCATTTAAGTAGTGTCATTTGCACAAGAGAGAATAATGTCTGGAGAGTTACAAATAAATGCTAAAGTCACATTGCAATATAACATGTAAACACAAATGCAAATACAAAATAATTGAAATATAAACATCGACTTTTCCGCTTTAAAAAGCAGATGGGAATCTCCTTTTTTGCAGTAATCCAAATGGAAAGTCAATTTAAGTAATGCCGCGACTTCATAAAATATAGCTGCAGTGCTAATGAATTAAGCACTGTCAGCTGGAGGGGTCAAGAAGCAATCAGCCAATCAGAAGCAGCTATATAGCGTTGCTGATCCTCATTATCGTGTATCGTTGCACCAGACTTCCAGTACCCGCAAGAGACATATCTGTGTATGCGTCCATGTCTAATTGTATCACAATTTCATGAACACACCCTTACTGTACTTGCAGAAATGCATATCATATGCAAAAAAACAGACCAACTGTAAATGAGCCAATTATCTGGAATGAGCTGCATTTAAAAAAACTGAATATATCTCTTTATATATAATTGTGATTAGCATTGTGGAGATGATCTGCTGCTGCTAAGTAAACTCAGGGCCTGCTAATCCTTTTGTGAATTTATGAAATAAAATAAAAAATGATGGCAGAGTGACAGGCAGCTGGCCAATGCTGCTTATCAGTATGCCACTAGCTCTCTGCTAGAGTTGGTGCCAGCAGAAAAATTAATCCTTCCAACTCTCCTTTATTGAATCAATACATTTCCCTCACCTTGCCTTTGAAGCATATTGAGCCCAACAAAATATTTTTTGACCTAAATGGTAAATAGTAAGTGCTGTATCTGGGCCCGAGGTTTTCAGCCATACCCATAGCTATGACAGTTTATTCTGTGCTGGTTGCCCAACTATTTTCTACATGATCTTCCAGCTAATTTTTTCAAGATAGCCAGGTGTCCAACCATGCCCGTGATACAAGCCGGGGTGCCAGTGCATGGCCCAGGCCGTGCCCTCGTAACCGAGAATGGTCACCAAGTCTCTCAATTCTGGTGACATCTCATACTTCTCTGACAATGGCAGAATTTTTGTAATGTGAAGTGCATTATCCAGTTTTATTTCACGTCTCTAATTACGAGATATATTGTATCTTAGTTTTTTCCGAAGTTTTGTTAATACTTAAGAAGGAACTTCATCCTCTCTGTATTTTAATGTGTGTGTGGTTATCGAAACTATAAACTAGACAGAAAAAAACAGAAGTTAAGACAGCCAAAGATGACAAGGTGTTGGTATCGCTGCTTGTTTCTGCCCACTTCCCAAAAGATACCATATGTCGTGGCGAGGGATGGGGCCTTCCACAAATAGCTGCCTAAATATAGAAACAAAAAGAAAAACACATTTAGGTCACTCATCTGAAATCACATGGAAACAGAAAAATATATACGGAGATGGGAACAAATATTTGTGCAAGTTTAGACCTTTATCTGATTATTATTTTAGGATTCCTAATTTCTGCATCTTAAACTTTGGAATCTAGGGGCCTGAGTCATTAAGGAGAGCAAAGCATAAAAAATGAGTAACTTTGCACCTGGGCCAAACCATGTTGCATTGCAGAGGGAGGTAAATTTTAAATGTGGGGACAGATTGATAGTTGGGATAGGACATGTCCTAGGTCAACTTTAAATTTCAGTGTAAAAATAAAGCTATCAAGTTTTTGTGTGCTGGATGAAAAAACAGCCAGTATTTATCTTATGTGCAAAATAATAAACTCATTTGCACCCCGTGCATTTACTCCTTTTCTTTTGCCTTATTTTCCTTAATGAATCAAGCCCTATGTAGCAGTGTGTTTCACATAAATATCTGACTTGAATTATACCTTTTTCTACAATTAAAAATCCTCAATTAAAAGTCTGCAAGTTTTCTTTTATTATGCACTATGAAAGTACTGGTAGAATTACAGTTTGAAGGCACAAGGGTTTTTGCGGTCTCACCACAGAGATGCTAATTAAATTTTTTTTTTTTTACAGTGAGAAGGCAGAGAATATTTTAGAGTTCGGCATTATCAAAAGGGCAACTTAATCTGACGTGGGAAGCGTGCTGCTGAAAGTTAACTTAGTGTGTTACGTAGGTGCCAAGCACTTTAATGAGCATGCCAGGTCGCTATAGCCAAAAATCATATATGTTGTCCACTGCATAGTATAAAAAGTAATTCAGTAGCACAATATTTTTCGTTGCACGTAATTACAGCAAAAATGGTTAAACACTGAACACTTTATTGCCAAGTTTGACAAACAAAATATGTACTTATTGCAGCGTGGAGTTTAATATTTGGCATGAGCGATATGGTAAAAATAAAGTACTTTTTTTATCACACTGAAAATGTAAATATCTATTGCGCATGATATGAAAAAAGAAATGCCATGTACATGAGACCTAACCAGTGGCAGACCTACCACCCCTGCCATAGGCAAACCGAAGGGGGGTGGGGGTACTAGTGCCTGGAAACCCCCCTCTAAGCCTGGGGCACTGTATAATTGAGTTGGCTGAATCCTGCCCCCACTTCACACGGCTCTGCTTGAAAAGGGAGAGCTGTGTGCACCTAACAGTAGTGCATGCAGCATTGTCCGTGTATATTATAGGGATAGGAAGAGTTGGAGAGCAGCCAAGCAATGTCTAATATTATATCCACGCCCCCATGCATGCTGGTCACGCCCACTGGTGGCGTGGTGTTAAAACCCCCCTCTACAATTCCTGCATTTGCCCCTGCCTGCAGGGGGTACGGCATGGTTCCTCGCCATCACAGCTATGAATGCCGTAATATTCTTTGACGTGTTTAAAGCGTGAGTCTCGTTGGCCAAATTTCCGCTCCTCAACGGGAGCATATTGAAGACGAGAGTAACTGTAAAAGTCGCTAAAGCTAATATTTTTTTTTTTTTTAATTTTAGCTCTAACTTGTTCAGTCTTTATTTTGATCCTGGAATCACATTGTTGGTAATTGTAATTCGACAAGAACTCGAAAAACCACATGATACCAGATAAAGCCTAGACCTGTGAATTTTCTTTTTTAACTGACAACAGAGCGAATCTTTCAAAGTGTTCCGTTGAGTAAGCGTCTGAACGGAGAGAGCAGTACCTGGTTTCATCTCCTCCGTGACCCTCTTTCTTCATATTGAGCTATTATAAAACGTACAAGTAAACAGAATAATCAAGGCCTTGCGAGTGTCATTGATAAACTGTAAAAGCAGCAGGAAACTAGCAATCTTTCTACTAGATGATCATTTGGCAAAAGCAAGACATTAAGAAAGCTAAATGAGTTGCAGCACAGACCCAGAGACATAAAAAGCCGAGTAACACTGTCTATGTGTTGCTCGCTGTTATTTAAAGAAAGTACTGAAACAGCAGAGATTCCAAGTGACATCACGCTAAGATCACACTTCACCCTGAAGGATTTGTTAGCAGAGAAATCTTTCACGTACTTAATTTACTTTCAGTTATGGGACAATTTGGAAAACAGTGTTACTCCCCACATAACTGTGTTTTTGTTTGCTTTTTTTTTTTTTAAAAAAGAAAGAATTGCAATAATCAGAATATTTATTTTAAACCATGTCTAATATTAAATATTACAATTCATTTAATTAGAAAAAAATGCTTTATTGGGATTATATATAGATTTTTGGTGGAGGGTGCTTCTTCAGTGGAGTATCATTGTCAGACCACGCTAAGAGGGTGAGTTAAAGTTGTTAACTCCTTTGTATTTTGAGTTGCATGCATCTTAAAATGCATAAAACCGGGCAGTACGGTGGCTCAGTGGTTAGCACTTCTGCCTCACAGCGCTGGGGTCATGAGTTCAATTCCCGACCATGGCCTTATATGTGTGGAGTTTGTATGTTCTCCCCGTGTTTGCGTGGGTTTCCTCCCACACTCCAAAAAACAAACTAGTAGGTCAACTGGCTGCTAACAAATTTGACCTTAGTCTGTGTGTCTGTCTCCTCTGTCTGTGTGTGTGTTAGGGCAGGGACTGATGTGAGTGAGTTCTCTGTACAGCGCTGCGGAATTAGTGGCGCTATATAAATTGATGATGATGATAGATGCTTCATGAGCGTTTATACGGCAATCATCATCATGAACTTGTAACCTGCACCCTAAACCGTGAAGGTGCAGAATTTGCACTTAATAAGAAACATATTTCAAAAATCATGTAACCCAAGATATACATCTGCCCACCTTTACTGTATCCTAGGTGCTATAAAAAAACAAATTGGTATATACGTTATCTCAATATGATTGCAACCAGTTATTTATTCATTGGGTACCTCATTATTAATAAAATCAACCGACTTCTGTGGCATCTCTCAAAGCAACCACCCCACTTAGAAGATGTATTTCTTTAAATAGCAAGTTAAGTACTTTTCATCCTGTGCTATCCTCCAACAAATCATCATCACCTTTTCAAAAGCTCTCTTGTTGGCAGCCAGAGACACACAGCCAGTCTGTTACACGGACACAGGTTCACAGCTCTCAGTATATCATGTGATGGCAGAGCGGGGAGAATGAGGATGTCACAGTGCAAACAGAGCTCACAGGGGCGTTCCAAAGCCTCTCTGCTCATTACATCATGTGCCATGTGACTGTGGCTTCCGTGGTAGTCCAGAATCATTAATCATTAATAGCAGCTAGAAAAACAAAATACAGGAATTCTTATAATTTGACACTGTGATTTGCATTGAAAAACACATTATTTTTTCATGGGATTAATTCAGAATAATGATATCATCTTTCACTGACCTATGACTGTTAACTGTTTCTAGTGCATCATCAAGTCAAGCAAGGGACGTGTGAGGTTGTTGCAGTTCATCGATGCTGCAATAAAAATCGCATCGAAGAGAGATCGCAGACTGTGAAATGCTCGTGCTTCCCAGGGCAGGTAGCTGGCACTACCAGGGCACAGCCGTCTTGTGTGGAAGGTAAGCAAGCATAAAATGTTATAATTTCCTCACACATTGTTTGTTCTATGTCAAAGTAGTCAAGTGCCACTATTTTACTGCAGTCTTACACAAGTATGTCTATGATAGCCCCTTCCCCTTCCTTCAGCCCACCCCACATCACCCCAATCTTAACTCAGTTTACTAAAACCTGAGCCTAGCTACCACCTTAGAATGTATCTAACATACCCATGATGACCACTTTAAACATCATTTATATTAAGTGTCTTTGCTTACACCTGGAAAATACTACCCAATTATTGGTATGATTCAGTTTTAGTCAACATTACTTTAAATACTCACATATTATAGACAGAGAACCTCAATTACCTGCATATTTAGATTCACTAACGTGTGTACCTATCCTCAGCACACAGTAGAGGCAGCCGGTTTAATGACGGAACCAATACTGGCCGTAGATTCAGTAGGTACTAATGACAAAAGATGAATAAACTGGCTGCCTCCAGTGAACCACAGTACAAAGTGCACTTGATGCACACTGCAAACTGGTTTGGTTTTGTCCTGATGTGCCTAGATCTCTTCCTTTGTCTCTTATCTTGTGTGTTCAACTGGCTCTCTTTCTTCCCCTTGGATGAATGTCCAAAAACCAACTAAAGCTCAACATCTCCTAAACTGAGCTCATCTCTGCCCCTTTCAACATCTCTCTCAACATTGGCAGCACTCTCCTGTCCCTCAGAACTGCTGTCTTGGGGCTAGATTTACTAAACTGCGGGTTTGAAAAAGTGGAGATGTAGCCTATGGCAACCAATCAGATTCTAGCTTTCATTTATTTAGAGCATTCTACAAAATGACAGCTAGAATCTGATTGGTTGCTATAGACAACATCCCCACTTTTTCAAACCCGCAGTTTAGTAAAAATACCCCTTGGTGTCAACCTCAACTCTCTCCTCTCAGTTACGACTTCATATTTATATTGTCAGGATATGATATTTTTCACATTAAATGCAACCAAAGTTCTCATCTACTCTCTCATTAGCTCTCATCATCGACCCCCTGAGAAGCATCCATCTCAACCTATTATCCATCCTGGACACCCGGGATTTTCTCCTCCCGCTGCTCTTCTTCTCCTTTCCCACTATTCCAGTCCCTACACTTTCTCCCCATACCCTACAGAATCTAATTCAAACTCCTGACCTACAAAGACCTTATCTAGTCTTCCAAACCTTACATTCCTGACCTCATCTCACTGACTTCATCTCCTTACAGACTTCATCCTGCCCTTCCATGGAGCGTTCTCACATACCCACCATTCTCTCACCTCATTCCTCTTGCACTCGCCCAGCCTGCCGTGCCCAGACCATGTTGTATCAGACTCCTGTTTCATCCTCATTCCTCCCTAAAGTTCTGTTCCTGGAAAATGCATCTGAAAACTAGAAGTGCGCTTAGGTGTACAGAGAGGTGGAACAGTCTGAAAAGGTGCAGAGCGCAAAGCGTAAATGTTACATCAACAGTCCAACCTCCAATCACTTTAAAACCACTCATTTCATTAAATAAAACGTTTCTGTTTTCACTCCTAAAGTACTGCTTGGTTTAGCCTCATTTATGCCGTAAATAAATCACGAGGAGACATCAAGACTATCTTCTACTTCTCTCTACTTCTGGGCATTTTAGATTGGGCAAATTGTGTCTAGAATTGGACCTCCACTGAAAGGCACACAATGTGTCTCACTAACAGTATAGGATAAGATCCAATCTCTGTCATTCCAGATCTGGTGCAAATATCAAGTCCTTTTGCGGAGTGAAAATGGTCGCATGCCACTCCACACAGCAAAGAAACGCCCCTGAAAATCCAGTGACTCCAACTCTTTATCTTTTTTCAATAACCGCACTCTACAGAATGAAATCTTGGCTTTGTATTGCTCTGAAAAGTTAGATGCAGCACTGTGCTTACTCTGTACAATGCAAGGAATGATCTCGCTCCACCCAACTCCTTCCCTTGAACTGTGCAAACTGCCACTCATACTTGCCTACTGAACCGGAATGTCCGGGAGACTAAAGAGTTCTCTCGGACTCCCAGCAGAGTAGGCCATTCTCCTGGGTTCCGCATCCCTTCTGTTGGAAGTTGGCGGGCTGGACTTTGATGCCAATTGCGTCATTGCGGAGGAAGAGTTGAAGTCATAATTGCCACCATCATTGCCAGTGTCATCAAGCCCAACGAACTTGTCTTGACGGGAGATCCAAAAAGTAGCCTCCGCAAACACAGCTATTTTTGACTGCAAACCTATGCACTTTGGCAGAATTCTAGGCTCCCTTGCACAAATTGAGGTGCTTGGCCACTCCAGAGCTGATTTTACACTTTAGCTCAACTTTTTTTGCACTTCGCAAGTGGCGTTCACTGTCTGTAGGTGGTGCGTACCCTTTAATACGACTGTAAGCTTATTTTTGCCTTTTTAGCTGATGCATATATTACCCCTATTGGGGTGGATAAGATATTGCTGGGAAACTGAGCTATATTTCCAGTGAGCCTGCATTCAGCTTAACTAACACAACGTGACATTTTGCTGTGAGGTCTACATTTATTTTCCTGGTGATTTTTTCTCTCTCTGAAATTGAAATAGTCTACATTAAGTTCTAATAGAGGCAATCGATCATATACAACTGCATGAATATGTTTACGCTCTTTCATATATGTGTTAATAGGAACAGCTGGCAAAATGCACTATAGCTTTGAAGACATACATTAATGTGTCAACATTGATCCAGCAAGTTTTACTCATTGTGTATATGTTTTTCAATCTATATTCCTTGCTTGAATACATATTTACCGAAATGGGCAATGAGTCTTCAAGTTAAAGGGGAACCCCACCTAAAACATAATATTTGTACAATAAGACCCCTTCTAGTAGAACAGTGAGGTTCAATGCTCTAGGTCCCATTCTATGACCTTGGCTCATTAACTCATTCAACCAGTCAACAATAATTCTACTAAAGGTAAAACATAACAAAAATGCAAAATTACTATTATATGAGTGTGTATTTTATAATTCTGATATTCTATTGAGATTTAAACAGGCAACATGTTTACATTAAGTCTATTGAAGGGAAATTTTTCTTTGCACTTTTCGCCTACTGAACTAGATGGCTGTAGTGTTACTTATGACTCCCTTGTTGTTATATAAATGGACATGTTTTATATACAGTTGAGTTGGGCTGAGAATTTTGGGCTGTTTAAAGTCTAATTGCGCACAAAACTCCTTTTTTATTAGCTAAGAATGAAGTCGAATGAATTACGCCAGAAAATCTCCTCTATTTGATCTCCTTTGAACATCCTATTTGACAAAATAAATTGCACCACAAAAACACTACTCACCTGATCTTGTTTAATCCTTGGATTTATCAGGTCTATACGCTGGGAATGGTCCTCACCAGTGGATCATCTATGCTGCTCAGGTTGACCATTTTAAAACTGATAAGGGTGTTTGTTGATCCCTGAGAATAGTCTGTCTGCTTTAGAACAAAACACTGTTTTAGTATGCCTCTTACCAGGTAATGTGCACCACTCTTCCCTCATGGACCAACCACATTGAGATATACATAGATCTAGAGTACCACGTTTATAGGCTCAGGAGAAAAGAGTTGGCATGGCAGACACTGAAAAAAACCTTAATTCATGCACTCATTATCTCCCGCATCGACTATTGCAATTCCCTCCTTACTGATCTTCCCAAAGTCAGACTTGAACCCCTACAATCTATTTTGCACGCAGCGGCTAGATTGATTTTCTTTGCAAACCGTTCTTCCTCTGCTGAGCCACTCTGTCAGTCTCTACATTGGTTGCCTGTATTTCAACAAATCCAATACAAAATTCTTGTACTAACATATAAGGCCGTCAACAAAATTGCACCGACTTACATTTCCTCACTTGGCTCAAAATATCTCCCAACTGGACACCTCCATTCTGCACAAGCGTTCTCTGAAAACCCACCTCTTCAGACAAGCTTATGATATTCCTCAACCACCATCTTAATCTCCCTAGGTTATCCTATTACCACCCTCTACACAGTTAACACAAGGCAACAACCCTCTGACTAACATTGCTACACACACAGCTCACTCAATATTTTTACCTTTGCATTCTAACTGGTCCAGTGTGCAATATGATGTAGCACGTGCCCTTGTGTTTCAAACTCCCATTGTCCTATAGATTGTAAGCTTGCGAGCAGGGTTCTCTTACCTCTCTGTCTGTATGTATTACCCAGTAATGTTTTATTAATTTCTGTTCCCAATTGTAAAGCGCTACGGAATTTTCTGGCGCTATATAAATAAATGTTGATGATGATGATGATGAGGAACGAGCAAGAAACTCAAACTTCCCTTGTGTGTATTGAATGCAGTGTCCGATTAGAGCCACAGAAGTACCAGCCAGGTGATACATTGACTACACACCTCCGAGCACACTGAGTCAATACGATGGGTCCAATCTTCTGGCAATTACAGATCCCCTCTCTACATGTGGCCCTGTGGAGTCTGTGTTCAAGTAATGAGAGGGGAAACACCACAGTATTACAGGTGCAGGGCCTAATTAATAAGAGACCTATTTTAAAATATAAGGTATAAGAACAGCCTTTTATCCCCCTCTGGATCACACTCTGGAATGTGAGCCTTTTAACTTGTCAATATACAACACAACAAACTGTTGAACTAGGATCCTCCACAGTGAATCTGTCTCCATGGAAAACTAATGCCCTACTGTATTTTATATAGAAGTCTGGGGAAAACCTCCACTATGATATAAAAAAATGATCTTTTATAGGTCACAGCCAAATATCCCAAATATCTCTAGATCACATGATATGGTAGAACTAATCCTCCCATTTGAAAGTATCTGCAAAAATAATAAGGGGTTATAATATACCGAATGGCACCAATTCTACAATTCCGGCTTTCAGCTGCTGTGTGATGGTCTGATCAGTACTGTGCACAGGACTTCATTTACCAAAAGGCAAACTAGGCACACTGCTAGGGCAGCAGTGCTCAGAAATTGTTACACATTTCTTTATTACAATTGCAATTACAGCACTGACTGTGGGACTTGTTTTACAGTAGGTGTCCTGTAGACTGTTGTTTTCTAGGGCACGCATTTCTTTATGTTAACTATATTTACTTTTTTTCTACTTGATTGTCACCAACCACTAATTTTTCACAGTAAAAATAATGAAGGAGAATTGTTGGATTAAGGGATGTAGTATATCACATAGTTAGACTGTATTTACCCACAATGTGAAAATCCGCATCCACTTTAGACACAGCCCGGACTGCAATGAAAACAGGATTCTCCTCTGTGAATATTGAAATCAAAGTATAATTCACCCTGCTTTCTGGTGTATGTAGTTCCACAGTAAGATATCATAGTCGACTCTCACTGTATCAATCTATCTATTGTTTTCTCTGTCACTCTCCCTCTGCAAACAACATGTTGTATCTCCAACGCTGACCCGTAGAGGGAGCTTTCTTTGCATGTAAATGAAACTCAGTTCTTGAATATATTAAATCCGTGTACATTTTATCACAGTAACCCATGCACTGCTTCCTGCAGAATTGAAGGTTGCGACAGAAATCATTGTGTAGTGATTTTGTCTCATACATAATATTCCCCAACACAAGCCCTGTAACATAATCTACTACAGTAAATGAATATTTCGTAACTGCGCTTCGCTGGTCTCTGTGTTATGTTTGTATTAATGATGTTTCCTGTTGCTTCTCAATCTGTTCCATTATAAAACAAGGCAATTCATCTTTTCCTCTGTGTTCATTTTGTTAACAGTGTTTTAAATCATCTATGAATAAGAGTTCTAGAAAGAGGTTTTGATTTATGTCAGTATTCCATTCTTCCATGTTCGCAGTGATTATTATATTTTCCTCTCGAGACAATGACTTTAGCACCGATACAGAGTTTGCATTGGGATTCAGACTGGCATAAGATTTGACCCGCTGCAATTCTGTTTTGGAAGGTGGCAGATATAAGACTTTTATTGTCATTCAATAAATATCCACAATTGTGTATGGCATGGGGAGGTAAAGGCTGCAGTATTTTGTAGTAAACGGGAACCTCCAATCCCCATTAAATTAACATTATTTCCTTTTGGTAGAAAATAAGCATGTATTTAAGCTGTTTGTAACCCATGTGCTTGTGAGCTGGAGATTTCAGCTGGCATGCATCAATTTAGTTTGAAGGACAGTAGTCTGAGTTCTCATATTCTCCTCCTCTAAGTAACGACTGTGATAGAACTTGGCAAGCACACCTATCCGTAGTTAATTTGCTTTTCAACCACTAACCCCTTAAACTACATTAAAAAGTAGTTTTTGTTAGAAAGTGGCACAATCTATTATTCATGAGTTAACACATGCCACTAGTACAATAAATTGTATAGGTAAATGCTCAACGCAAGAAAAGTACATGTAAAATATATTAAAAGGACATCACTAAAACATGTATAAATGCCACGTTTGTTTCATGCAATTTGCCCATCTTCCCAGAACATATGTGTGAATGAACTCTAAAATTTGCAAACAAACTAAATGTACAACCATAACACATGGACGGTAATTTCGTGCATTCAACGCAAGTTCTTTAAAAACTGGTAAACTGAAAGCCCAAAAATTAATGTAAACGTTTGGGCAGCACAGTGGCCTAGTGGTTAGCACTTCTGCCTCACAGCACTGGGGTCATGCATTTGATTCCCAACCATGGCCTTATCTGTGTGGAGTTCGTATGTTCTCCCTGAATTTGCATGGGTTTCCTCCGGGTGCTCCGGTTTCCTCCCACACTCCAAAAACATACTGGTAGGTTAATTAGGTGCTATCAAAATTGACTCTACTCTCTCCCTCTCTGAGAGTGTGTGTCTATATTAGGGAATTTAGACTGTAAGTTCCAATAGGGCAGGGACTGATGTAAATGAGTTCTCTGTACAGTGCTGCGGAATTAGTGGCGCTATATAAATAAATTATGATGATGATGACAATAAAACAGTCTTTATAAACTTTAAAGCAACAATCCCATGAAAAAATTGTGTTTTTTTAACATAAATTACTGTGGCAGGCTATCAGAAGAATCTTGGTAGTAGACATTTCCCCTTGGCTTGTTTCTTCAGGCTGCTATTAATGATTTATAATTATGTAGGGTTTTCCTAGTGTCTTGTGACTACCATGGCAACCACAGTCACATATCTAATGATATAGTGAGCAGAGAGGCTTTAGGACGGCCCTCTGAACTCAATTTGCTCTGTGCACTGGAAAATCCCCTTTCTCCTGCCTCCCCTCCTCTGCCATTACAGGACATGCTTACAGCTGAGAGTCTGCGAGTGTGACTGGCAGCCATAGTTGTCTCCCCTCCAGAGACATTTTGAAAAGGAGATCGTGATTTGAAGGAGGGCAGTTAAGAAAAATAACATTGTTAAAAGGTACTTAATTTGATATTTTAAGGAAAAAAGTCTATATGGGATTGCTGCTTTAAAGTTCCACTAAACCTAAAAAGCAAATTGATTTACGTAAAATAACTATTAGCAACAGTCACAAATATATATGCGAAAGATACAGGAGCCAATCAGAAGCGAAGATAGTTGATTCTTGCGTGAAATATTTCCCCAACCTGTCAGTTAACCCATTGTGGAATACTGCAGCCAAACTTTGTTAACCTCATTTTAGCTGAAACATAAATGTAGATGGAAACATTCTATTAGGTGTGGAATCTTTTACATGTTTGTAAATATTAGTAGTAGTTCTTGCATATGAGGCAACTTGTCTTTAATTTTACTAGTCCTTTAAGTATATATTTACAGCCATGGCCATAAGTTTTGAGAATGACACAAGTATTGGTTTTCACAAAATTTGCTGCTTCAGTGTTTTTAGACCTTTTTGACAGATGTCTCTATGGAATACTGAAGTAAAATTACAGGCATTTCATAAACGTCAAAGGCTTGCATTGACAATTACATTAAGTTTATGCAAAGAATCAATATTTGCATTGTTGACCCTTCTTTTTGAAGACCTCTGCAATTCGCCCCGGGCATGTTGTCAATCAACTTCTGGGTCACATACTGACTGATGGCCGCCCATCCTTACCTAATCAATGCTTGGTGTTTGTCAGAATTTTTGGGGTTTTTGTTTGTCCACCCACCTCTTGAGGATTGACCACAAGTTCTCAAAGGGATTAAGGTCTTGGGAGTTTACTGGCCATGGACCCAAAATTGTGATGTTTTGATCCCCGAGCCACTTAGTTATCACATTTGCCTTATGGCAAGGTGCTCCATCATGCAGGAAAAGGCATTGTTCATCACCAAACTGTTCTTGGATGGTTGGGAGAAGTTGCTCTTGGTTGATGTTTTGGTACCATTCTTTATTCATGGCTGTGTTCTTAGGCAAAATTGTGATTGAGCCCACTCCCTTGCCTGAGAAACAATCCCACACATGAATGGTCTCAGGATGTTTTACTGTTGGCATGACACAGGACTGATGGTAGCGCTCACCGGACAAGAATTTTTCCAGATGTCCCAAACGATCTGAAAGGGGGTTCATCAAAGAAAATGACTTTACCCCAGTCCTCAGCAGTCCAATCCCTGTAGCTTTTGCAGAATATCCATCTGTCCCTGATGTTTTTCCTGGAGAAAAGTGGCTTCTTTGCTGGCCTTCTTGACACCAGGCCATCCCCCAAAAGTCTTCGTTTGCACTGGTGGTGCTCCGATCCCACAGCTGAATCAAATTTAGGAAACAGTCCTGGCATTTGCTGGACGTTCTTGGGCACCCTGAAGCCTTCTTCACAACTATTGAACCTATCTCCTTGAAGTTCTTGATGATCCGATAAATGGTTGATTTATTTGCAATCTTACAAGCAGCAATATTCTAGCCTGTGAAGCCCATTGTTTGCAAAGCAATGATGACTGTACATCTTTCCTTGCAGATAACCATAGTTAACAGAGAAAGAACAATGATTTCAAGCACCACCCTCCTTTTAAAGCTTCCAGTCATTATTCTAACTCAATCAGCATGGCAGAGTGATCTCCAGCCTTGTCCTCATCAATACTCTCACATGTGTTAACGAGAGAATCAGTGACCTGATATCAGCTGGTTGTTTTGTGGCAGGGCTGAAATACAGTGGAAATGTTGTTTTTGGGCTAAAGTTCATTGTCATGGCAAAGAAGGACTTTGAAATTAATTGCAATTCATCTGATCACTCTTCATGACATTCTGGAGTATATGCAAATTGCCATCATAAAAACTGAGGCAGCAGACTTTGTGAAAAATAATATTTGTGTCATTCTCAAAACTTCTGCCCATGATTTTAAAACATTTTTTCTGATTTTACAAAATATTTAAAATTTTTGCAAAGAAGTTGTTCATTATAGTTAAACCATTTGGTAGGCGATAACATTCTCTGAAATCCTGCTGTATATTCTATATAATGCTTATAGAAAGGCCGCACTTTCTTCTAAACATGTCTACACTTTTTGATAGAGGATATATTAGGCCAAGGTTCTATCTTCTGCTGAAGTAATTTATCTTCCTCTCCTTCATCCGCCGAGCATCTACTCAGACATGCTCTTTCACACCACTGTCGTCTTTCATCTAGCTTTTCTTTCATAGTTTCGTAATTCTTCTGGATCTCTGCTCACATCGGACATATTCCTGTTTTAAGATTGTTTCAACAGATAAAAAGTTCAGTACTTATATTTTATGGGGGTTTTTTTGAACCTTTTACAATTTTTCTTAAAGGGGAAGGAAACCAGTGCTTATATTTATCTCGATTGGCTGAGGGATTTGGGTGTAACCATCATAAACTCATCTCACATACTACTCTGAGGGGTAGATGTGTCAAACATTCTAAAAAGGAAAAGTGGAGGTGTTGGCCATAGCAACCAATCAGATTCTAGCTATTATTTATCTAATGCATTCTAGAAAAATATAGCTAGATTCTGATTGGTTGCTAACGCCTATCGCTGAGAGTCCTTATTCGGACAAGTACACCCCGCTTCTAAGTTTGTTTACAATAAAAATTTTGATGAGGATGTGTCTTTCACCCCCTTTAAAACTGCATTCCCGAATGTGGTGAAAAATCACACTTCCCCCCTTCCTTCTCTCTCCTCAGTTCAGATGAAAGACTGAGTTGTTTGGCCCTGCAAAGGGATGTGTGGCTGCGTGGACCAAACCTTGTGACTTATTATTGATCCATGTGCCACGCCCTCTTTCAGGCGCCATTTTAGAATGCCCCAAAGAAGCAGCACTCTAATGCCTAAACGGGAATGCAGATTTTTTTTTTTGAATGCTAGTTACGTGTTTTTTATTGTGATTGACCAAAATCGGTTTGAAGAAGGGAAATAGTATAGTGCTATAGAATGCGTGAGTGACAACCAATCAGACGCCACCCTATGTACTGTAGAACTAAATACTCCCCCCTTCAAACCTCTGCCCACTTAACACAGTGAAAACAAGTGATTGGTATTTATGCCAGGCGCATACATAACCCCTCAGGGCAGTATGGTACTTTAGTGGTTAGCACTTCTGCCTCACAGCACTGGGGTCATGAGTTCAATTCCCAACCATGGCTTTTTCTGTGTGGAGTTTCTATGTTCTCCCCATGTTTTCGTGGGTTTCCTCTGGGTGCTCCGGTTTCTTCCCACACTCCAAAAACATACTGGTAGGTTAATTGGCTGCGATCAAATTGACCCTAGTCTGTATGTGTGTATGTTAGGGAGCTTTGTCTGTAAGTTCCAATGGGGCAGGGACTGATGTGAGTGAGTTCTCTATACAACGCTGTGGAATTAGTGGTGCTATATAAATAAATAGATGAAAAATCAGTACAGCTCATTAAGATGCCCTCTGCTTAACCTGTACAAAATTGCATATAAGCATTATCGCTGTCTGGAAAATGCTATATTAATTGGCACAAATTAGTCTACCCCCCCGATATATCAAGACCACACCCAATAAACCAATATATTACTCGCCCATGAAACTTTTCCAATAGACACATCCTCCTTTGACCACCACACCCTCAAAAATTGGGATTATTTCCTGTTGGATCTGTTATGTCTGTTGCACTCGATAAAGAGGTTCTGCCTACTTGCATTAAGTATTAGTAGAGATTCCACAATGCAATTTATAACACAGAGACATGAAGTAAAACACACTTTGAGCTTTTATAACTTGTCATTTGTTTAGCATACACATGCCCCTAATAATTACTGACAAACAGATATAGCATATACACTAAAAATAAGCATAGAAACACAGGAGTGTGAAATAAATCTAGCTACAAAAGAAACTTCCCGAAGTGGGAGTTTTCTGCTTATGTAAAACTGAAAAGGACTTTCTGTTTTATTTTGAAGATTAGTAAAATTACAGTATGTCAGCCATGCTGGTGTCAAGCCATCAATTGTATACATCAGAGCGTGTCTTTGAACTAGTAATTATTATGTGTAACAACACAATGTATCGTGTAATTTTCCGCTGAGCGTAAGCAATGCCTGAACACTCTCACTATAGTTAGGCCTATTGTGGCTATTTAAATAACTTGCTACTAATTACAGTGGGTATTTAACTTTCTATTTGCACAGACAATTTAGTTTTAATGTATTCTATACATTTTTTTTTAATAAACATGGACATGGATAATTAGTTTCTTACAAAATGCAAGAGGGCTGCCCACAGAAACACATGAAAGAGAAACGTAACACAGAAATGAAAGGGTTTCTGCACTTAAATAAAAAATGTAGCTATGTACTAACCAAGGACATAGCATAGTAGAATAGCCGTACTTGCTGAAATTACTCAAAGTGGTTTGAAATTGAATCAAATACGGCTAGATCGAGATCAAAGCTCTTTGACCTGGTTTGTTTTGGGGTTGGCTGCCATGGCCAAATTTGCAGTTCTGAGATAAAAGAACATAGCAATAAACCTTTTTTAAGTAGAACACAGAACATTACTGTGTTGAAGTTCAGAGATCGCTTTTGGAATGTAAAGCCATTAAAAATATTCCAGTCTGGGAGGGGAGACCTCCTTGCTGCCTCCTAGGGGCATGGCCATTTGAATTGTGTCTGTCGAACCATACTAATTTTGTCCTATTACAGCAGGGGGCAGGGCCAGGATGACGCAGTTAGCCCCGCCCCCACCCACTTCACCAACGAAGAGGCCAGGATCCGGGAGGTTGCCCTGCTAATCATGTTATATACATCTAAAAAAGATTTCCAGAATTCGCACATATATCACACAAGACACTGCAAAAACCTTAATGCATGCACTTATCATCTCCCGCATTGACTATTGCTATTCCCTTCTTACTGGTCTTCCCCAAAACAGACTCAAACCCCTAAAATCTATATTGCACGCAGTGGCAAAATTGATTTTCCTTGCAAATCGTTATTCCTCTGCTGAATCACTCTGTATGTCTCTACACTGGTTGCCTGTTTTCTACAGAATCCAATATAAAATACTTTTACTAACCTACAAGGCCATGAACAAAGCTGCACGTTCTCTGAAAACTAACCTCTTCAGACAAGCTTATAATATTCCTCAACCACCCTCTTAACCTCCCTACATTACCCTATTACCAACCATTACACTATTTCACACAAGACAACTACCCCCTGATCAACAATGTTGTGTGACGGGATCATTTAGCTTATGAGTCACTTTTACCTTTGCAGTCTGGCTGGACAGAAATGCAAAATGTAGACTTAGCCTCATATCTCAAACTCCCATTGTCCCATAGATTGTAAGCTTGCGAGCAGGGCCTTCTCACCTCTTTGTCTGTTTTACCTAGTTTGTTTATTAGTTTACTGTGTTTGTCCCCAATTGTAAAGCACTACGGAATATGTTGGCGCTACAGAAATAAATGATGATGATGCTCTCTTGGGAGTCCAGGAGAACTCCCAAAAATTCGGGAGTATCCCAGACATTCCAGAAGAGTTGGCAACTATGGTTCAAACCCGTTCCCCTTGCTCGAACCTAGTTGACATTTTTTAATATTTCGAAAGTGTAAGAATTTATTGCAAAAATTTAAACTTTAGAGTCAATTTGACAAGTCAGTTTAAAGAATTTGAAACAAATACAAGAACCTATAATAACTACCTTCTGTCCCCTGTAATCCAGTGAAAATGCGGCATGTCCTTTCATTTCCAAGGATTATGTATGAATACACTCATCTGTAGAGCCATCTATAACTTACATTTTAGTTTAAACATCATCTGCATCTACTTTAAGGGATTGTTCCATAGTAATCACCGTCACTTCGGTTAATAAAATATGTGTTCACTATGGAGAGCATTCAAAATGAACAACTATAGATCAAGTGAGATTAAACTTTTAATTAATCAAATTATAGGTCGGTGATGGGCATCAGGCGGCCCTTAAGCTGGGTACACACTACAGAAATTTCGACCAACTTTTTATGCAGAGCGATTTTACGTTCGATCGATGATGCGATCGCTTGGTCCATGGACTGCATACACACTAGCCTTGTTTAGGACGATAAAGGGAAGAGCGGACGTCCCTTTAGCGACTTTTTACAGCCATGTTGTCGTGAGCAATGACTGTAATTTCGTACTCACTGTTGTGGATTGGTCGGAAGTTTATACACACTGCACAGCGGAAACGAGATTGGACGGAAAATATTAAACGGTACGACCAACCAAATGAGGCGATAATCGTCCATTTGGGCAGACTTTCGACCATCGTGTCGCTGCACACACTGACCCGACTTTTGAACGAGCGGTCGTATGTCGGCTGTTTGAGCCGATTATTGGATGAAAACAGTGTAGTGTGTACCCAGCTTTAGACTTCACCTGTGGCCCCCAGCTCCGTTCTGCTTTATTATCAGATGTGCTTGTTATAGCTTGTAACACTTGTGTTAAATGCTTCTGGTATGTTATTACAGATAGGTATCTAAACTGCAGGTAGCTGTGATGACCAGCTGCTGGGAGAGACAGTTGATAGGAGTCGTTAAAACTGTTACTTGTTTTTCACAATAGATTGCATGGGGAGAACGTGGGGAGCATTTTACTACATATGGAGATTAAAAAATGTAAATGTATTTCAATATTTCCTTCCCTTTCCTATCACTAAGGACTATAGTCACTGCGACAATTGTTAGACAGTGTAAAAAGAGGATCTGATGTAAGACAAAAAGCTTAAACAGTAAAGCAAATAATGCCAGTTATGTTTTGGTGGGAAATCACTGCATCTGGTATGTGCACAGAGCATTTCTCTTACCTGTTACCCGTTACACTAGAGAGCCAATCACATTAGCACAAGCTTTATCCTGGCCCAGACTGATAGCCACCACAGTCCTAAGCAATTTCTGTTTCTTCTAAGGGACAGAACAGAAAGCATGCTGGGTATAATTAGTTTAAACACCTTTGGTTAGGTTTTAGTGGAACAGACCAGCGCCAATTCAATCTGTAGTGATCATTATTCACAGTTGACGCACCAGACTGGAACAGAACTACAACTAATACACATGTTAAACACGTATTGCAATATTAGTTTATTTTCCATCTCTTCTGGTCTGGTGAACCGAGGGATTTTTCTACTTTGATTTACCATCATTTTTGCCTTAAATTAATCATAACAGTAAGGAGACATCAGAACTGTCTTTAATACGTGCGTCACTTTTGTGCGTTTGAAGTTTTTTGTTATATTGATCGAAGTGCGCATAGAAATGTGATTTTCCGCAGAAATACAACTGGAAAATTGTGTCCTAATAAAAGTATAAGAATAGAACTGATTTCCATCAACTGCAAAGTGTCCAACAATGTATGTGCTTTCCTGGTGAGAATAGGTCTGTGTGTTCTCCTGTTTGTCATAGGATGGTGTAAATGTAGACACACTATGAGTCATTAAGGAGAGCAAAGCATAAAAAAGGAGTAACTTTGCACCTGGGTTAAACCATGTTACATTGGAGGGGGAGGTAAATTTAAAATGTGGGGACAGATTTATATTTGGGGTAGGGCATGTCCTAGATCAGCTTTTAATGTCAGTGTAAAAATAAAGCTATCAAGTATTTGTGTGCTACATTAAAAAAAACAGTCAGTATTTAACTTATGTGTAAAATAATAAACTAATTTGCACCCCTTGCATTGTAACATGGTTTGTCCAGGAGTAAACTTACTCCTTTTCTTTTGCTTTGCTCTCCATAATGACTCAGGCCCTGCAACTGCAACATTAAAGTGAGACTTTAAACAGAAATTATACAGAAATATTTAAATACATTTTGGCCTGGGCTTTCCAGCAAAATTAAATGCAACTACAACCAACGTAGGCAAATGAGGTCACAAATTAAAATTTATGCTGCTTAATTGACCATACTTGCCTACTTTTTAAATCTGTACTCCGGGAGATCGGAGTACACGCCCCCCTCCTACAGAGGGTAGGAGGGGGGCGGGACGATGTCATTATGTCACAATAGCCCCGCCCCTACCATAAAATACAGACATTCAAGGGATTGAATATCAGGGGCGTGGCTTAATGACTTGATTAAGCCCTATCCCCACTATTCAATGCAGTGAATTTTGGCATTTTACAGGGTCCAGAAGGTTTGTCTACTCTTCTGGAAGTCCGGGAGGACTCCCAGAAATTCGGGAGCCTCCCGGAAATTCTGGGAGCGTAGGCAAGTATGTAATTGACCCTTATTCATATTTATTAATGCCCAATCTACATTGCAAGTGACATGTTAGTTTATTTACTCATCTTAGTCAGTAGTCACTTAGCATATATTAAAGTTGTTCCTAGCCTATGCACTTGTAAGCTGAAGATTTCAGCCAACATGTATCAATTCAGTTTATAAAAATAGTAGTCTGAGCTGTCATATTAACTGATTCACTACAATAGAACTTGGCAGACAGCCAGGACTTCTGTGATTAAAATTGTTGTGGATCTCTGCTAAGCAATACTTTTGAAATACTAGTAAATGTCGCTTTCAACAATAAGACAGCTAAATAATGAATTAAATTGTTTGCAAACCCAAAATTGTTCATTGGAGAATGTAAATAATAAAAAAAAATATGCTAGTCATTTTTAAAAGTCCAGTTTGTTGTCTGTTTTAGATGAACCATTTGACCTGTACAACACATTTCTATTTTAACTCCTTAGCATCCATCGTCATCCAGAAATGGTGGTGTCATATGCAGCCGTGTATGGAATGGGAAGATTGTAAAGTTTTGCCGGATCTTACAGGCTGGTCCTGCAGCAGCGGAAACAAAATCAAAACGACAAAGGTGAGTGATATAGAGCATTGCTGATAAGAATGTCATATAGATAAATTACACAGGAGGTCGGTAAGATTCTTACCAGTCCAGTGCCTTGTTAGCAGCCTCCCCAGTTGATTCCAGGCTTCTTATGGTCCTTAAGTGCAGGCCTGGCATCACTCAGGCATCCGTTACAGATTTTACTTTCTGGTTGCTATCACCTATTGGATTACTGTTACCGATCTTCGTTCCGTTCCTCGCTATCTTTCTTTGCTGCCTGTCCTGACTTTAGTCTCTGTTTTGACCTGGTCAGCGACTAAAGTTACCCGTACAAATCCTGAGTACTGATGAACCCATTAAGTTCTATGGGTTGGTAAAGACGGAGACAGCAACAAGTTTGGCTATAGTGATTGACCAATTGGTGTCGCTGGTAACCGATACATCATTTCATTTCAGGGTGTTGTCATTTACAACACCCTGTACGCCGTATATATATCTGTGCCAGATTGTATGCTTTTGCAGCAGACTTTGTCAGCCAAAATAACAACAACAAAAGGCAGCGCTTAGTTCAAAACTTTACCTACAAAAATAAAAAAAATATAAAATTATTATTATTATCATTACTATAAACGAGCCAAATCTTAAATCACAAATTAATACTTTAATAGATAACAATATTTCACCAGCAAAAACAGTACAATATCAATAAAATGTAGCTATCCAGAGAAGGACATTATACTATTAAAAGAACATAATATGCACATTTGTAGTTTATGAGAAATAATATAAATAATATAATTTAATAATAACATTAATGATAAGTGCAGTAAATGAGCACAAAGAACTCTATAGACTTTGCTAGAATATTGAATGAATCAAACAAGTCATTAGAATACTTCTATATAGAAGCAACAATGTCCTAGTTCCTTCAATGAAGAATCCATTGAAAGATAAGCTTATTCGATACACATCTACACAGTCTACTCATCTACACAGTCTACTCATTGTAGCAACGCTACTGTCCATTAAACTATGAACGTCTCACATTGCTCCTATGTGTAGGCTGTGTTGATGGGTGTCTGGACACTCTATAAGCTTTCAGAACAAAAGACCAGGTCCTGATCAGAGAAAGCTCCTATTACTAACGCGTTTCTTTGTGGATGGTAATATACTAACGCGTTTCTACACAAATGACGATTTCATCCGAGGACCTTACTCATCCACCTACAGAGCCGCAGAACATGATGGCACTATGAATAAAAAAATAAGATTACAGGTTTTACGAATACGAATTTGCTTTAGCCCCCCTCCCCCAACCTCCCCCAACCTCCCCCTGCATTAATTATACATTTATCAGTAAAATCCGTCTCTTCATGTGTCTTAACTAGAATCTAATAACAGAATACACACTGACAACCAAAAGCTGTTCGCTGTGCATTTTCCTTGCGGCAATGCAACTTTTCCAATTTCTTGTGTATTTCCCTTATTCGTTTCATTACAGATGCACACGATTTTTACTTAGACATTTGCCTTGCATGAAGAAAATACATAATATTTGATATGACAAGAAAAATATGCCTAAACTCTGCTGTCGCTTCCTTATTTTCTACTTGCACGCCTCATAGTTATGAGAATGGACGTGGGGGGATCTGCATGCACGCAGTAAAGTAGTTTAATGCATAATAAGTGAGCCAGTATAGATGGAGAGAAAAATGTTGCTTTTTATACCAATCTCAATTCAATGTAGTTAACAAAATATTGAAATTGTGGCAGGAAAGATGCATTTCATACACTTTTCATGAACTTTCATGGGTGCAACCTTAAAATAGTTTGGTCAAGAGAAAAGTTTTGCAAGGCAAAACTTTTCGAATGGGGCATGTCCTGTTAGTTGGATGCTGAAACTAAATTCATAGATAATATATTAGTGGTATGAATATATTCATGTACTAACAGCTATGCAATATATCTATCTTTTGTGCATACAGATATCTACTTCATACTTTTTCTTAGTGATGCCAGAACATGACTAAAATAACAATATATTTCACAGATGTTCATACGCTGGTTTTAAATAAAACATAGAGATTCTCTACTGCAGTCCTCACCATCATCATCATTTATTTATATAGCGCCACTAATTCTGCAGCGCTGTACAGAGAACTCACTCACATCAGTCCCTGCCCCATTGGGGCTTACAGTCTAAATTCCCTAACATACACAAACAGACAGAGACAGACACAGACACAGACTAGGGTCAATGTGTTGGCAGCCAATTAACAGTATGTTTTTGGAGTGTGGGAGGAAACCGGAGCACCCAGAGGAAACCCACGCAAACACAGGGAGAACATACAAACTCCTCACGATAAGGCCGTGGTCGGGAATTGAACTCATGACCCCAGTGCCGTAAGGCAGAAGTGTTAACCACTACGCCACCCTACTGCCCATTCATCTGCACACAGGTATTTTAAAGCACACAGCAGTGACCCTAACACTATACCCATGTTGAAACTATCACAATGAAATACAAACTACCCTTATCCTGCTTTGCATTTTCCTGTTTATGCTATTTTAAGCACTACGTGTATTTATTTTTATAATGTTGTTCTTTTTGGCAGGTAACACGGTAGCAAAAAGAAAAACCGGCGCCATAGCGGGAGAAATTGTAGCACCTCACTGACAATATGTGCACTCAGTTTTCTCTATGGACTTCGAGATTAACCTTTTTAGGAGGAATGCTAAAGAAGAGGAAGATGTTCATCCTATTTTTTTCTGTCGATCCAAATATCCACAGGAGCTTTAAAAACATAATAACAACTACAATTGATAGATATAATTTCTGCTGACAACAATGTTTTTTTTATTTTCATTGATAGCAAAGAACCACGTGGACTCCATCTCGGGACTACATTTCGCTCTTAAAACAAAATAAATAGGTTGGATTGGATTTTGGAACCTTGAAGATAGAGCCGAGAATGAAGAAGATTATTGCTTTTAACGCTGTTTGTTAAGATGTGTCGGCAAAGCGAACATTGTAATGTATTGCACCGGCGGATATTGTTCAAAGTCGTAAAAGAGAGGGTCGTTTCCAAAGTGCACACCGGGAGCTCCAAAGCGCAAATGCATCTCCAGAACCACCATGCGCCTTGATTTACACTTTGGCACATCGGCTTGCTGAGCAAAACGGGCGCATTTGCGGAGATGCAGAATATTGCACAGCCAGAGGGGAGGACTCGGGTTCAGTAGGGTAGAGTGAAGGCCTTCCCACTAAAGTATGGAAGAGGTGAACCTTATTTGGTAGAACAGTGAAAAATACATTTAATTTTGCAGAGTGAGATATCTGTACTGAGGTAAATGGGTTAACAGGGGACATTTTCAGGCATGTTCCTTGGTAAGGCGGTGTAAAAACAAGGTATTATGCAGCCTAGGGTGCACTTTGTATATGAACTCCAGACATGAGGCAGCCATTTTGTAGCCTGAATCAATATTCATGAGATTGCAGCCTATCAAATCACTTGAAACTAGTGACATCACTAACTCATGACACGCTTTGTGAATATTGCTTCATCACACAAAATGTCTGGCTCCGCTTGTGTAGGTGATGGGTGCACTTTAAATAAACAAAACAGTGTTTTTAATGGTTTTAAGGTAGGTAGGTATGATACACGTTATTTTTTTACATTTTTTTTTTCAATGATTTGTAACTTTTCCTTCGTATTGTTTTTAGAATCTGGATGTTCTTTGGTATCCAATTAAACAGATTACTGCATTTCATTTTCTATCCTTCAGATTTAATGTTCTTCAAACGATTACACTGTGCATGTACTGAAGGTTGCCCTCAAGAAAACTGTTTAGAAGGAAGATAAAATGTTAATTAGTTATAGGAGAATGCTATTTCTATTTTCATGGTTAAAAATTACCTGGCCGTCAATATCACTTGGAAATATTCTTGAACAATAAAATCAAAGAGGTAAAATGAAATGAGAAGAGATATATAATTATTTTTGGATTCATTACTGTATCTCCATTTTGTATCCTATAACACTTAGCTGTTTTAAATATGCAGTTTTTAGATCATTTAAAGAACGTCAAATGTTTGTTTACACACCAGGGAGGCAGCCATTTTGTCGACAACCAATATCCATGAGAGTGTAGCCTATCCGTCCTCTAGCAGCTAGTGACATCACTGGTTCTCTTCAAGACTAGTTTTATTTTTATGAGACCCTGACGAATATTTTCAAGGCACTGACTCCTACTAAATTGATTGGCTGTGGTCTTGCTAATATCATACTTGCCAACTTTTCCTCGTTGGCTTCAGGGAGATCCCGGGGGAGGTGGGCGTGCGGGGCGGGGCTTGATGAATCGCATCATTTTGGCACCGCCCCCTAAACGATTGTCACACTTTTGACCAATTACAGCAGGGCGGCAGGGCTAAGATGAAGCGATATTTGCGTCATTAAGCCCCACGTTTTGCCACTTATCTATTGCGGGGGCGAGAACCAGGAGGTTTCCCTGCTCTCCCGGGAGCCCGGGAGCCCGGGAGCCCGGGAGGTCTCCCAGAAATGCGGTAGTCTCCCGGACATTCTGGGAGAGTAGGCAACTATGCGTTAAAGAAAAGCAGCTAATGAATCTCTAGAGACTGAAGTGTCTTTTACATTTCTGTCTCCATTGCTGAAGTCATGTTGTCTTACCTGTCAGTCTTTGATTAAATCTTGGTCTCCATGAAAATGGCCACCTCTATAGGCATCAATACATGGACATAGGGCACAATTTCTGAACTGTGCCATCATGCCACAGATGGCGAAGCCAACCACATCTTGTACTGGCTCAGCATCAGGGAGAATGCCAGACTCTTCAGGGAGTGAGGGAGATCACCCCTATTTCAGGGAGTCTCCCTGACATTCAGGGAGAGTTGCCAAGTATGGAAAATATTGGTTCAGCTAACAAAATGGCTTCCTCCACTTATATAGATGACAGTTGCTCTTTAGAGAAAAAGAGGAAAATTAAAACATTAGTCTCAGTAAGTCTAGCTGGCCTTTTTTTTTCCGTTCAAAAACCCAGTTGCTTTGTGTTGCTTATGAAAATCTCTCACCCTAATTCTGAGGTACACGTTACGTTTTATAAGACTATAAACAGTAAACAAATTGAAAAAAACAAATAAGATATATGAGTAAAAGCTTTAAAGGGTTGGTATCACCTCTCCCTAAAGTTTGAAAGCCTCACCCCATTCAAACACTGTTATATTGATCCAGTTTTCAAGAAGTTGTCAATGTTCTTCATATCTCTTGAAAAATACGTATTATTAGATTATTTTCGAATTACTGATTGTAAAAATAAAAAGTGTGACATGAGAGATTTCATCTAATCTTTGGACTATTTTTTGGAATCTATAATCAAAACGGGCATATTGTTGTAAAAATATGTTTTTTAGACTATTTGTTTCACATAGATTGTGGTTTTTATAAGTTTTTCTGTTTCTGATTGATTTGCTCTTGCAATAAATCCTTCATATGTCCCAGCCTGTGATTCTTATTGTCCCAGTTCAGTTAGCTTCCTAAGTGTGTAAAATAAATATAAGTGATTTGTATTAAAGTGGATCTTTTTAACCTTTTAAGGGGTGTAAATGCTTGTGATGCATTTTGTAGTCTGATAAATTAATAGACATCAAGGGGTATATTTACTAAACTGCGGGTTTGAAAAAGTGGAGATGTTGCCTATAGCAACCAACCAGATTCTAGCTGTCATTTTGTAGAATGTAGTAAATAAATGATAACTAGAATTTGATTGGTTGCTATAGGCAACATCTCCACTTTTTCAAAACCGCAGTTTAGTGAATATACCCCCAAATCTTTTAGGGTTTTAAGGAATAAACCTAATTTTTGTGGACTTTTCATGTGTATAATAGAGACAAAGGAATTAGTATGCAAACACATCTCCTACTTTGGCTTTTTCATTCAATAGATATACTAGGTATATTCTTCAGCTTCAGTATCTAAAAGGTACCTTTAGACAGAGCCGTCACTTCAAATTTTACTGCCTGGGGCGAGAAATAATAATGTTGCACTTCTAGGACTCAATTTTAACCAAATGAACCTAAAGTATTCATAAACTGTGCCCCCCTACCCCTTCTGTGTTGTGCCCTAGTTACGATCCTGCCTTCAGGTTAGTTGTATTGTATGTAGTCTATTGTTCTACTAATCTGCTGTTTCTGTTCCTCTCTGTAATCCACTCCCCTAATTGGATGAAGAAAAAGTAAACAAATTAGTTCTGATCATGGGGGTCAGCAGGAACGATGGACTATAGTCAGGGGCAAACACAGGATTTGTAGAGAGGGGTTTTCATGCCACACCGCCAGTGGGCGTGGCCATCATGCTTCGGGGTGTGGCTACAATTTTAGACAGTGCTTGGCTGCTCTCCAACTCTTCCTATCCCCATCATATACACGGGCAATGCTGCCTGCACTACTGTTAGGTGCACACAGCTCTCCCTTTTCGAGCAGAGCCGTGTGAAGCAGGACATACCTCCCAACTGTCCCTATAATCAGGACAAAGTCCAGATGAGTGTGTCAGAACAGTTGACAGACTGCTCTCTCCTATCTGTTCTTGCTGCTTTCAATACTTGGGGAGAGATGGCTGTGAACAGTGCAGACAGAAACAATCTGCACACAATCTGCAAAGTGGCTGGTCCCGGGGCAGGGTCCAGTCACCTCAAGCATACAGTACCCCAGGCTGGGAGGGGGGTTTCCAGGTGTTAGGAACCCCCCCCCCCCCCTCAGTATGCCTATGATAGTGTCCAGACCACAGCTACAGTATTAAGCAGAAATATTTTCTTCCTTCTCAGCAGTGTTTATTATTTGACTTTATAAAAACCTATTGGCATTTAAGATGTAATAACAAATACAGACAAAAATAGCATTATCAGTCTTTTAAACCCAGTGTTGGATACTCAGTGACAAAATTATGAAGCCATTTATTTCAAACCACTTACTGCGTGTGATATTGAGGTGCTTCTATCACCTTAATTCCACGTGACACCCGACACTCTTAAATATTTGCTCAGGTATTTTTCTTTTCTGTGATTACAAAGGACTGAGCCGTGAAATTAGATTTTGTGGCTATTTAAAACATATTAACGGTATCCCCATCAATCAATATATCTAGCAGGAACTCTAGATAATGTCACTCTCATCAATTTCAAGCCGCACGCTGGTCTGGTGTATTTATTCTTTTTTTTCCCAAAGAATATAAAGCACCACTTCATGAAAAAAATACTTAATTATCTGAACAACACCACATACTGAAGCTGCCCTTAATATACTGGTTTATGAGGTATTTTTTAAAAGAAAATAGTGGGGGAAAGTTTCCTCACAGCAGTACAGAGGCCACAACATTTAATTTCTTGTACCAGCCATGGAATCATCATCATCACCATTTATTTATATTGCGCCACCAATTCCGCAGCGCTGTACATAGAATGTCATTCACATCAGTCCCTGCCCCATTGGAGCTTACAGTCTAAATTTTCTGAACACACACACACAGACTTAGGTCAACTTGTTAACAGCCAATTAATCTATCAGTATATTTTTGTGGTGTGGGAGGAAATCGGAGCACATGGAGGAAACCCACGAAAAAACGGGGAAAGCATACAAACTCCACACAGATAAGGCCATGGTCGGGAATCGAACTCATGACCCCAGTGTTGGGAGGCAGAAGTGCTAACCACTGAGCCACTGTTGACTGCTGTCAGCATTTTTAAAGTGCGTTTGACTAGGGTTGGAATATCTTTCATTTTTCAATTTCCAATTTTGAAGTGGGCAAGGAGGATTAACCAGTAATCAATTAGATCATCAAATCATGTTCACAGCAGCAAAGACTATTTCAGGAAATTAGTGTTTTAAAGACAAAACCAGTATATGTTTGGCTTGGGGGAAAAAAATATCTCCTTGCTTCTGTCTCCCACAGCATCCCGGATTCATTTCACCATGGGGAGCTGGCGTGAATAGTATATTGGAATGTGCCTCTTGTAAGATTTTTTTTTTTTTAGGTTATTATACAAGTGGAACAAGGTGTCTGTTACCATGACAGGCTCACAGTGGCGAAGAGGAGCCAGTATTCTGTGGGAACCAAAAGCGATTAAGGTTAATAAAAAACTTTAGCCCAATAGTCCACACACAATAAATAGCAAATTATGCATTTTTGGTGGAGATTCCCTATAAGTATATATTCTCACGTTGTAACCTGAGTTCTTTTTTGCAAAGCAGTTGCTATAACCATCGTCTTCATCATCATCATCATCATCATCATCATCATCATCATCATCATCATCATTTATATGGTGTCACATTTATATGGTTCCATATAGAGATGGGCTGGTCCGGTTCCCCGAGAACCGAACCCACCCGAACTTTGGGTATCCGAGTACCGAGCCGAGTAGGCTCGGTACTCTCCCGCCCGCTCCGAATCCAAATCGAGGCCGAACGTCATCGTGACGTCGTCGGATCTCGGGGCTCGGTTCTCGCGATACTTCAAGATTATAAATACACGCCTCCACAGCAATCCATCACCATTTGACAGAGGGAGAGAGCAGGGTGTAGTCACAGGCTGATTAGAGCAGGGACAGAGAATACAATATTCTTATTCCAATTGCTGTAACAAAAATCACTAGAGAAGAGAGGAGGATAGAGGTTTATTATTTTTTTTTAATATTTAGCACTCCTCAGTGCTTTTGGGGTGTCCCCCATAATTGTGCATAAATATTTCTGGCTGTCAAAAGTCATATCTGTCAGCAGTATCTACCGACTTATTTTTAGCACTCCCCAGTGCTTTTGGGGTGTCCCCCCTAATTGTGCATAAATATTTCTGGCTGTCAAAAGTCATATCTGTCAGCAGTATCTACCAAATAATTTTTAGCACTCCCCAGTGCTTTTGGGGTGTCCCCCATAATTGTGCATAAATATTTCTGGCTGTCAAAATTACTATCTGTCAGCAGTATCTACCAACTAATTTTTAGCACTCCCCAGTGCTTTTGGGGTGTCCCCCATAATTGTGCATAAATATTTCTGGCTGTCAAAAGTCATATTTGTCAGCAGTATCTTACCAAATAATTTTTATCACTACAAGTGCTTTGCGCTCAGAATGGATTCAAAGCAGTCCACATATGATCAGAATGAGCTACCAGGTTCTGTCACCAGTCCTGATGTTAGTGTTCCCAGTACGTCACCTGGGCAAGGCGATGTCAAACTACACAGTGTTTCGAAATCAGTCCAAAAACCAAAACCAAAAAAAAAAGTTACTGTGTTGAAGCGAAAAAGAAGTGTTACTGAGCAAAAGTTCAGTGGCAAAAAAAAAAAAAATTGCCAACATGCCATTCTACAAACGCAGTGGCAACGAGAGAATGAGGCCTTCACTTTTGGCTATTAGTGGCAGATCCCAAAAAGTTACCGAGCCTACAATTGGTGCACAACTACTGTTACGCGTCAAAGCCGAGCTGCAAGATAACAGTAAGGCATTGGAGAACAATGTTTGCTCTGATTCACAAATGATACCAATCCCTGTGGAGAGTCCATCCAACAGTGGGATGTCTAATCGTGAGCATTCTGTTAGTGTACCCATAAAGAAGGGCCCTTTCAGCAGTTCTGCTGATGTGTACCTGAACAGCCCGAGTGTAGCCGGTGATACACAAATTGAGGATGCCACTTTGGAAATAGAAGAGGATGAGGGGGAGATTTGTGGAGGTGACGAGGGCGCTAATGAGGATGTTGATGATTATGATGCAGACAGATACCAAATTGCCTTTCTCAATTTCCATTTATATTCTAGATTATATAACGGCTGAATAGTTTTCTATTTTACTCCTAGTGGAGAGGGGATCTGATGCAGACAGATACCAAACTGCCTTTGTCCATTTCTTTGTATATTCAAATTTCTAGTTCTACAGTCTATGCAGGCTGCTTTTTTTTCTATTTTACTACAAGTGGATGCGGGGGGTCTGATGCAGACAGATACCAAACTGCCTTTGTCCCTTTCTTTGTATATTCGAATTTCTAGTTCTACAGTCTATGCAGGCTGCTTTTTTTTCTATTTTACTACAAGTGGATGGAGGGGGGGGGTCTGATGCAGACAGATACCAAACTGCATTTGTCCATTTCTTTGTATATTCGAATTTCTAGTTCTACAGTCTATGCAGGCTGCTTTTTTTTCTATTTTACTACAAGTGGATTGGGGGGGTCTCATGCAGACAGATACCAAACTGCCTTTGTCCATTTCTTTGTATATTCGAATTTCTAGTTCCACAGTCTGTGCAGGCTGCTTTTTTTTATATTCAACTACAAGTGGAGGGCGGGGGGGGGGCATAGATAGTTACCAAACTGCCATGGTCCATTTAATTTTACTTTCTAGTTCCACAGTCTGTGCAGGCTGCTTTTTTTTATATTCAACTACAAGTGGAGGTCGGGGGGGGGGCATAGATAGCTACCAAACTACTGTGGTCCATTTAATTTTACTTACTAGTTCCACAGTCTGTGCAGGCTGCTTTTTTTTATTCAACTACAAGTGGAGGGTCGGGGGGGGGGGGGGCATAGATAGCCACCAAACTACAGTGGTCCATTTAATTTTACTTTCTAGTTCCACAGTCTGTGCAGGCTGCTTTTTTTTATTCAACTACAAGTGGAGGGTGGGGGGGGGGCATAGATAGCCACCAAACTACAGTGGTCCATTTAATTTTACTTTCTAGTTCCACAGTCTGTGCAGGCTGCTTTTTTTTTTATTCAGCTACAAGTGGAGGGTGTAATATACACCCAAAGACGACGGCTACATTGCCAATAATCAAAGATGGAGGAGGTAGACAACCAGGTTTGTCTGTATAATTTTCAGACAAGTGTTCGAATTAAGGATGGCCTACCAGGGATTAAACTGTTTTTTTCATAATTTATTAGCTTTAGAATTACCTCACTTATCTAAGAAACTGGTGGAGCACTAAATTAGGTTATTTTAAACCCAAAAAATGGTATTTTTTTCAAAAATAGCAAAACAAAACCAAACAAAACCAAAACCAAAACACGCAAGGGCGGTTTTGTAAAACCAAAACCAAAATCAAAACTCGAAGGTAATCCAGATCCAAAATCAAAAACAAAACCAAAACACGGGGGTCAGTGACCATCTCTTGTTCCATAGCAGCTGACATATATAACATAGATGACATTCAAAAGAGCAGAAGTGGTTAAAAGAGCTGTAGTGCCGCCTCTGATCACATGACATGGCAGCCGCCATTCAGTGATGAGGTCACCGCGGCACCTGAATCCCAGCCTATCAGTGACTGGGAGCTGTTACATCACATGTGAGGTAATAGGAGAAACAGTGGGGAGGGGACAGTGCACCCCACAGGGTAAAACAATGACAAAATGGTTCTGCCTCATGCGTACAGGGTGTGTCCATGAGTAAAGAGGTGCATGCAGGGCCCCCTGACTCATGAGCATGCACTGCTTACCCTGCACCCATAGTGGAAACACCACTAGCTCTTACCTTATAATACCCTTTATAATGTCATCAGTCAAGGAAAGCTAAACATGGAATAAGCATTCGTTTTTCTAAGTCTGCTGATGTAGGGGTTAATTATGTTATTATTGGAGGCTACCATATTGGATAAAGGCCACCTAAAAAAATTCTCAATATACAGCAACAAAAAAAGGCATACTGGAAGCTAAACCAATACATTAATTAATCATTTCTGTCATTTACATGAGAATCCTGCTGTTTGTGACCCCTGCTGCCGTGGGGCTTCACCAGGATGGCGCCAACAATGGCTACAACAAAATGGCAGTGCGAAAGCTGCATCCCTACCTGCAAGAAAGAAAGATAAAGTCTTTAATGAGAGGGAGAGGAGACTGTCCAGGAGACCAAGAGCCTATCTGAGGTCAGCCAAGGAGAAGGGCTCGTGAGGCAAATACAGACACAGTTTACATAGAGTGTTGAGAGTGTAAGTATGGTACTCTTGAAAACCCTTATCCTGGTTAATTACATGTGTATGGGAGATTTATGCTTCAGAGTTTACTGACGGAGCTGTGGTGACCACTCAGCCATTTGTTGTATTCACGTGCATTGCTGTATTTGTCTGTAAGAGTTCTACTATTTAATCTAATTATTTTCTAACATAGTCAAATATATTCTACTCTATTGGTCAATTGCTTTTTTGTCTTGCACCGTCCTACTCAAATGAGGGTGAATGCTGACAGGCAGCCATGTTTAATCCATACTTGCCAACTCCCGAAATTCGGGTAGGTCTCCCGGACTCCCGGGAGAGCAGGCAAATATCCTGCAAACGGCATCTTGCTGTCAAAATGACGCGATTCGCGATGAATCGCCTCATTTTGGCCCCGCCCCCCCTTGACAAAAACATCATTTTGTCACGGGGGCGGGGCCAAAATGATACGATTCACCGCATCCCACCCCTCCCACCCTCCAGCGACGCCCCCCTGCCTGGGATCTCCCGGAAAGAAGTTTAAAAAGGTTGGCAAGTATGGTTTTGTCAGGTGTGACATATTGACAGTCAGAGTGGTAGGACTGTCGGAATATACCATCTAAATAGTGAGAGGTGTCTCATTGTAGGTGATTGATAAGTTGCATTATTACCGTGATTGAAAGATGTATCGGAGATTTAACTCAAAACTGCACTTTGTACGTTACAGACTTTTCCAGTTATGCCACCAATTAAATTCAAATAAACTTTCCGATTACCCCTCCAATTCAATACACACACAATGGTGGTTTTTATTTACATGCTGTGTCATGTTATTCCTGAGAGGTAGACAGGTGTAATAGAACAGTGGAACCTTTGCAGACTGTTTCCCCGCCAGTATAGAGTTCAGGTCACCCTGGATAGGCTCACGTTTGTACTTCATTGTTACCGCAGTAATGTTTCTCCAGATCTGCAGACTACTTTCATGTTCCCGCAATCCTTTGATTGACAGTAATTGATGCACTTTTTTATTGCTGTATGTGGCTGAGTAAAGAGTAATAAAAATATACTCCTTAAAATACTTTTAAAATTTCTTGTCGTCTACACACAGTTAGAAGCAGCAATTTTGTGGGCTGAACCAATATTCATGTGAAAGAAACATTTTCAATTCACTGTAAACTAGTGACATTACTGAAGGGCATCATAGTTGTTTCTAGCACCTAGTGAATTGTTAGGCTGAATAATGGTTCAGTTCACAAAACAGCTGACGCCATGGTGTAGGTAACCAATACATAGAAACATAGAATGTGACGGCAGATAAGAACCACTTGACCCATCTAGTCTGACCATTTTTAAACCTATGGTAACATCAAACCCTATTTGAACATTAGTTCTTTGTAAGGATATCCTTATGTCTATCCCAAGCATGTTTAAATTGCTCTACTGTATTATCCTCTACCACCTCTGATGGGAGGCTATTCCACTTATCCACTACCCTTTCTGTGAAGTAATTGTTCCTCACATTTCCTCTGAACCTACTTCCCCCCAGTGTCAGTACATGTCCTCGTGTTCTAATACTTCTCTTCCCTTGTAGAATGTACCTTGTTATAACCCTTGATATATCTCAAAAGTTTCTATCATGTCCCCCCTTTCCCTTCTCTGCTCCAAACTATACATATTAAGATCTTTTAGTCTTTCTGTGTAAGTTTTGTGCTGTAGGCCATGCACCATTTTAGTTGCCCTTCTTTGTACAGTCTCTAATGTATTTATACCCTTCTGGAGATATGGCCTCCAGAACTGAACACAGTATTCTAGATGGGCTCATACAAATGATCTATACAGTGGCATTATTACTTCTTACTTTCTGTTACTGATTCCTCTCCCTATGCAACCAAGCATATCCGTACCAGCAGATAATTCAGACTTACCTACTTTCTGGACCAGGTGTGTCATCACGCCCAGCCCCGCTGCACAACGCCACACATTGGAGTCAGGGCTCAGCGGGGGCGGGGCCATGGTGCATCTGTCGAGAGTCTACTACGTGGACATTCCGGGACAATTTCTTCCGTGTCGTTTGTTCCTGTCTGTTCCATTCTTACTTGCGCTACTTTTTTAGAAATCAAAACAGGAGGATAATTTTATTCAAATTGCTAATGGACCACAGGAAAAGCTCAGAGTGCTCTCCTAACCTTCTGACTTCAGAGGCTAAAGTGACAGATGAACTGACAAAATATACATCTATCAACTTTATCATGTAAATACCCACAGCTGTTATGCCATCGAGTCCTAATGAGAAGCAAACATTCTACCTTACCAAGTAACCTTGTCAACAGGAACTTTTTACAAAAGACTTGCGTTAATAATGTATGATTTGTAACTGAATCGTGCAGGGCAGGCTACTTAACATTGATTTTTTTTAGCTGTGAAAGATGATGAGGTAAGTTTCATTGGTCCCATGACACAGTGTACAGTTTTAATGTTTACTAATATCAATATTCATGGGATTGTATGTGGTAATTTAGAAATGTGTTTTCTTCTGCTATTTATTCTGCCTTTCTGGGTAAACAAATTAATTTATCCCTACCCTGTACGGATGGAGACGTTAAAGCGACGGGATGAATATAATGAGATTCAGTCAAAATATGTCTCTGAAGACCATTCTTTATGTTCCTCTTGAACTGTTTGACCTTAGATTTAGACTTTATCATGTCTTCACTTTCGTGCCCTAAGAAATGCATAAACTTCTCCTATTCGGGAGAATGGGCTTCTGGAGAGAAAGGGAGGGAGGGGGGGGGGGCTGATTTCCCAGATGTCTACTTTTCTGCAAAGTTGTGCCTTATATGGTTATTGTCCATTACTTTAAACTCTAACATTTTTCAGTTGAACCAGTGAGGCTTTGTGTTATGCTAATGTCCTGAATGTTGATGTGGCAAACCAGTGCCAAGTGAGAAAAGCCTGTGCGTTTGCAAAAGTGCAGGGGCAGGGGCGGAGGGAGAAGTGGGGGTTACGTGTCTATTTATCAAGGCAAATTAGATTTCGTCATTAACTATCATTTTTTATCACTGCTCATCACAGTGATTGCGCCTCATTGCAGTGATTTCACCTGCGAAAAAGTAGCGGTGAAAGTGTTCTCTTTATTGTCTGTAAAGATAAAGGGCCTGAGTCATTAAAGAAAGTAATGCAAAAAAAGGAGTAAATGTTCTCTGGGACAAGCCATGTTTCAATACAAGGGGTGCAAATTAGTTTATTATTTTGCACATAAGTTAAATACTGGCTGTTTTTCCATCTAGAACCCAAATACTTGAAGTTTATTTTTACACTGAAATTCAAAATTGATCTAGGACATGCTCTACCCCAACTATAAATCTGTGCCCACATTTTAAATTTACCTCCCCCCTCCAATGCAACATGGTGTTGCCCAGGTGCAAAACGTACTCATTTTCATGCTTTGCTCTCCTTAATGACTCAAGCCCAAAGTGTTTCAGCACCTTGGACAGCATCATCCGAGATGCAGAGAGATACAGGGGGGAGACTGAAGGCTGAAAGCAGGAGGAGAGGAGGTGGAAAGCACAGGACCTTGCTGTCAGGGTGGGTACTTTAAAAACGGTCATAACATTCCAGATTTGTTCACGGTCTACTATAGACAAAGGGGGAAAGGACACAACCACACCAATAATTTTATAAATACATTGAGCAGTAAAGTCTATCAATACACATATTACCTAGCAAGCCATCTGTCCATTAAGGACTTTTTACTGCTTAAATCTTTAGCTGTCAGTTCAGATGTCCTGGATCTCAAGGTGACCTCTGTGCTCGAGATCTTGGATTTTCACCTGCAGGTCACCAGCTCCCATGAGCTGGATCTCCTATGAATCAGGAATGGGTATTGCCTAAGGTGGCATAGAGAGGTTGGCAACACCAAAGTCAAAGCTCAGAGGCAAGAGGAGCGGGAAATGTAAAAAGCCGTGCAGTAATTTGAATGGTAGACACTGTAGAGAGCTTGCATTTCAACACTATGCACTGTGTATTATGTCTGCAGCTAACAATGATGACAGAAAGGACGGGAGGAGCTAGCGGCCTGCCGTGAACGAATCAGGAAGGTGCGAGCTGACTTTTAACTGATCTCCGCTCCCGCGGGGCTGAAATACATGCGAATAGTGCACAGATGGTGTTAACTTGAGAAAAAAAATCCAAGTGGCTAAAAGTTAAGCTTTTTGACTGCTGCCCCAGTCCCACTGATGTCCCTGCTTTTCCATAAGCAACCCTATTCCCATAAGCATATTGTATATATTCCAGAGGCTTCCAGAGTTATCTTCCTCACCCTATATAATATTATCACCCTGCTGCCAGCAAGTAGGGACGAGGACGAGGGGAAGGGGAAAGTGGGAAGAGATATTAACATTTCACCAGAGAGATGGAGGGCTCTGGTTTTGTAAAGTCTGGGTCCACGTTCCCATTATCCTCTGCGCCTATGTGCGCATAATGACATCACACACAAGCTGACACATAAAGCACGTTGGCGCCCACATATCAACGTCTATACAAGTCTGCATCATACCATGCAAGCGTCGGGCCCCCAGTTTGCTGTTAAAAAACGGTCTGCACTTATAAACACTAGAGATAATACACAGATATCATAACTACTTCTTTAAGTGACAGCGAAGGAGTTAAAACACAGTGTCGTTTTAAACCAATCATCTCTGTAGACCCCACCATCGCAAGCCCTGGAAATGTTTAGTCTACAAATAATTACTTGTCAATTCAAATCATGAACTTAGTATTTATGGGCATAAATTGTCGCTCGAAGCGCCTGCAAGATTGGGAAAACCAATAAAATCTCAAATACTATTTATTAACATAATAATATCCCACAGTATCTCAATTGTATTTATGGCATCAGTATGAAATACGCTTGTTTTACATATCATTAAAATGCCATCAGTGGGCGATAGCCTGTAAGAGCTGCAGGTTATGGCTGACGTCTCTCTTGATTTACAGCACCAAACTATATACCTCCTTTATGTCTCCTGCTGCTGTAACTCTTTCCTGGTTACCAACATTCTAAAAGAATTTCTCGGGACAGCTTGCATCTGAGCAGGTGAAACTAAACGCGTCTTGTACTGTACAGACTCGGAGGGCACTTATAAACTACAGTTCCCATCAAAACGTATTTACCAAACTCTGCAATACAGTAATATTTTATCAATTCTTTTTTACATTGGAGTTATTTGTATTTGAAATGCACATTTGATAAATGTTGAGTGACAAATCCCACACTAGATGAATATATAGTAAAATTGCATTAAGTACGTCATGTAAGAGAAACTGATGGTCTGAAATGAAAAATAATGACATATCCAGGGACAAAAGGTTCCAGGGCCTAAGCTTTTAAACTTGTGACTGTATCAGAAACTTAAGGGCAGCTGAAAGCGATGTTCCTGCCACCGGTAACGTATCTGTCAGTTGTTAGACTACAACTCCCAGCATGTTTTTTCATATTTATGTATTTATTCTCAGCTTCATATCTAGTGTTACTGATGATGACAATCTGTAAAAAAACCCCAAATAAAATATTGAAGGCAAAATGCAATATTACGAACAAAGAAATATGTGTAGTTTTATTTTCTAAGCTTAGTTAAATCATATTGGTAATCATTACTCTCAATAATCGCACAAAGGATATTATTTCAGTGTTGGTGTAGGTCAGGGCTGCCAAACTTGTAAATATTTTTTAATAACCATTATATATAATAATTACAGAGGGATATAATTTTTTATTGACAAATTTTATGCTTAACCAAAATCTCTCAAAATGTGAAAACATTGAAAAGTGTACTTGTCAGTCTGTTCTCAGATTGAGACGTATCTCCCCCTTGGGTCTTTTTACACTAAGAGAGGCAGAATTGGGGTGGTTGGGGTGGAATTGGGCGGGCAGGCATTGGTGTCACAATCTGCCTCCATCTGCAGTACAGCGTCTTCTATGCGGATGCTGTTTTGCTTTCTCCAGATCCTGCCTGCAAGAGGTTAACTTCTCATTATTAGACTCAGGTCCTAATCACCTGTATCTGGCCTTTGTAAGACTGCCTGTTCCAGCAGGCTGTGCCAGTTCATCATATGTCTCTGCTGCTGGTCTATCTGAGAAACCCCTGTGATCTGGTCCTGTGTGTTCCCTGGCATCTGACTTCTGCTTGTTCCTTCGTCCTACACTCTTTCCTATGCCCCAGACCCTGGCTTTGTTTGACTTTGCTCCTGTCTACTCCCTGGCATTGTTATGAATCCTCTGACTTCTGACCCTGGCTTGTCTGACCTTCCTCCTGTCTGATCCTGTGCTCCTCTGCTAAACTTGGTAATCCTGGTGTCCTGTGTCTGCAGTCATCCTATTTTGCCTGGTCTCCAGCTTTTCTGCTAAACCTGGTAATCCTGGTGTCCTGTGCCTGCAGTCATCTTATTTTGCTTGGTATCCAGTGTTTCCAGCATCCCAGCTAAACCTGATAATCCTGATATCCTGTGCCTGCAGTCATCTTATCTTGCTTGGTATCCAGCTTCTCAGCTAAATCTGGTATATCCTAATATCAGTATCTGCAGTCCACCCTTTGTATCATGTATGCAGCGTCTCCAGCTTCCAAGCTAAATCTGGTTATACTGCTGTCCTGTGCCTGCACTCCACCCATTGTACCTGCTACTCCTTTGGACTTTTGTTTGCTGATTTAGCATTGACTCTTTAGTTATACCTGTGTGGTCCGTGTTTAAATAAAGACCGACCACTACTCTCCGTGGTAGCCATACTCGGAATTCTGACAATACTATGCTAAGAGGGAAGTAGCGGCAGATACGCCTCCTGGAGGCCTCCCCCTGCCGCAGTAATAATGATTACATGCATTTTGCATAATATTCCAAGTCACATGTATTTTAAGATAAGTATGGATTGAAATATAAAATTAATATTTCAAGCCACGCGTACATGACCCCCTGAATCTCCAACAAGCAGTACATTTGCCATTTTAAACTATTTCACAATCTGTTGTCAGTGAATTTTAGTTGTTTATAGAGCTTCAAGGTGACCTTGTGTGTCAAGAGCTGAAAACACATTTCGACAAACAGGAGCAATAAGGAAATGTCATCTCTGAACAAGCTGCACTGCACGGAATTCCGTACATGTGAAGTCTTTAGACCAAGGCCTTGAATGTCAGAGACACAATGTAGGAAGACAGAACAATATTTTAGTCTTCTTTCACAGACAATCAAATAGTTTGTCCACACAAATTGATGCATTCCGTAGGTAAATTAATGGAGCTTTCCAACTTCGGATAGCTTTGTTGTATTACCTAATACTAAGCTTTTACTTAATGCATCAATTGAATGCATTTAGTAAGATGTAAAAAAGGCATGAACCTGCCAATACATTAGTCATCAGAAGGTGGACTACCTCTTCAAATATTAATGTTATTGTAAATAAAGCTTATTTAAATTGTGTCCCAAACCTTCCTTTGCATCATCAATCTTGTCAAAGATTTCAAATCCCCTGTCCTGTCTAATTGACTAGGGTAGGCAACCTAAGACATCCCAGGCACTTTAGAGTTTGGTTTCGGTGGCGTTGTAAGATGCCCTTGAGACCATGTGGTCTGCAATGTATCCTTCAGGGGGGGAACATATGTTGGACGGAAGAAAAATAGGTAATTGGTATCTATGTTAAAGTATAAACCATAATAAATCCGAGAATAGAACAAACAGATCATAGGTTCATGAACTAAATATAATATGAATATAATACACATCAGTGGATGCTACACCTCATTATATATATATATATATATATATATATATATATATTGCTATAACACACCGTCAATAACACACCAATGAAATATGTGATTTCACATAAAATGTGATACCCACACCCCTTTTGTGAGTGTACTTGCTCTAAAAATCAAATCAAAGTCACATCTATCACCATCAGTGGTGTTTATCTTCAGGTCCCACCCCTTAGGTTAATTTGCTTACTCAATTTCAGAGAAACGCGTGGCTCTCAATTCATAGGCAGAGAACCAATCGATGGCTTCAGTTCTCATGCGGAGTGAATTTTACAACAAAAGAAAAAGAGGCATATAGTACATTACCTCTAAATACATTTGAATAGAAAACCCTATTAAACCAAAATGAAATAAAATTTCAGCAAATACAGGTATGGTGTCTCCCAAATCACAATTAGCTTTAATACACGCCTACCAGAGCTTGCAGATTTTGTTCATATACAGCGGTTTCTTTATAAGGCTCGAGAAACAGCTGTGATGCAAGATGAACAGGGTGACAGTCCTTGAATGATTTGAAGGGTCTTACCCAACGCGTTTCAACACAGCTTGAAAAAGACCCATATAGGTTGGAACCCCAACACTTTCTTTTCAATGTATTATTATTAATGATTATATTATTAACAGGTGTTAATGTTTTTTGTTTTTATCTGTGTGTTCTTTATATATACATATGTATCTTGCGTATCCTGCTGTGTGTTGTGACTGTTTGCACATGACATACGGCAAGCAGGCAGAGCGTACTAGAAACATTTCTTCAGACCCGCTTGTACGTGATTACGGGCGTACTTGTGTGCAATTTCCCGTCCTATTAAAAAATTGCGTTTATTTTGAGTTCCTTCATGAATCAGGCCCCTTGTCTCTTTTAAGTAGTTGGTTGTGTTCAAATTGAATTAAGTAAAGGTAGTTGTGAATATTTACTACCATGTAGCGATTAGCTCTTATAGTACATACGTTCACTATTGTGTTGAGCTGGTTAAAAATGTATGATCTTGGCAATGCTCTGATTATATTTCACAAACGTATAAAGGGGTGTCTGTATTTACTAATTATTATTATTATTATTATTATTATTATTATTATTATTATTATCTTTTATTTATATAGTTCCAGCATATTACACAGCTCTATATATAGAACACTTGCCACTCACATCAGTCTCTATCCCATTGGAGCTTACAGTCTAACACACAAGAACACACTAGAGTCCAATTTTTTGTGTGACTTAGGACACTGTCATGCCCCCTTCAAAAATCATCATGTTATGGGCCTGATCTCATCATAATGTGTGTAATAACTTTAACCTGAGGTTCATGGTAACCTGGGCTGTCCCAACACCCCTCCCTGCGCTGGAGACATCCCTACTGGCAACTGTTCACCACAATCTGTCGTGCAGAGTTTTGTAATAACTCCCAACATTCCCAGCTAGTTGGGAGAAACATCCTTCCTGGTTCAATTCAGGTTTGCTTCCACCCAGTGGTCAAATTTGGGGCTGGCCTTTATGGCAAGTGGATGGAATTCAATAGTTTTACAAGCAGATAAGTATTAGAAGTAGTAATAGGGGATACCCACCTATCAGCCCACTTCCACAACTTCTTCCACTATTTGCTGAGGATTGTTGCAGAAGTTGCAGAATTTGGTGGCTCTTCATCTTCATTTTCAAAATAATTTCTGCATCATTCCCATTGAAATAGATTTTTTTAAGGATTGCTAATAGCTTTTCTCTTCCACTAGGAAGGGGAGAGTTTTGGAGACAGCCGAATCTCATTGTCACGTTTTCGCATTCTTCTCTAACATTATTAACTTTTCGTGCTGTAAGAATAAATGAACAGTTTGGTGTAAGTGTTGCCTATTTTGTTTATGTAGCAAATTTAACAAATGCGTTGGTCAAATGATAATGAATTGCCTGTGTATATTCCTACATATATATATATATATATATATATATATATATATATATATATATATATATTTAACTAATGACGGCAGTGACAAGGACAGTAATAAAAGTATTTGATGCCTTTATTGCATGGCATTGTATGTTTTTGAAGTTGTTTTACTTTAGCAGAGCGTGCCTAGTAATGCACATCAATACCGAAGTGCAACAGAAAGGTGGGAAAAACGTGGCATTAAAAGTGTGGGATAAAACACCATTTGGTGCAAAAATATAATCTCGTAAAATTCAGAGCACCAATGTGCCTACTCTGTACTTTGCAACGAATGTCCTCTCTCGGCCCAACTTCTGCCACCAGCTGTCATGCACTTTTGCTGCTTCACAAATGCCACAGATTCCGAGCCCACCCGAACGGTGCGGATCCGAACGGGATCCGGGCACTGTTCGGTTATTTCCAGCGGTCAAAAAATTGAAAACGAGGCTCTGTCGTCCAAGTCTCGCGTCGAATCTCGCGAGGGGTGGGAGGGAGGGCCCAGAACAATTCCATCTTGTACCTCTTTTTTTGGCATTATGTGCTCAAGCTACCTCGGTGCAACCTTTTGGCCTAAAAACAATATTGTGAGGTGTTCAGAATAGACTGGAAATTAGTGGAAATGATTGTTATTGAATGTTATTGAGGTTAATAATAGCGTAGGAGTGACAAAAAAAAAACAAAAAACTGTTTTATTAGCACTTTTTATGTTTTTTTCAAAATAAATCCGAATCCAAAACCTTAAATTCGAACCAAAACCTTTCGTCAGGTGTTTTGCGAAACAAATCCGAACCCAAAACCTCAAGCAAATCCGAATCCAAAACACAAAACACGAGACACCAAAAGTGGCCGGTGCACATCCCTAATTTTTGTCATGTGATTGTTTCACCTGGAATAACTTTGTTATGTATTCTTGCACTAAGATACTACTCATGGTGCGGTAAAATAATTCAGGAGGCATCGGTGATATCACTATGAGCCTCACTGAGGTTTTCTAGTGAGTTTATAGCCTGTATTCTCACAAACATGGACTCCACTCACAAAATGGCTGCCTCCACTCTGTACAGACGGGGGGATCCGGGAACGGCCACTGAGGCAGAAATAACATGAAACATGAAATCATTCCTAACAGGCCATCCTATTACCGTTTACGTTCCACATAATTTGCATCCATTCAGCAACGACTGGTCCTGTTGAAGTTTTTACTAGCAAATTGACTTTGACACCGTGAACAAGAATTGGCTTGGAAACATTGTTTTATTCCATAATTATAGCTGAATTCCCTAAAAGCAATGCATCATTCAATTAAATGCAAAGTAATTACATGAAGTGAGTGGGTATAATTTGATTTTTCTGTAGTATTTTGGTTTTGTAATTAACTTGTTGGCACGAGTACTGTTATTTGATGATGCCCAGGAATGGAAAAATTAGCAGTGTAAGACAAATAGCAAGGTTCACGTTAGATGCTTTGATTACAATTAGCTGTTGTGTAACTTAATTTCATTGCAGTTTTATGCTGCTGTTCTTTGCAAGTGAATATGAATTCGCTGCTATCCATAGAGCATCCCATTGTAGAGTAGATCTCACATGATACAATATCCGTCCAGGGGGAATCAAGAGAAGACCAAATGGTTTGACATCCTGTGACCTTGCTTGAAATTAACTTGCCACACATGTGCGATACATAGATAGAAGTTGACATGTTTGTAAACCATGAAACAAACCTGAATGAAAAATATTTAAATGAGATTGTGGAAAAAAAGCCCAAACAATTCATCAATGACACATAAAGAAGAGGATAGCACTGTATTCTAAAAATTACTGATTTTTTTATGCTGACAATTGGCTGCCATACTTTTGCAACCCTAACTGCGTACCTTTAAGGTTTTCTCCACAAATTCAGTATTGGCTATAGAAGTGCTAGTTTTTCAGACCCAGAAAGAGTGATTGATGCCTGGCAGAAATGGGGTGTGGCTTCAGTAAAATGTGGGAGTGGCTGGGTTAGATTGCAAGCTGCACCAGGGCAGGAACTCATGTGATTGGATAAAAAAATCCCTGCAGTCCTGGGCAATATCTTGCTGCCATATAAATCAAAGATGATAACAGCGGGATGTTGCAATTTATTTAATTAAAAAGCAATGCTTAATTTGTATTACATTTATCGTTTTGTGGGAATTGGAATGTTCATCTTTCGTGTAGGTTAAATGATCTGACCATTTACTCAAGCACTGAGGACAGATCGATCTAACTATCTAGCCCAGGCTTGGTCAACCTGTGGCTCTCCAGATGTTGTGAAACTACAAGTCACATCATGCCCTGCAAGATATCAGCTGGCTATATACTAGCAAAGCATACTGGGGCTTGTAGTTTTACAACACCTGAGAGCCACTGGTTTTGCCAGGGCTGATCTAGCAGCTTAGTACTTAGACCCAAATTTATTAATATATGCGTACTTGACAATTTTTTCTTGGCTTCAGGGAGATCCCGGGGAAGGCGAGTGTGCGGGGGCGGGGCTTGATGTACCATATCATTTTGGTCCCGGCTAAGATAACGCGATATTTGCGTCATTAAGCCCCGCCCCACCACTTATCTATTGCGGGGGCGAGAACCGGGAGATTGCCCTGCTCTTCCGGGAGGTCTCCCAGAAAGGCTGGTGTCTCCCGGACATTCCGGGAGAATAGGCAACTATGCGTTAAAGAAAAGCAGCTAATGAATCTCTAGAGATTGAAGTGTCTTTTACTTTTCTGTCTCCATTACTGAAGTCATGTTGTCTTACCTGTCAGTCTTTGATTAAATCTTGGTCTCCATGAAAATGGCCACCTCCATAGGCATCAATACATGGACAAAGGACACAATTTCTGAATTGTGTCATCATGCCACAGATGGTAAAACCAACCCCGTCTTGTACTGGCTCAGCATCAGGGAGAATGCCAGACTCCTCAGGGAGTGAGGGAGATCACCCCTATTTCAGGGAGTCTCCCTGACACTCAAGGAGAGTTGGCAAGTATGATTACTATAGGTAGAGGGAAAAGCTTTGCACCCAGTTTCCAGGATTGTTTCTCTCCCTTTGTCTCACTCTCTGCTTTCACTTTCAAAATCACAGAGTGAACACAAAGACTAAGGGGGTATATTTACTAAACTGTGGGTTTGAAAAAAGTGGAGATGTTGCCTATAGCAACCAATCAGATTCTAGTTATCATTTATTTAGTACATTCTACAAAATGATAACTGTAATCTGATTGGTTGCTATAGATAACATCTTCACTTTTTTAAACCCGCAGTTTAGCAAATCTAGCCCTAAACCTCTTATGTACACATACTTCCCTTCATTTAAATATGCAAAATTGTAACAAACTAAATTCCATCTAAATCCAAATTTGATCTGACAAAGCCCCGCCTCCAATCAAAACAAACACACCCATACTCAGGTGAAACCAAGCCCATTTGCAGTAGGCTCCACCTCTTTAAGTGTCCAAGAAACAGGACAAACCAATCAAAATCGGGACCATTGGAAAGTATGTGTTCAGGATCTTAACCCTTTGCATAGATTACCATTTCAGGAATTGGCCAGTGAGGAAAAATGAGCTGATGATATTCACTAGATGGTTTTTAACCCAACTTTTATTAATTTTAGGATGCCCCTGATCCCCCAGGTACTGTTAGATGAAACCTCTGAAGTCGTATTGACAGAGACAACTACAGGGCAAAAAAAAACTACAAAGACATTACTAATGTTTTTGCTGAAGCTTCGTTTGTGAAATACATCATTTGCATACTAATCATTGCTTTTCCAACATGTATTTTGTCTCCAGCTGTGAATGTCGTCCTTAGTATGAGCAAAAAAACATGTTTCAAATCCATATTAACAGATTAAAAGACTTGCAGATATATCTTGTACTACAGTTGGGGACATGTACCACGTATTAAAATAAATATATTTTGGCTTATTTTACAATGTGTGTACAATATATCTGTAGAATGTTGAATGATTTATTCTAAAAACTGTTGTGTTCGGGTAAATTTATTAAAAATTATGTAGGCAGGTTTAGCAAATAATTTATTAATATTAAAATTGGTCTTTTGTAGTGCCAGCTTCTCTGATATGGGTTTAGTTAATCTGCATTCAGCTGCCCACTCTAACCAGCTGCTCTCTGAGTTGGTGATGTTAGAAGTTACCCAACCACACATTTGAATGCCCACCATATCCATCCTACGCACACACGGCTCTCAGAAGCTGATAGCTGCTAAATAGCTCTGGAGAGTAGCGGAGTCTTTGTTCCAAACTTTGAGCATTTGGGAGAAAGTGTACAAAGGCAATCACCTCTGCCAGCGACACAGCCTGAGAGCGGATGCATACATCGGTGTGCATCAGGCTGAAATGGCACAAGCTATAGACATGACTGAATTCCCTCTGGTTTGGTTTGTATTAATATTCTTGATATTAGATCAATAATTTATTTACTGACAAAACAAGTACTGATATTAAATGCATTTTTGATATAAGCAGATTCCCTTTCCCCCCATAAAACCCTGTTTACAGATTGCTTTGTTATAGGGCTTTGCCTATTTTCTCTGATGGTGAGTAATAAGCCCCGCTTGCACAGCTTAAAAATCAGTAGAGTTGTCATTATTTGCCTTCTCTTCCCCCATAATCCTTTTATCTCCTCCTAGAGACATACTATGACTATTGCTGAGGTGACACTTATTACACTGCTGTGTCACTTCAGCAATAGTCATAGTATGTTTGGAACTAAGTGACCACAGCCAGTCACTGTGGTCACTTGGTTCCGGCTTTAGGATCAACTCTCTTGCCAAACTCTTGTCTGGTGGGCACCAGTTTAAGACATTTGCCCCACGTCTTAATGGAAAGGTGGTCTGTCTTTAGCTGGCTCCATGTCTAGGCATCCAGCAGGAATGGCCTCTGCTCTCCACTGAGCTCTCTACTGAGTGTCCCACTGAGCTCAAAATGGGTCACCCCCCTCCCCCTGTTCAATGCTGTCTGGGAGGATCCCAGACTCCAGAGTGTGAATCGGTTGCAAACTAGCACCACCTACCTACAATTGTCAGCATGGTGGCTTAGTGGTTAGCACTTCTGCCTCACAGCACTGGGATCATGAATTTCGATTCCCGACCATGGACTTATCTGTGTGGAGTTTGTATGTTCTCTCCGTGTTTGCATGGGTTTCCTCCGGGTGCTCCAGTTTCCTCCCACACTCCAAAAACATACCGGTAGGTTAATTGGCTGCTATCAGGGCCACCTTAACAACTTTATGGGCCTCCGGGCAATGCAGTGTACTGGGCCCCTAAAAATATATGTAAAAAAAACGTGATTATATATATAATCACTTTTTTTTTTACACATATATATATATATTTATATATATATATTAGAGATGGTCACTGACCCCCGTGTTTTGGTTTTGGATTCGGTTTTGGATCTGGATTACCGTCGTGTTTTGGTTTTGGTTTTGCAAAACCACCATTGCGTGTTTCGGTTTTGTTTTTGTTTTTGTTTGGTTTTGTTTTGCTATTTTGTTGGAAAATCCATGTTTTTGTGCCTAAAATAACCCAATTTAGTGCTCCAACTGTTTTAGAGATAAGTAATCTAATTGTTGAGGTAATAAATCATCCAAAAAAACTGTTTAATTCTTCGTTGGTAGGCCTTCATTTATTCTACATACAAAACAGATTGTCTTCCTCTCCATCTATGCATATTGGCAATGCAGCCATCGTCTTTGGATGTATATTACACCCTACACTTATAGTTAAATATGTAAAGAAATGGAAAAAGACAGTTTGCTTTCTGTCTCTATAGGCCCCCCTCCACTTGTTTAAAAAACCAAAAAATTCAGCCATTATAGACTGTACAATAATAATTGACATGGAGAAAGACAGTTTGGTTTCTGTCTCTCTAGGCCCCCCTCCACTTGTATAAAATACTAATAAATTCAGCCGTTATATACTGTACAATATAAATTGAAATGGACAAAGGCAGTTTGGTATCTGTCTGCATCAGATCCTCTCTCCACTAGGAGTAAAATAGAAAACTATTCAGCCGTTATATAATCTAGAATATAAATAGAAATTGAGAAAGGCAATTTGGTATCTGTCTGCATCATAATCATCAACATCATCGTTAGCGCCCTCGTCGCCTACACAAATCTCCCCCTCATCCTCTTCTAATTCCAAAGTGGCATCCTCAATTTGGGTATCACCGGCTACACTCGGGCTATTAAGGCACACATCAGCAGAATGCTCTCGATTAGACATCCCACTGTTGGATGGACTCTCTACAGGGATTGTTGTCATTTGTGAATCAGAGCAAATATTCTCCTGTAATGCCTCACTGTTATCTTGCAGCTCGGCTTTGACGCGTAACAGTAGTTGTGCACCAATTGTAGGCTGGGTAACTTTTTGGGATCTGCCACTAATAGCCAAAGGTGAAGGCCTCATTCTCTCTTTGCCACTGCGTGTGTAGAATGGCATGCTTGCAATTTTTTTTTTATCGGCACTTAACTTTTGCTCAGTTACACTTCTTTTTCGCTTCAATACAGTAATTTTTTTTTTGGTTTTTGTTTTTTGCACTAATTTGAAAACACTCTGTTGTTTGACATCGCCTTGGCCAGATGACGTACTGGGAACACTAACATCAGGACTGGTGACAGAACCTGGTTGCTCATTCAGATCATATGTGGACTGCTTTGAATCCATTCTGAGCGCAAACCACTGGGGAGTGCTAAAAATTATTTAGTAGATACTGCTGACAGTTATGACTTTTGACAGCCAGAAATATTAATGCACAATTAGGGAGGACACCCCAAAAGCACTGAGGAGTGCTAAAAATTATTTGGTAGATACTGCTGACAGATATGACTTTTGACAGCCAGAAATATTAATGCACAATTAGGGAGGACACCCCAAAAGCACTGAGGAGTGCTAAAAATTATTTAGTAGATACTGCTGACAGATATGACTTTTGACAGCCAGAAATATTAATGCACAATTAGGGAGGACACCCCAAAAGCAATGAGGAGTGCTAAAAATTATTTAGTAGATACTGCTGTCAGATATGACTTTTGACAGCCAGAAATATTAATGCACAATTAGGGAGGACACCCCAAAAGCACTGAGGAGTGCTAAAAATTATTTAGTAGATACTGCTGACAGAAATGACTTTTGACAGCCAGAAATATTAATGCACAATTAGGGAGGACACCCCAAAAGCACTGAGGAGTGCTAAAAATTATTTGGTAGATACTGCTGACAGATATGACTTTTGACAGCCAGAAATATTAATGCACAATTAGGGAGGACACCCCAAAAGCACTGAGGAGTGCTAAAAATTATTTAGTAGATACTGCTGACAGATATGATTTTTGACAGCCAGAAATATTAATGCACAATTAGGGAGGACACCCCAAAAGCACTGAGGAGTGCTAAAAATTATTTAGTAGATACTGCTGACAGAAATGACTTTTGACAGCCAGAAATATTAATGCACAATTAGGGAGGACACCCCAAAAGCACTGAGGAGTGCTAAAAATTATTTGGTAGATACTGCTGACAGATATGACTTTTGACAGCCAGAAATATTAATGCACAATTAGGGAGGACACCCCAAAAGCACTGAGGAGTGCTAAAAATTATTTAGTAGATACTGCTGACAGATATGATTTTTGACAGCCAGAAATATTAATGCACAATTAGGGAGGACACCCCAAAAGCACTGAGGAGTGCTAAAAATTATTTAGTAGATACTGCTGACAGATATGACTTTTGACAGCCAGAAATATTAATGCACAATTAGGGAGGACACCCCAAAAGCACTGAGGAGTGCTAAAAATTATTTGGTAGATACTGCTGACAGATATGACTTTTGACAGCCAGAAATATTAATGCACAATTAGGGAGGACACCCCAAAAGCACTGAGGAGTGCTAAAAATTATTTGGTAGATACTGCTGACAGATATGACTTTTGACAGCCAGAAATATTAATGCACAATTAGGGAGGACACCCCAAAAGCACTGAGGAGTGCTAAAAATTATTTGGTAGATACTGCTGACAGATATGACTTTTGACAGCCAGAAATATTAATGCACAATTAGGGAGGACACCCCAAAAGCACTGAGGAGTGCTAAAAATTATTTAGTAGATACTGCTGACAGATATGACTTTTGACAGCCAGAAATATTAATGCACAATTAGGGAGGACACCCCAAAAGCACTGAGGAGTGCTAAAAATTATTTAGTAGATACTGCTGACAGATATGACTTTTGACAGCCAGAAATATTAATGCACAATTAGGGAGGACACCCCAAAAGCACTGAGGAGTGCTAAAAATTATTTGGTAGATACTGCTGACAGATATGACTTTTGACAGCCAGAAATATTAATGCACAATTAGGGAGGACACCCCAAAAGCACTGAGGAGTGCTAAAAATTATTTGGTAGATACTGCTGACAGATATGACTTTTGACAGCCAGAAATATTAATGCACAATTAGGGAGGACACCCCAAAAGCACTGAGGAGTGCTAAAAATTATTTAGTAGATACTGCTGACAGATATGACTTTTGACAGCCAGAAATATTAATGCACAATTAGGGAGGACACCCCAAAAGCACTGAGGAGTGCTAAAAATTATTTAGTAGATACTGCTGACAGATATGACTTTTGACAGCCAGAAATATTAATGCACAATTAGGGAGGACACCCCAAAAGCACTGAGGAGTGCTAAAAATTATTTAGTAGATACTGCTGACAGATATGACTTTTGACAGCCAGAAATATTAATGCACAATTAGGGAGGACACCCCAAAAGCACTGAGGAGTGCTAAAAATGATTTGGTAGATACTGCTGACAGATATGACTTTTGACAGCCAGAAATATTAATGCACAATTAGGGAGGACACCCCAAAAGCACTGAGGAGTGCTAAAAATTATTTGGTAGATACTGCTGACAGATATGACTTTTGACAGCCAGAAATATTAATGCACAATTAGGGAGGACACCCCAAAAGCACTGAGGAGTGCTAAAAATTATTTAGTAGATACTGCTGACAGATATGACTTTTGACAGCCAGAAATATTAATGCACAATTAGGGAGGACACCCCAAAAGCACTGAGGAGTGCTAAAAATTATTTAGTAGATACTGCTGACAGATATGACTTTTGACAGCCAGAAATATTAATGCACAATTAGGGAGGACACCCCAAAAGCACTGAGGAGTGCTAAAAATTATTTAGTAGATACTGCTGACAGATATGACTTTTGACAGCCAGAAATATTTATGCACAATTATGGGGGACACCCCAAAAGCGCTGGGGAGTGCCAAATATGAAGAAAAAATAATAAACCTCTATCCTCCTCTCTGCACTAGCGATTTTGGTTAGAGCAATTGCAAGAACAATATTGTATTCTCTGTCCCTGCTCTAATTAGCCTATGACTACACCCTGCTCTCTCCCTCTGTCAAATGGCGATGGATTGCTGTGGAGGCGTGTATTTATAAAGTTGAAGTATCGCGAGAACCGAGCCCCGAGATCCGACGACGTCACAATGACGTTCGGCCTCGATTTGGATTCGGAACGGGCGGGAGAGTACCGAGCTGCTCAGCTCGGTACTCGGATACCCAAAGTTCGGGTGGGTTCGGTTCTCGGAGAACCGGACCCGCCCATCTCTAATATATATATATATATATATATATATATATAGGGGCCCCCTTAACTTACCTTAAGTCTGATCCTCTTCTTTTTTCCGCGCCGCTGAGTCTCTTCTGCCCTCTTCCGTATTGTGGTTGCAGTGAATGCTGGGTGTGACATCACGCCCAGCATTCACTGCGAGCACAGCACGGAAGAGGGGACCAGGGATTCGGACGGGCCCCCCTTGCCTGCAGGCTTCCGGGCACCTGCCCATCGTGCCCAATGGAAGAGACGGCCCTGGCTGCTATTAAATTGCCCTTAGTCAGTCTGTGTGTGTGTATGTTAGGGGATTTAGATTGTAAGCTCCAATGGGGCAGGGACTGATGTGAATGAGTTCTCTGTACAGCGCTGCAGAATTAGTGGCGCTATATAAATAATTAGCTGATGATGGTGATGAATTGTTAGTATATAAATGCATATATATATATATATATATATATATATATATATATATATATATATATATGTATGCATGCATGACCTTTAGCCCACAGGACTGTCCACACCAACTCCTAATTTAAATAATGCCATTTTAAATATATTTCTGTAAAGGGAAAGAAACCGGTATGAGAAAGATGGCTGCTCTCCAACTGCTGATGGTGACAGCTATCAAGTTTAAATACACGGAAGGAACATTGCTTGTGGTTTATCACCAAAGACTATGTACTCATATAAGGGGCTAGATTTACTAAGCTGCGTGTTTGAAAAAGTGGGGATGTTTCCTATAGCAACCAATCCGATTCCAGCTGTCATTTTGTAGAAAGTACTAAATAAATGAAAGCTAGAATCCGATTGGTTGCTATAGGCAACATCCCCACTTTTTCAAACCTGCAGTTTAGTAAATATACCCCAAGGAGTGCAAGGGTTAAATCTCTTCATTCAAAAGTGGCACCTCTGAATAGAATGCAATATTATAAATATAGAATACCTGCATCTATAATTTACTTTATAGGATAATTTATACAAGCCAGCCCACTGTCCCTGCGTCTCATTGCATTAACTACATTTGTATTTCATACAAGTAGGTGAGTTTTCTTTGAGCCAGTTTTCAGGACACATATGACAAAGTGTAGAATCAACGTCATTTTAACTAAATGTTTTACATGATCTGCACTTTAATCCACAACTATTCTGTGGCACCGAACAAGGAACTTCAAAGGAAAGCACAATGCAAGTGATTTTCTAGGTCACCTCTTTCAATACTTCTTCAAATCAGAAGTCTGTTTGATCCACTTCCACCGACTGAATTAAGCAACCTCCGTGCTGTCAAAACAGTTGTAATGATTTCAATGCTGTGGTTGCATTTGGGAAACAGGGTGCATTTAGCAAGGTCAGAGATCTGTAGTCCCTCAACTTCACATTAACATTGTTGCAGTGATTGCTTTTACTAGAGCCTGCTCAATATGTCATAGACCTCATAATGCTGATATCAGGCCTTTTCCTCACCAAGTCGCCAACAAACGTAACCCGTTGATTGAAAAAGTGAACTTAAGTAGATGGAGTTCTTAGCCTGTCACTGTAAACATCAGCGACACTTACAGTCTGATCTTTAATCTTTCTGCAGGTTTGTAGCTTATTTAATCCTTGACGATGGTTTTTGACACTGCTGGGTGTTTTTTTTTTTTGTGGCCATTGAAAAAATGATTTAGTAAAATGAGTGCAGAGAATCAGTGCACTAATTATTAACCTGGTGTTTTTAGTTTGTCGTTTATTTGCAAAGTTAAAATGTTTTCTTGGCAATCCTTTGAACTAACACTGAAGTGAAACGGGAATAGACAACATATAGAACTAATCAGACTAATAGAATTGGGTGAATTTAATTGGTTGGCTTTTACACACCACCTTGCACCCGTGTCTAAATACATAATTTTATCTTTGTGGTTTTCTTCTCTGTTTTGACACAAAGGGACTGATGCCGGGTTAGACGCAGGCTGTTGGTCATTTATGATTAAAAACAAAGTTGCCCATACAAATAGCATATTTACACCCGTATGTTAAGTCGCCGGCATCCAAAGGTGCATCTAGCTCAGCACCTGCGCATATATGACAGGTTTATGTCAGGCACACATAAACATACATTCCATACATGCCAACTCTCCCGGAGTGTCCGGGAGACTCCCGGGAGAGTATGGCAGCCTCCCGCATCTGCACACTGTTTAGTGAAGTGGGCAGAATTAGATCTAAAATGCCGCAATCTTCAGGGAATTGTGGCATTTGGCAAAACGACTGGATTTTCTGAGCCCGTCCCTAACACTCCCACCTCCCCCGGCAGCTCCCGGATTCCAACTATAAGAAGGTGGCAAGTATGATACATCCACATGCACATACGTTTACACACAACCAGGTCATAAGCACAATAAAAGTTTGCTAACGTTTGTGTCGATAACAAAAAACACTTCACTTTTTAGTTTGATACGATACAGCAGATATAATACGTCTTCCCGGATGTGAATGAAGGTAGCAAACAAATCTTATAATGTAGGCAAGATCAATGAAGAATCAGCACCTATCAGCTTTCAGAGGTGAATCTGAAATCAGCCAATCAGAAGCAGTCTCTCTAGCAATTGTTATTTGCTCTCCTCCCCTTCACTCCAAAACACCTTCATTGCCATGCGCCTCAATGTGAGCGGCAGCCATTCGCCGCTTCTCTGCCGTGGGATTGGCGGGTCAGAGCTCTCAAATTGTGACAGTCCTGCCTAAATCAGGACGGTTGGGAGGTATGCCCTAAAGAAGATATTGCTGTTACAAAGGTTTTTCCCCACTGCACACTCAGCCGACCTCTCATGCTCTGTCGTGGGCTAATTCCTCTCTTTGTGGGAGGAGCCAGGTGACATGGGACCTGCAGGTCTCTTGTGTATTGGGCAGTCATTCACTTCACTTGGGCCCTTCCATATTGGGCGTGGCCAGAAGCTGCACAGTTAGACAGGACATAGGTTTATTGGACATATATCTTTCTAGAGATCTTTAAGACATTCCCAGGGGCAAACAGAATTTACAAAGGGGAGGTTCCACGCCATGCCACCAGTGGGAGTGACCAGCATGCATGGGGGCGGGGCTATAAATTTAGAGAGTGCTTGGCTGCTCTTCAACTCTCCCTATCCCCGTAATAAACATGGGCAATGCTGCATGTACTACTGTTAGGTGCATGCAGCTCTCTCTTTTCGAGCAGGGTCCAGCCACCTCAATTATACAGTGCACCAGGCTTGGAGGGGGGTTTCCAGGCCCTAGAAAACCCCTCCTCGGTTTGCCTATGATTCCCAATAGGAAAATGCTTTTTTACCGGTGTAACTGATATCATATTGAATTCCCACTCTCATTATATGTATTCTTTATAAGAATATCCTTTCCTTCTTTGTTAAATAGCTGTAATTCCTCCTATGATGGGCTTTTCTCCTTCTGCCGGTGTAAGAAAAATACTTGCAATAAAAGGAGATGTTGATGTCTTTGAGGAATCATGATGCCTTTTCAGGCCAATAATTGGAAAGTGTTCAGTGAAAGATAACGACCTTTCAAAAACCAACAGCAACGCCGCTGGGAATTTTGCATGAGAGCAGGAAAGCATCGCTACAATGATATCATTCACTGATACCCAATAGCTATACTGGTAAGAAGAAGACATGAATCCAATACCTGCCTAAGAGATAAAAGCTGAATTGATATCTATTATGCTAAAACTCTACAGATCTCATATGTATGGAGTAACACGGCGGCACAACAACTAGATTTATTATGCAGCGGAGCTAACTGTAGTGCTTCCTCATTAATCTTGATTTACAAACAACATAAAGTCATAGGCAAAAGTAAAAAAAAAAAAAAAATGTAGAGCAGGAATTCTCCGTGGCTCATTGCACAAAACATAATTCAATTTTATAGCTAACTAACACGTTCATCTCGTTCTTTAAGACCTACAGTGTTCGGTATCCAGCTAACAATGTAACATTTATGGATAAGATTCCGAGTGCAAGTTTGGTTACGTCAAACATTTCATCTTACGCGTCTCTATATACAAGACAATAATGCTGTGTTTTATTTGTCCTGCATTAAAATCATTTGGGAAAGACTGTGATTGTGCAGCTAGAAAGAAATAGGCATATCTCCCACTCTCTCTGTCTCTCTCTGTCTCTCTCTGTGTCTCTGTGTCTCTGTCTAACGTTCCCCATCTCTTGTTCTCTCCCTTTCTCTCGCTTCCTTCCTCTTTCTCTTTCCCTCTTTCTCTGTCTCTCCCCTCTTTCTCTCTCTTCCTCTCTCTCTCTCTCTCCCTCGCTCACTTCCCCACTCTCTCTCTCCCTCCCTCTTTCTCTCCCTCCCTCTCTCTGTCTCTCCCCTCTTTCTCTCTCTTTCTCTCTCCCTCGCTCCCTTCCTCTCTCTCCCTTTCTCTCTCTCTCCCTCGCTCACTTCCCCACTCTCTCTCTCTCCCTCCCTCTTTCTCTGTCTCTCCCCTCTTTCTCTCTCTTCCTCTCTTTCTCTCTCCCTTGCTCACTTCCCCACTCTCTCTCGCCCTCCCTCTTTTTCTCCCTCCCTCTCTCTGTCTCTCCCTTCTTTCTCTCTCTCTCTCTCTCCCTCGCTCCCTTCCTCTCTCTTTCTCTCTCTCTCTCTCCCTCACTCCCTTCCCCACTCTCTCTCCCTCTTTCTCTCCCTCTCTCTCTCTATCTCCCTGTCTCTCTCTCCCTCTCTCTCTCTCTATCTCTCTGTCTCTCCCTCTCTCTCTCTCATAACATATTTTAAAAAGTCTTTTTTTGGGGGGTCATTTCCAAAGCGCAAAATGGATGAGCAAAGCACAACATCCTCACTGGTGCTGTCACAAGATTTCATTTAGAGGAGTGAGATTGATAAGAAGAGGTGGAGAGGGCACTCTGGGGTGGGGGACACTCATGGGGGGAGGAACACTGTTTGGGGGGGGGGTGTTTCCTGCTTTGTAAAAGGCTGTACAGTTGTTTCCACTGTGCAAATATGCTTTGTCAGCTCTGAGCTGGCGGATATTGAGTCTCTTCCTATAACTTTACAGTAACGCATTTCGCACCTTCCAGTTGCATGCCAGCGCAGAAGCGCGTTTCTAGTCCCGATGGTTGCATGTAATAAGGACAGTCATAATGTTCCCTCACTCATGATGAATGTAAGCCATAAATCAGTGTAAACAGAGGAATATTTCAGTAGCAATAGTGAAAAATGTAATCTAATGATAGGGGTGGTTATAAAGCATAGCAGACTACTCTCCTGGAATGTCTGGGAGACTCCCAAACTTCTGAGAGTTCCCCCAAACTCCTAGGAGAGCAGGGCATCCTCTGCCGGCTTTACTAATTAAGTTTTGGGGGGTGGGGCTTAGGACGCCATTCACGTGTCATTGTGGTCCCTCTCCCTGCTGTAATAGGTAAAAAATGTGTTGCTAGTTTAAGGGGCGGGGCCAGATGATGCGTTTTGCCGAGCCCCTGCAAACCAACGCATGCTCTAAAGATCAGAAAGTAGTCTGGGTAGCCACCTAGGTCAGGCTTGCTCAACCTGTGGCTCTCCAGGTGTTGTGAAACTACAAGTCCCAGCATACACTGGCAGTTGTCGGCTGGCTATTGCTGGGGCTTGTAGTTTCACAACACCTGGAGAGCCACAGATTGGCCAGGCTGCACTATTGCGTTTCATCAGAAGCCAATTAACTTATCATTATGTTTTTGGAGCGTGGGAGGAACCCGGAGCACCCGGAGGAAACCAAACACAAACTCTTGAAGAACATGCAAACTCCACACAGATAGGACCCTGGTCGGAATTGAACCCATGACCCCAGCGCTGTGATAAAGTCAGAAGGTGCAGGTGACACCACAAAGACTAACACTTTGAGGGCTTAACCATACTTGCCAACTCTCCCGAAATGTCCGTGAGACTCCCGGGAGAGTGTGGCAATCTCCCCGAGATCTGCCCACTTCACTAGGTAGTGCCCACTTCCTAGTGAAGTGGGTAGAATTAGGTCCCAAACGCCGCGATTCCCGGTGAATCGGCCCCGCCCCCTGGATGTGAAATGACGCGTTTGCGTCAATACGCCACGGGGGTGGGTCCAAAATGACACACATTTTGGAGCCCTGCCCCCCATCACGCCCACCTCCCCCGGCAGGCTCCCGGAAACCAACTTTCTAAAGTTGGTAAGTATGGGATTAACCGTTTAAATCACTAGGAACCCATGACATCATCGAGTGCTAAAGTATTGCTTCCTAGTGATTTCATAGCAATTCACTGCTATGAAGTGTCGGGTCATCATTAATCATCGAACCATTCATCCTTCCTTTCAAAATATAAACTAACTTTGAGTCACTTTTCATTTCCGTAATGTAAATGTTTACAAACCTGTATCCGTTTCTGAATCTGCGACTGCACCGCCGTTAACTGAAAAATTATATTGAACATTTGGGAATCGACACTGGAGAGAATATTGTCCACTAAAAAGAGAATGTGATATATTACAAAAATAATTTTCTGTTCCTCCAACCATCTGTGTAATACGCAACTTTCGTCAACATTAAGTTCTACTCCGAGTTGAATAACTTTGATTTAATTTGCCATATCCAAGCATTACAATCTACTGTGCTGTGGATAATTCATACAGATCGTTTATTTCCATGTGATCGCCTTTAAAAAAAAGAGAAGTAGCAATTGAGATGTTTTCCAAAATGCTGTTCCTAGCAAGACAATATAATTACAGCTGCGTCTCCAAGGGATCGGCAAGTTGTTTGGTTTCGCACAAATAAAATACGCCACAGGAAAATTGCATCTTGAAATTTGCCAGGCATCTTATATTATATTAAAACCAACATGCATACATTCCTTTCGTACAGATAATTAGATTACTGTACATTGGAATGGAGGCAGAAAGTATCTATTCTGCTGTTAGACTCTAAACGCTCTTCTCCTGCAGGGAGGAAACATGCTGGAGTCTGCGGGAAAAAGTTTTTAATTAACATGTGAGGGACCCAATTCTATACAACTTCTGTATACTTTATACAGGTCTTTCAGCCTGAGCGCTTGTCACTTGAGGCTTTATGGATGCTGTTTCTTTCCAGGCACCGTGCCTAAAATCTACTAAAGTACATGTTGTCTTTACTCTTTGTCCCCCCCCTCCACTGGCATTCCTGCCCTCATTATCATATGTAGCAGTGCTTCTCACAGTGACTGAAGGAAAAGTCTGTCTGTGTGTATGGCGATATCTTTATCATTACCTAAGGTAGCAGTGCTCCTCACAGTGGAAGTATGAGGAGATACAGACTGATCATGTCTGTCTATATGGCGATCTCTTTATCATTACCTAAGGTAGCAGTGCTCCTCACAGTGGAAGTACGAGGATATACAGACTGATCATGTCTGTGTATATGGAGATATCTTTATCATTATCTAAGGTAGCAGTGCTCCTCACAGTGGAAGTACGAGGAGATACACACTGATCATGTCTGTGTGTATGGCGATCTCTTTATTATTATCTAAGGTAGCAGTGCTCCTCACAGTGGAAGTACGAGGATATACAGACTGATCATGTCTGTGTATATGGAGATATCTTTATCATTACCTAAGATAACAGTGCTCCTCACAGTGGACGTACGAGGAGATAGACACTGATCATGTCTGTGTGTATGGCAATCTCCTTATCATTACCTAAGATAGCAGTGCTCCTCACTGTGGAAGTACGAGGATATACACACTGATCATGTCTGTGTGTATGGCAATCTCCTTATCATTACCTAAGGTAACAGTGCTCCTCACAGTGGAAGCATGAGGAGATACAGACTGATCATGTCTGTCTATATGGTGATCTCTTTATCATTACCTAAGATAACAGTGCTCCTCACAGTGGAAGTATGAGGAGATACAGACTGATCATGTCTGTGTATATGGAGATATCTTTATCATTATCTAAGGTAGCAGTGCTCCTCACAGTGGAAGTACGAGGAGATACATACTGATCATGTCTGTGTGTATGGTGATCTCTTTATTATTATCTAAGGTAGCAGTGCTCCTCACAGTGGAAGTAGGAATAGATACAGACTGATCATGTCTGTGTATATGGCGATATCTTTATCATTACCTAAGATAACAGTGCTCCTCACAGTGGACGTACGAGGAGATAGACACTGATCATGTCTGTGTGTATGGCAATCTCCTTATCATTACCTAAGATAGCAGTGCTCCTCACTGTGGAAGTACGAGGATATACACACTGATCATGTCTGTGTGTATGGCAATCTCCTTATCATTACCTAAGGTAACAGTGCTCCTCACAGTGGAAGCATGAGGAGATACAGACTGATCATGTCTGTCTATATGGTGATCTCTTTATCATTACCTAAGATAACAGTGCTCCTCACAGTGGAAGTATGAGGAGATACAGACTGATCATGTCTGTTTATATGGCGATCTCTTTATCATTACCTAAGTTAACAGTGCTCCTCACAGTGGAAGTATGAGGAGATACAGACTGATCATGTCTGTATATATGGCAATCTCTTTATCTTTACCTAAGGTAGCAGTGCTCCTCACAGTGGAAGTATGAGGAGATACACACTGATCATGTCTGTGTGTATGGCGATATCTTTATCATTACCTAAGGTAACAGTGCTCCTCACAGTGGAAGTATGAGGAGATACAGACTGATCATGTCTGTCTATATGGCGATCTCTTTATCATTACCTAAGGTAGTAGTGCTCCTCACAGTGGAAGTATGAGGAGATACAGACTGATCATGTCTGTGTGTATGGCGATCTCTTTTTCATTACCTAAGGTAGCAGTGCTCCTCACAGTGGAAGTATGAGGAGATACAGACTGATCATGTCTGTGTATATGGCGATCTCTTTATCATTACCTAAGGTAGCAGTGCTCCTCACAATGGACGTACGAGGAGATACACACTGATCATGTCTGGGTGTATGGCAATCTCCTTATCATTACCTAAGGTAGCAGTGCTTCTCTCCCTTTGTGTATGTATGTATGTATGTATGTATGTATGTGCACCTCTATATGCATCTTCTTTCTTTCCCTTTGTGTGTCTTTTCTTCAATCACCCCTCCTGATTTCAGCAACTGCAGAGTTCATTAAAAAAAATAAAAAAAAATGTAAAAACCTTCATTCATTAAAAAAATGCTTTATTCAAAGAAATAAGCATTTTTAAAATGATATTAAACCGTGACCGCCATCCTGAGATCGATAACAGAACAGGTATTGTGGCACTACAAGTATTGTCACAATACTTGTTATATAGTCTTCCCCATGCAAGGCTTTGGAAACCCTCTCTGTAAATCTTGCATTTGCCCCTAGTGTGTGTGACATTGCGCTCATTGTGTTGGGTGGAAGTGCTCCTCACAGTAATTATAGGAGGAGACACTTTGATCATATCACTAAGAAGCAACACTTGTTTCAACTTTTTCTTTTTGTTTTAAATTATTTCTGGATACCTGGGGGTAACTGTGTCAAGCTGCGAGTTTCCAGCAGGTTTGAAAAGTGAAGATGTTGCCTATAACAACCAATCAGATTCTAGCTGTCATTTATTTAGTACATTCTGCAAAATAACAGCTAGAATCTGATTGGTTGCTATAGGCAACATCTCCACTTTTCAAACCCGCCGGAAACTCGCAGCTTGATACATTTACCCCAAAGGTCTCTGGGAAAAGATAATATCTGTATTTGAAATGTGCACTCAACTGTGTCTATGGGTATAGTTATTTATTTATTATTTGTTTTTGTAGCCTTCAGTCCTATATATCTATGTACCATGTTGAGAAGTGTTACATTTCAAAAGCCTCTAACATTTTAGGAATAAAATTTGCCCCCTACAACCTAGCTACGCTGTAATACATTCACCCATGTCCCCCATCCAACCAGCCGTGACTCTCTTTTACAGAGGAATCCCCCTTACTGAGATACATTCTTCCCCATCCCAATCAATGCACTTTAATTTCATTATATAGTCAACAAGAGAAGCTTATTATGTTACTAGACTACATGTAAACATTGAGGCAGTTTAGTGACATTATTTGTAGAGTCATTTCACATCCTAGTGTTTTTAAATAAAATAAGACAGCACAATGTCATCTGTTTATGTATTTAATAGCTGAAAATTCAATGTATCTATTTGATAAACTTGATACATAAAATACATTTGGTTTAAACAAACAAACAACAAAAAACCCCATAGATTAGACAGCTGCCTGTGATATTTACAAAACCTTTAAGACAGCAAATTTCTCTCCAACCTCTCAGTTTACTTTTTGCCCTACAAAGATATCTGTTAACACTATGGCAATAGCCAACGGAGACTCAACTGAAAACCTATAGTGGATATTTATAGAACCATTCTATAGGTACTATGTAGAAAAGTTGGTGCTGGACACAGGGGCAAACGCAGGATTTGCAGAGGGGGGTTTCCACACTATGCCGCCGGTGGGTGTGACCAGCGTGCATGGGGCGTGGCTATAATTTTGGACAGTGCTTGGCTGCTCTCCAACTCTTTCTATCCACATAATATACATGGGCAATGCTGCATGCACTACTGTTAGGTGCACGCAACTCTCCCTTTTCAAGCAGAGCCGTGTGAAGCGGGGGCAGGGTCCAGCCACCTCAATTATACAGTGCCCCAGGCTTGGAGGGGGTTTCCAGGCACTAGGAAACCCCCTCCCCCTCAGTTTGCCTATGGGTGGAAGTAGTGATTTCACAAGGTGGGGGCATGGGAGGTGGATTAATTCCAATCTAAAAAAGCTAAATATAGCAAACAATACAAATTGGATTTCCTAACGTGTTTTATTAATGGAAAACAACATATTTAATATTTTTGGGCAGGGTGATAAAAACATATGATGACACTTAGGCCAAATAATACATTTACTCAGTATTTTGTAACAGTAAAACAGTATTTGCTCTGAACTTAACAATATATTGCAAATAATAAAACCCTCTCCCTACACCCTGGACTTCCAGTAATGTTCTGAGACAATTTCTCTTTCATATCGGTGATTTCAAACATTAAGATTTGCTATAAATTGCAGATAATGAAATGCTAACGTTCGGCCGATTGTTGCAATCACAAGACAGTAATACACAGACTCTGAAAATAACTACTTATTGTTATATTTTCCATAGGATGAGATAAAACTTCTAAGTTTTATATCTTAAAGTCATTTACTATAACCATCCTTGGGAATGTCTCATTTTGTTTTGCCCAGTCGCAGTAAAATTGTTTTTAAATTGGCAGCATAGAGAGATGTGATTACTAACCTAGTTTATGCTATTTCAATAGGCAATTTTAATGCACTTCACAATGTATTATCTGACTATCATTTATTTGAATGTATTTTGTTAAATAATAGAAATATCTCCTGAGAAATGTGTGATTTTTTTACATGACACTGTTTACTGTGCAAAGGTGTTTTCTTTTGTATTTAGCAGCAAAATCAGGTAGTCTGCGTGCACCAGACCACAGCGCAATCATCATCATCATCATTTATTTATATAGCGCCAACATACTCCGTAGCGCTTTACAATTGGGGACAAACATAGTAAACTAATAAACAAACTGGGTAAAACAGACAAAGAGGTGAGAAGACCCTGCTCGCAAGCTTACAATCTATGGGACAATGGGAGTTTGACACAAGAGGTTAAGTCTACATTTTGCATTTCGAACCAGACAGACTGCAAAGGTAAAAGTGACTCATAAGCTAAATGATCCTGTCACACAACAATGTTGGTCAAGGGGTAGTTGTATAACAGGTGGTAATAGGGTAATGTAGTGAGGTTAAGAGGGTGGTTGAGGAATATTATAAGCTTGTCTGAAGAGGTGGGTTTTCAAAGAACGCTTGAAAGTTTGTAGACCAGAGGAGAGTCTTATTGTACGAGGGAGAGAATTCCATAGAGTGGGTGCAGCCCGAAAAAAGTCCTGTAGCCTGGAATGGGAGGATGTAATGAGTGTGGTTGAGAGACGCAGATCTTGTGCAGAACGGAGTTGGCGAGTTGGGAGATATTTTGAGACAAGAGAGGAGATGTATGACCCAGCTAATTATTATTATTATCCTTTATTTGTTAGGCGCCACAAGGTTTCCGCGGCGCCGTTCACCATACAGACAGTAGACTATACAGGGTGAAACAGCACAAAACAATAAACAAAAATACCAGTACTTCAGAAACTCCAGGCAAGTTCAGCAATAAACATGGAGCAGAAGAACAGGTGAGGAGACAGGAGGGAAGACGACCCTGCTCATTTGAGCTTACATCCTAAGGGAGGGAAAACAGAAAGACACAAGGGGAGCCAGAAGAGGCAGAGGGGAGAGCGAGTGGAGGTGAAGGGGTTAAGTGGATGGTTGGTAGGCTTTGAGGAAGAGGTGGCTTTTCAGTGCACGTTTGAAGGAGCACAGAGTAGGAGAGAGGCGGATGGAACGAGGGAGGTCATTCCAGTGAAGGGGGGCTGCGCAGGAAAAGTCTTGGATTCTGAAGTGGGAAGAGGTGATAAGAGTGGAGGAGAGTCAGCGATCATTGGCTGAGCGCAGGGAGCGAGCAGGAGTGTGAATGGAGAGGAGGTTAGAGATATAAGGGGCAGTAGAGTGGGAGAGAGCCTTGTAAGTGGTGGTGAGGAGTTTGAAAAGGATTCTGTAGAGGAAGGGGAGCCAGTGTAAGGCAAGGCAGAGAGGGGAGGCAGATGAGGAGCGGCGTGAGAGAAAGATGAGTCTAGCGGCCGCGTTGAGTACAGAGCGGAGGGGGGAGCTAATACCATCAGAAGGACCATATTTTTGTACCTGTACAATATTCTCCAATTTCCCATTTTGAGCACAATGAGGCACAAACCCATATTCTTAAAAAAAAACTGCAAATGCACAAAAATAGACGCATCACAAGAGAATATAAAATAATTAATGCTGAGTGGCACTTTTTCCCCATTTATAAACTAATTGGGCATGATTCATTAAGGAAAGTTAAGCAAAATATTGTGTAAGTTTTCTTACTCAAGTTTTCTGGACAAAACCATGTTGCAATGCAAGGGGTGCAAATTAGTTTATTATTTTGCACAAAAGAAAAATACTGTCTGTTTTTTTATGTAGCAAACAAATACTTGTTAGCTTATTTGTACACTGAAATTTAAAGTTAATCTAGGACATGCCCTACCCTAACTATCAATCTGCCATCATTTTAAATTTATCTCCCCCTCCAATGCAACATGGTTTTGCCTTACTTACTTACTTTTGCTTAACTTTCCTTAATAAATCAGGCCCATTGACACTAACAAATAGCCAATCAGAGCAAAACAATTCCATTATCCAATCATTCTCCTTGCTCTCGGTATATACATCACAGTACCAGCCAGTGTGAGATAAAGCTTTCAGTCTGCAAATACGGACACTGTTGAAGAGTTAAGATCAGTCAGTATAACAGTTAGCAGGCTTACATGTATAAAATAGCTTTTTCGGTTTAGTTTCATTTTGTGGATAATCGGCCAATTTTCACAATGTCTAGATCATACTTGTCAACTTTTCCTCGTTGGCTTCAGGGACATCCCAGGGGAGGTGGGCGTGCGGGGGCAGGGCTTGACGAATCCCATCATTTTGACCCCTAAACGATTGTCACAATTTTGGCCAATTACAGCAGGGGCAGGGCTAAAAGCGAGAACCGGGAGGTTGCACTGCTCTCCCAGGAGCTCGGGAGGTCTCCCAGAAATGCGGGATTCTCCAGGAGAGTAGGCAACTATGCGTTAAAGAAAAGCAGCTAATGAATCTCTAGAGACTGAAGTGTCTTTTACATTTCTGTCTCCATTACTGAAGTCATGTTGTCTTACCTGTCAGTCTTTGATTAAATCTTGGTCTCCATGAAAATGGCCACCTCCATAGGCATCAATACATGGACATAGGACACAATTTCTGAACTGTGTCATCATGCCACAGATGGTGAAGCCAACCACGTCTTGTACTGGCTCAGCATCAGGGAGAATACCAGACTCTTCAGGGAGTGAGGGAGATCACCCCTTCTTCAGGGAGTCTCCCTGACATTCAGGGAGAGTTGACAAGTATGGTCTAGATGCCATTTGCAGAGAACACGTCACAAAAAACAATTCTGGTCTAATGAGATGGTTTCACTTACTAAAATCTTTAATGATACTAAATGACTGCTATCATAAAATTGAATATGATTGTAATGATTCAAGAGGAACAGAACCCCAGCGGACCACAACTCAATATTTATAGTGATATACTGGGGGCACCTTCTAGTGCAATAACTCAAATTTCATTGATTGTATTATCTGTTTGAATCAATTACACCAGATGTTAGGGAACAGTTTGAAATTGCAGATATTTCCCAGTTGTCCAGTTCCGGTCCCCTTTATCCACAGGTCTGGTGGAACTCCTCAGAAGACAGTAGGTAATGTTTCGAGAGTATCCCCTACACGTTTTGTCTGGTCTAAAGGCTCATAAGACTTCATCAGTGGATCAGATAAGCTGTTTAATCCTTTGTTTAATGAAAGTTCAATACATTTATTACTGTGCCAATTAAAGATAATTCAAGACATATTACATTTGTCCTCTCTATTTGGTACTAACTAAATTAAATATTCTTCGGGAAGGAGTTTTGTACAACAATAATTCAGAAAAGCCCCCAATAAGCACAGTGATACCCAGCTATTTTACATCTTTTATTTACATTCACTCAGTGAAATTGAATTACTAGAAAGCGCATTCCTTTTTTTTTTTTTTAATTTGCTAATACTTCTTTATACAGATATCTGCCTGGGCGTCAAAATACTTTGCCAAGTCCACAGTACTGGGGCGGGTAACGGGCTGGTAAGTGTAGACTTGGGGGTATATTTACTAAACTGCGGGTTTGAAAAAGTGGAGATGTTGCCTATAGCAACCAATCAGATTCTAGTTATCATTTTGTAGAATGTACTAAATAAATGTCAGCTAGAATCTGATTGGTTGCTATGGGCAACATCTCTTTTCACACCCACAGCTTAGTAAATCTAGCCCTTGGTGTGGAGTTGCTGGTTTTTAACTACAGGTACACGTTCCGTCTGTCAGTGCAGGCAAATAGCTTGTTAGTGCCCTGGCATCGTGACAGAAGCCATCAATATATCTTGCCATAAGTATGCCCGTAGGTGCCAGTGTTCTAAATGCGATAACCAACTTTAACACTGATCACGTTAGGGGCTAGATTTACTAAGCTGCAGGTTTCAAAAAGTGGGGATGTTGCCTATAGCCACCAATCAGATTCTAGCTGTCATTTTGTAGAAGGTACTAAATAAATGACAGCTAGAATCTGATTGGTTGCTATAGGCAACATCCCCACTTTTTCAAACCCGCAGCTTAGTAAATCTAGCCCTAGGTGACTAAACCTCGCGGATAGCTGTATCGTTCTTTGCGCTTATGTGAATCTCAATGATTCTGTTATTTTGTACAATTCATCACAAGAAAACACTTTCAAACTGAGTGATGTCAACCTAAGTGGGTCTATTATACTAATTTAGTATACACGAACAGACATTCTGTTTAGTTGAGCTTGACATGTGTTTCCTATTTTTAAAGACAAAGATTGGATTGCTTATCTATTTAAACATGAACACCAAAATGCTTTTCATCTGACGAGTTTGACTACTGCTGTTCTCTTAATTTCACACTGCGTCAGACTGAGATATGTGTTAGTTGGAGTCCTGCATATGTATTTAATTTCATTAAATTAAAACTGTTACATCCTAATTAGCTGTAAACTATCTGTAATAAAATATCCCACAGAGTCACTGTTGTAAATTCTGGCATAACCATTAACATCTTTATTTATTTTTTTCACCTTAACTCATTCCACCAGCCCATAACTTATAGCATATCCTTTAAATATGAGCAAGGGTATCATAAAACAAATCCCAAAACTTTTCTGAATCCTACATCCCTCTCCACCTATTGTTCGATTTCAATTCTACCTTTAACAATATCTTCATTTGGAGTTATCAGACTATGAATCCCCCAAATCTGTCCTAGACTCTCTACAGCCTGGTTTTGGCTCTCATCCCTCTGTAGATACAGCCTTTACTAAAGTAGCCAATGATCTTCTCACTGCTCAATCCAAAGGTCACAACTTTATAGGTAGGTCTCCGGCAGCCTTTGACACCTTGGATCTCTGTCACAGGGCTGATTGCTCCCAGGAGAGGACAACTCGACTCGGGGAAGTTATTTGAGATACATCCCATCCAGCCAAGCCGATTTGTACTGAGAGGACAAAGCTGAAGTTGATGGGTTGGAGAAGGTAAAATCTTGAGGGATGAAGCTGAAGTGGATGGGTTGAAGAATGTAGAATGATGAGGACGCTGCTTAAGTTGATAAACAGGCAACTGAACAAGAATCTTTGAAGCACCAGCAGAGAAATGTAATTCTATACGTTATTCGTGCAAAATTTTGTAGGAGTGAGGGCCTTGCACAGACGGCACACATGTGAGGTCTCTTAGTCCTGATTGACCTTGAGCAGAAGTACTGATTATATGGTTAATGGAAAAGAGTGTGCAGTTGTCTGCCACCTGTTGTCTGTATCTGGTATTGCAATGGATACTCACATGTTGCAGATGTCTGCAGGTTAAACACCACTTTCTATAGACCCCCCATTGCTCAATGTATAGATACAGTTTGATCATCATATTTACTCCTTTTTGTTTCAGAATCTGATGATACTCAAATTTGTCTTACCTCTTCTAATCTCTCATCTTACCAGCTTGTGTTCTTGACTATCCTGACTCCTCTTTCTTGTCCTCTTGATTATGAAGAAGGATATGCCCAGCATGGTGATTGCGTCCACTGCCGTCCACCTGCTCTATGTAAACACTCTAGAATAGCGATGTAGGAATCCTCCAAAATTTTATTTGCCCAAATTAAGTTGCACATTAGCAGTTTTTCAAATTGTGGCTCACAATGTGAATACAGTGGTTTGCCATAGTGTATAATTTCCATCAGCGATGATGCACATCAGGGGCCCTCCAGCCTTCAAAAGGATTGAACATTATCCTTCATTGCAGCAATGAAATAGCAGCCCCAAAATGCTCTTACATGCCCTCAGACCAACACAAGCCCTCATGTCCTCAGACAACCACATGTACTCCAGAACTACCCCCACTTTCTTCCACATTCCACTCAGATCTCCCCACATGCCACTCAGACTTCCACACATTCCACTCAGACTTCCCCACATGCCACTTGAGACTTCCACAAATGTCACTCAGACTTACAAACATGCCACTCAGACTTCCCCACATGCCACTCAGACTTCCCCACATGCCACTCAGACTTCCACAGAGGCCACTCAGACTTACACACATGCCACTCAGATCTCCCCACATGCCACTCAGATCTCCCCACATGTCACTCAGATCTCCCCACATGCCACTCAGACTTCCCCACGTGCCACTCAGACTTCCCCACATGCCACTCAGACTTCCCCACATGCCACTCAGACTTCCCCACATGCCACTCAGACTTACACACATGCCACTCAGACTTACACACATGCCACTCACACTTCCCCACATGCCACTCAGACTTTCACAGATGTCACTCATATCTCCCCACATACCACTCATACTTCCCCACATGCCACTCAGACTTCCCCACATGCCACTCAGACTTCCCCACATGCCACTCAGATCTCCCCACATGTCACTCAGATCTCCCCACATGCCACTCAGACTTCCCCACGTGCCACTCAGACTTCCCCACATGCCACTCAGACTTCCCCACATGCCACTCAGATCTCCCCACATGTCACTCAGATCTCCCCACATGCCACTCAGATCTCCCCACATGCCACTCAGACTTCCCCACATGCCACTCAGACTTACACACATGCCACTCAGATCTCCCCACATGCCACTCAGACTTCCCCACATGCCACTCAGACTTTCACAGATGTCACTCATATCTCCCCACATACCACTCATACTTCCCCACATGCCACTCATACTTCCCCACATGCCACTCAGACTTCCACAGAGGCCACTCAGACTTACACACATGCCACTCAGATCTCCCCACATACCACTCATACTTCCCCACATTCCACTCAGACTTCCACACATGCCACTCAGATCTCCCCACATGCCACTCAGACTTCCACAGAGGCCACTCAAACTTCCACAGAGGCCACTTAGACTTACCCACATGCCACTCAGATCTCCCCACATGCCACTCAGACTTCCACACATTCCGCTCAGACTTCCCCACATGCCACATAGACTTCCACAAATGTCATTCAGACTTACAAACATGCCACTCAGACTTCCCCATATGCCACTCAGACTTCCCCACATTCCACTCAGACTTCCACAGAGGCCACTCAGACTTACACACATGCCACTCAGATCTCCCCACATGCCACTCAGACTTCCCCACATGCCACTCAGACTTACACACATGCCACTCACACTTCCCCACATGCCACTCAGACTTTCACAGATGTCACTCATATCTCCCCACATACCACTCATACTTCCCCACATGCCACTCAGACTTCCCCACATGCCACTCAGACTTCTCCACATGCCACTCAGATCTCCCCACATGTCACTCAGATCTCCCCAATGCCACTCAGACTTCCCCACGTGCCACTCAGACTTCCCCACATGCCACTCAGACTTCCCCACATGCCACTCAGATCTCCCCACATGTCACTCAGATCTCCCCACATGCCACTCAGACTTCCCCACATGCCACTCAGACTTACACACATGCCACTCAGACTTACACACATGCCACTCAGATCTCCCCACATGCCACTCAGACTTCCACACATTCCGCTCAGACTTCCCCACATGCCACTCAGATCTCCCCACATGTCACTCAGATCTCCCCACATGCCACTCAGACTTCCCCACATGCCACTCAGACTTCCCCACATGCCACTCAGATCTCCCCACATGTCACTCAGATCTCCCCACATGCCACTCAGACTTCCCCACATGCCACTCAGACTTACACACATGCCACTCAGATCTCCCCACATGCCACTCAGACTTCCCCACATGCCACTCAGACTTTCACAGATGTCACTCATATCTCCCCACATACCACTCATACTTCCCCACATGCCACTCATACTTCCCCACATGCCACTCAGACTTCCACAGAGGCCACTCAGACTTACACACATGCCACTCAGATCTCCCCACATACCACTCATACCTCCCCACATTCCACTCAGACTTACACACATGCCACTCAGATCTCCCCACATGCCACTCAGACTTCCACAGAGGCCACTCAGACTTCCACAGAGGCCACTTAGACTTACCCACATGCCACTCAGATCTCCCCACATGCCACTCAGACTTCCCCACGTGCAACTCAGACTTCCCCACATGCCACTCAGACTTCCCCACATGCCACTCAGATCTCCCCACATGTCACTCAGATCTCCCCACATGCCACTCAGACTTCCCCACATGCCACTCAGACTTACACACATGCCACTCATATCTCCCCACATACCACTCATACTTCCCCACATGCCACTCATACTTCCCCACATGCCACTCAGACTTCCACAGAGGCCACTCAGACTTACACACATGCCACTCAGATCTCCCCACATACCACTCATACTTCCCCACATTCCACTCAGACTTCCACACATGCCACTCAGATCTCCCCACATGCCACTCAGACTTCCACAGAGGCCACTCAGACTTCCACAGAGGCCACTCAGATCTCCCCACATGCCACTCAGACTTCCACACATTCCGCTCAGACCTTGCCTACTTGCCATTATGTGTAGCATTGAAGGGATACCCATTAGCAGGAGACATCTCCCAACTGTCCTGGCATTGGAACAAAAGTACAGGATGGAGCATAAAACTAAACAAGGACACTCGGCACACAACTCCTGCCACCTGGTGGATAGCCACAAGAGTACACGTGCAGCACGAAAGTGAAAATCTTCTCTAGAGACAGAACAGGAAGAAGGATCAGTTAAGGTAAATGGTGAAGGACAGTTATGATTGACAGCAGTTGACTTAAGATTCCTACGGTGACTGATTTATGTTTCACGTCTCCACCTTCTGCTGTCTCTCCTCCTTACAACTGTACTACATCATAGGTAGCTGCGGAGAGATGCCAGCCGCCAATGACTGCTTTATCATTGGCTATGGATAAGGCTGTTGCATTACTAAAGCCACATTAACTTTCAGCACAATCAGCTACAATTGTTTTCCACACTCCTTAGATTGTAATCTCATTTGGGCAAGACCATCTGTAGCCTTTCATAACATTACATGCAATTTGTTTGTGTCATGATCCCATCAATGTACAGCGCTGAATAATATGTCATATTAATAATAATAATAATAATAATAATAAAAATGATAGCATCCACAGACAACCTAGTAAAATCCAGAAATAATGAGTGTAAGAGTGGTTGTAAGCTCATAGTTTCCAACCTTTAAAGGTTGGCCTCCGGGAGTCTCAGTGTACAGGTGGACATGAGGGGGCGGGGCTCCGCAAGTTGCGTCATTTTGGCCCCACCCCCTGTGACGTAATGATGCAAACGCGTAATTTTAACACTGGGGGCGGACCAAAATAATGTGATTCCCAGAGAATCATATCATGGAGGCTTCAAATCTGCCCACTTCACTAGGAAGACCTACCCGGAATTCAGGAGTCTCCCGGGCATTCCAGGAGAGTTGGCAATTATGTGTAAGCTCCTTTTCCCCACCATTAGTAATACCCACTAATCGCAAACACCGTCCTATTTCACAAATGATTCATACAAGCTGCCTTCTCTGTTATCTCACCGAAATCTTATCTTTCCCCCATATGCTTGGAATACTCTTTGGTGTCTTGTATTCACTCTCATGCCTCCCCTTATCCTGTGCAGAAAACATGGGTAGCAGCTGGAGCCATGGGCAACGTGTTGGTTGCCACTTCTGTTAGCCCTATTGCCATGCCACTGGTATATCCATTGAGCCATGACGTCATATCAGCATCATACACTGCTTAGAGACACATACAGTATTTAAAAATGGCACTGAATTCAGGTCAGAGACATTGGCAGCTTCAACGACAAGTTCACCTTGCAGTAACATGGTTTAACTATCTTCTACTCAGTGATAATTCCTGATATTAGCAATAATAATAATTTGTAGCCTCGGAGGAGTCTTTCTAAAGGACTATACATGATCCCATCTAACTTAATTTCAGCGATGTCATGAGTCGGAACAGATCGCTATCAAATCTGTCATGCTTGTCATAACACGGCTCTTAAATGGGAGATATCACTACCCAAGAGAAATTTCTGCTAAGGAACTATGCTGTTTAATGGTGTTTAACATATCCTTCCACATTTCCAGAGCGTGCTTTTATAGCAGAGACGACTGTCAGTGTTTGTCGGGTCTCACTGTCAAGACTGATAAGTGTTGGCTGTCTTCACACTTCTGAACTTTTTATTCTTGCAATATGCAAATGGAATAATTAACAGCAATATCTGGAAATGCAAGAGACGTGTGCGCCGGCTTCGGAGAGCGCTTATATGCATTAGTAACATGTGAAGGGTTTCTGAACACATTGTTGGAATGATGATGTGCTCAGCAACGGGGAAGGGGAGGGGGGGTAATGCAAAGATTTACACTTTGTTGTGGTAACCGCTGGCAGGGAAGAGAGTGTGGGGCAATCAGATGTTCATCCCATCGGCGTTGAGAGGCTGACAACTCCAATCATCAATGGAATGGATTTTTTTTTCTCAGACAAAGCTCAGCAATTCCCAAGGAAATTCATTCATACAAATTCCAAAACAAACACAAATATAATCCGTGGCTCACTAGTCAGATAGGTGATTAAACTGATATTTTACTATCTTACGTTGTATTTTTGCAAAGAGAAAAATACTACCATTACCTAACACAGTGGAGCTCAATGTTCTGTTTTTTTTTAAGCTGGGAAGTTTTAGGGTTCCATTGTTCTGAGACCCCCAAAGAGGTGGTACTCAATAAAAAATATTGTATATCTGACCCCAAAAGCCTTGGAAACCAATAGGTATCGCGCCCCACAGTTGACAGTCCTCTTATCGGAAGGGTGACTTGGTATTCCTGGGACCTTCTCCTCTCTGGGCCCCTTAGTGGCTGTACCCTCTCCAGTTGCAGTAGTTTCACCACTGAAAAGAAGCTTTAGTGACTTTGGGGTCTGTTTATGAAGATGCGATCAGCCATAAAAACTAGAGATGCTCACTGACCCCCGTGAACTGGTTTTGAATCTGGATTAGCTTCGTGTTTTGGTTTTGGTTTTTTAGGAATAATCCTAAAATATGCTAAAATCACATATTTTTGCTCTTTTCTTGTTCCTACATTATTATTAACCTCAATAACACTAATTTTAAGTCATTTGCAGTCAATTTTGAGCACCTCACAGATCACAATATTATTTACATTCACTTGGGGACAAATACTGCAGCGATCTGGCTGGATGGTAAGCGACAGAGCAATGGCACAAACACGGCAGTTCCTAGCACATCTAGGACACATTGGCACACAGCAGTGGCAGAAAAGAAAAATGGTGCAAGATGGAATTGTCCTTGGACCCACCCTCCCTTCTACCATTATGTTGGATCTTCGAAATGAATCAAAAAAATCACGAGATCCAAGATCCGACGACGTAACAATGAAATTTTTCCTCGTTTTCGATTCCAAGGGCATGCAAAAGTACTGAGCCCCGGCTCGGTACTCGGATCCCCTAAGTTCGGGTGTATTTGGTTCTCGAGGAATCGAGCCTGACCATCTTTAATAAAAACAGAGAAAACAGCAGTTTTCTCTATTAAATGGCCATTGCATAGTTTATGAAGTGTTCAATGCAGGAGAAATGATAGATTTCTCCAGCCATAACCCGGTTAACGTTTCTCAATGCAGACCCCATATATTAATAAGGGGTCTGCAAAACTCTCCAATTCATTAAGCCTTGGAAGGCTTTCCTTTTCGCAACAAGTTAACGCCATCTCAAGATTATTCAATACCTGGGTTTCTTGTAAGTACGATTGTTTCAGTCCTGTCATTTTCACCAGCTGCAGGGAAGGTGTAAGGCCGAATAAGAGCAATAACTGACACGGCATAGTCTTTGCATTACAAACTTCAAGTACGCGTGCCACTAACTAGCACAGAACAATTGTATGAAAGTAAGATAGACAAAAAAAACCACATTGTACCTGATTCATTAAGGAAAGTAAGGCAAAAAATTAGTAAGTTTTCTCCTGGACAAAACCATGTTGCAATGCAAGGGGTGCAAATTAGTTTATTATTTTGCACATAAGCAAAATACTGGCTGATTTTTTATGTCACACAAATACTTGATAGTTTTATTTTTACACTGAAATTTAAAGTTGATCTAAGACATGCCCTATCCCAACTATAAATCTGTCAACATATTTAAAATTTAGCTCTCCCTACAAAGCAACATGGTTTAGTCCATAGTTGCCTACTCTCCCAGAATGTCCAGGAGAGTCCCAAATTTTCTGGGAGTCCTCCCAGACTCCCAGGAGAGCAGAGCAACCTCCCGGTTTCCAGCCATTTGTTAAACTAAGCGGCGGGGGGGCGGGGCTTATGACACGATTCCTGCTTCATTGTGGCCCCCTGCTTTGTTAAGCTAGAACAAGTTATGGCAGCTTAGGGGGTGTGGCCAAATGACGCTATCTGGCTAGCTCTGCCCCCCCACACCCACTTCACCCTCTTGCCAAAGTTGGCAAGTATGGTTTAGCCAAACTGCAAAGTTACTCATTTTTTGGGCTTTACTTTCCTTAATGAATCAAGCCCAAGTACATCTTGATTTAGATATTTAATGTAAAATAAATATAACTTTTTTTTCCACAATCCTTTTTTTTATAATGATTATACTGTTTAGAGTTTATTTTATGAGATATTTTTACATTGTACATATTCTTGTGCGTATACTGCAGCATGTACTGTCTGTTTACGTATGGCAAGTAGCCTTTAGGCAAAGCGCACTTACACCCAGATTCAAATGGCAACGTATCCTGAGAGCCGCTTGGATTTAAATACAGTTGGAACTATGCTCAAGTTCTGTGCTAGCTTTTTTAAATGCAAGTTGAGTTCAGGTTGCATCCGACCATGAATCAAGCCCAGAATGTAAATATTTTGGTGAAGTGCAATGCTAGAATATCCATATTAAAATCTTGCATTTGCCCCAGAACTGTCACAGACCTAATGCAGCACCTAGCTGGAATTCTTTTAGAAAGGTACAATATAGTATTGCACATTTTATACAAAAATTGCCCGCTAGAGGCACTGTTCCACTAGATTCAATGGCTGAAAATTACCTTTGTGTCTTCCAGCAGGTGAAGTACTATTATAAACAAAGATATATAGATGGCCATCATGGTTTTGGATCAAGAAAATAAAACGCAGTAAAAAAGAAAAATATTATACTAGAATTTGAGAATAAATGCATTTTAACGTATGTGTAAGCCACAGATATTTACTACTAGCTTCAGGAACACCCGATTCTGACTGCAGTGGGAAAAAGAAAAGTCTACAGCGCATAAGTATAGGACAAATCATAAAGTGAAGTTAGTGCCCAGATATCTGATTTCTCGACTCGGCACCTCCGGTAATTAGACGCACATTAGACATAAATCATATTCCAGAGTTTTAAGATTGCTAATAAAGGCTACTTTCTATTCTGCCACTAGCAGCTATGTTCTTTTTTTTTTCTCGTTCTAAATTACGCCATATAATGGCTATTTCTGTACTTTTCTGCAAGCCCACGAAAAATGTAGAGCCTTAGGAATAGATGGGCCGGTGATTTATTGCAGAGAAGCAGAACTTTCACGACTTGACAGCCAGAAAAGTTTCTGGATAGGAGCCGAGGGCCCTCCTGACACTCGTGTCACAGAAGATATTGTACCAGCAGTTAGCCGGGGTTGACAATAACATTTGTATATAGTTCTGTTGACAGGGCTGAAGGAAAAAAAAAAAAATGGCGCAATAAAAACATGCACAAAAAGAGCCATTACCATTTTTCTGTGGACGACGGATGAATTTTAGATACATTTTATGTTTGTGCGCATGGATGGAAAATTAGAGGCATGAATAAGGTTTCAGAGTAAAATTATTTCGTTTTACAATGCCGTAGGCTGCCCAACAAATAGGGCCTTGTTGAACTGTGTAACTAAGTGATGGGCAGCAGGAGGCCCCAGGGCCGCATGAGACTTTGGGCTAGAGTTACTAAACTGCGGGTTTGGAAAAATGGACATGTTGCCTATAGCAACCAATCAGAGTCTAGCTTTCATTTATTTAGTGCATTATACAAAATGACAGCTAGAATCTGATTGGTTGCTATAGGCAACGTCTCCACTTTTTCTAACCCGCAGTTTAGTAAATATACCCCTTCATCTGCGGCCCTAAGCTCCTTCCCGCTTTATTGTCAGATGTGTTTGTTATAGCGTGTGACCCTTGTATAAAATGCCTGCTGGTATGTAATTACAGATAGGTGTCTTTTTCTTTGATTACATCTATTGTATCTTGTTATTGAGATTAAGGGTATCGTGTGGACCTTTTGAAGAATAGAGGGCCCCCAAGGTGTATCAGGTTGCCCATTAGTGGTGTAAATAATATGGCACCTGTTTCAACAGGAGCTAAAGCCAGGCCAGTTATGTGCCACATTAGTTATACCACTCCTTTCCATATTGCATAGTTAATAAATTGATATATTTCAGTAAACAACCAGGTAGAGTGGATGTGTATCTCTCAGTATGCAGGTAATAGCATGTCTGCACATTTTAAGGTGATAGAGCAGTAACAGTGACATCAAATCAGTGATTATGTTTAAATGGTGGCCTGTTTCTGTTCTTCTTTGAAATCATCAGCAACCTGTCTTTGAAATACCGATGTATCTCCTTGGTCCTAGTGGTTCTCACACAGTGCAGTGACCATGGTTGCTATGCAGAAGCCGGCATAGCAACCTGCAATTTGAACTTACATTGGATGAATTGCCATCTCAACATGTTTCGGTAGGACTCCCATGAGTCACTGTATTTCCATTTTTTCAATTAAAAGTATTTAACTTGCAATATTTATTCTCCTTGCAAGAAAGAGGAGCTTCTGGCGAGAAATAAATTGGTGAACATGGGCATGCGTGTGAGATTTTACTTAAAGTATAGTAGGTACTTTTTACATGTTGTGTGTTTGTTTTGCTGTAATTTTTTTACAGGTATATTACAGGTCCCAGTGGGCCCTAGATGCCAGGGCATGCTGGCGCTTGTAACACTACAAGTGCTTAAATTCATATAACTTTTTTTTAAAAACCCTGCCCGAAGCATTTTAAAAAGAATAGACTATGTTAATGATAATGGTTCTTGGTGGAGGCTCAGTAAAAGACGTTTAACTTTAAAGTGCACTGAAATTAAGCTTGAGAACACAACATAATACCAAGTAATGTTCTAGTGTATAAGTAGCATATATAGTAAACTGAAAAAATAGTATATAGAACTGTATACGCAAAGCCAATTTTAGTGACCGATACACATTACACAGTTCATTATAAGAAACATTATACAAGGCAGAGACCACTGGGATGACTAATTTACAATGCAGAGCCCATTCTAATGAACAACATGCATAGCAGAGCTCTCTCCTGTAACCGGTATACAATGCAGAGCCCATTTTAATGAACAATATGCATTGCAGAACCCTCTCCTGTAACCGGTATACAATGCAGAGCCCAGTCTAATAAACAATATGCATTGCAGAACCCTCTCCTGTAACCGGTATATAATGCAGAGCCCATTCTAATGAACAATATGCATTGCAGAACCCTCTCCTGTAACTGGTATACAATGCAGAGCCCATTTTAATGAACAATATGTATTGCAGAGCTCTCTCCTGTAACCGGTATACAATGCAGAGCCCATTTTAATGAACAATATACATAGCAGAGCCCTCTAATGTAACCGGTATACAACGCAGAGCCCATTCTAATGAACAATATGTATTGCAGAGCCCTTTCCTGTAACCAGTATACAATGCAGAGCCCATTTATTGAACAATATCCATTGCAGAGCCCTCTCCTGTAACCGGTATACAATGCAGAACCCATTCTAATGAACAATATGCATTACCGAGCCCTCTCCTGTAACTGGTATACAATGCAGAACCCTCTTCTGCCACAAGCAGCCAGTTTGGCTCTCCCACCCATCATACATTATAAGCAAATAATGTTGTTATTGGCTGAGCTGGTTGTTCTCTCCTTCAGTGAATTCAAATACAATCAGTTTAATGCTTAATGAATTAAAAGCAAGAATTGCAGCCAATGATAGCACTGGATGATTATTATAAACATATGCTAGCAGGAATATATCATTAATGAGACTCGGAGACCGCGTGGATGTAATGTAACACATAATGAGAGTTTTGTGGCATACCCTTTGAGAACTCTTCTGTCAATCAGATACAAATAAGTTAATACCTTTACATTTTGCACTACCAGCTAATCAGAAGTATGTGGCATCACAAAGAGCTCTGTAAACAAAACAGTAGCTAGAGCAATATTTTGTCATTCAGAGTATGACACATAATTGCAGAATGCGTTTTCCATCGATACCACTATGCCTTAATGCCAAGTGATGCTGTTCAAATGAAATATTTAATATTTAATATTTAATACAATTCTGAGAGACTTAGGCTGGGAGTCATGAATCAGCCGTATCATTGCAAAATCTGTTAAATGTGTTTAGTGTTCCAACGCCTTTTCTCATAAATATAATGACTAGTTAGAAAACATCTAATTATTTTTTTTTTCTTCAAAATATAATTAGGTGTTCCCCCTAAAAGCAATTAGTAATGAAATACAGTTCTGAAAATAAAGACAGAGTTGCAGCAGAATATAGACAAACACGCACGACGAACGTCAGGAGATCAACATCAGAAATAATGGCTTCATTTACCTTGCTTATATGCATGATAGTTTGAAGGTGACATTACTTGTCAGTCTTCAGTTTAACAGTGACACAGAGGGGAGAGTTAATAACTGCTCTTATATTCACAAGCTTTACATGATGAAAATAGCAGAAGATGAACTTACAGATTGCTCCTCCAATCAATATGCAGGAAGAAGAGGCTTTGACCAAGCTGAGATATCCTATTTAAAAGCATCCCCATATGCACACGTTTTAGAATATTGTACAATTAATGCTTCAGCTCCCATCTGTAACATAGTAATTGGCCTGTATCATATGTTTTGTAATTAAAGAATTTCGTGCGAGGTATTACGGATACAATTTTTTACTCGTTCTCCACCTTGAGAAAAAAGCATTCAGGTTCTTCTGATGTTTCCAGATAGATTTAAAGGAAAATTCCACTGTCAATTTGCTACTAGGAAATGGCATTGGACGCAAATGAAACAGACTGACAAAACAGCAACACATAGATAGTAAGTGGCAGTTTAATAAAATATACATTTTCTACCACTAGAAGCAGAAGGTGTTGGACACAAATGAAACAGAGTGGCACAGCAGCCCCAGAGAGGATGGCAATTTAATAAAAGATACATATTGGACTAGTAAAACAAGATGGCATTGGATGTAATGGAAAAGAGTGACAGATAGGATGTCAGTTTAATAAAATATACAGGTGGGCAAAGCCCAACATTTCTTAATAGAGCAACAAAATGGTATTTGATGGATATAAAATAAAGATGCTCAGGCTCGGTTCCTTGAGAACCGAACACACCCGAATTTAAGGGATCCGAGTACCAAGCTGGATCGGCTCGGTACTTTCGCGCGCCCTCGTAATTGAAAACGAGGCAAAACATCATTGTTATGTCGTCGGATCTCGGATCTCACGAGTTTTGAATTCCTTTTTAAGATCCAACATAGCGGGGGGTGGGAGATTTGGACCCCCATTTGTCTTTTCTGCCACTGCTGTGTGCCAATGTGTCCTAGTTGTGCTAGGAACTGCCGTGTGTTTGTGTCATTGCTCTGTCGCTTACCATCCAGCCAGGTCGCTGCAGTATTTGTCCTGAAAGTGTATGAAAATAATATAGTGATCTGAGAGGTGGTCAAAATTGACTGCTAATGACTTGAAATTAGTGTTATTGAGGTTAATAGTAATGTAGGAACAAAAAAAAAGAGCAAATATATGTGGTTGTCGCATATTTTAAGATTTTTCCCTAAAAAATCCAAAACCAGAACACACGAGGGCGGTTTTGCCAAAACCAAAACCAAAACACGAAGCTAAACCAGATCCAAAACCAAAACCACTTCACGGGGGTCAGTGAGCAACTCTTAATATAAAACGGACAAAGAAATAGCAGCCACATAGTTGGATGACAATTTTTTTTTAAAAATACAGATAGGCAAATCCCAGCATTTCTTAATAGATCAAAAAGATGACATTGGACATAAATACAACAATGAAAACAACAGCCCCAGCTAGATAGTAGGATGGCAGTATAATAGAGGATACAGGTGAACAAAGCCCAGCATTTATGATAGTACAAGAAGACCTATACTTAGAGCTAGAAGATGACGGATGAGAAGTTACAGAAGACCTTGGTGGACTTTCACTTTCACCTTTGCACTTAGCATTCTAGAATGAGCAGTATCAGTAACAAACGGGGCCCGGGTAAGAGATTTTGGCTGGTGTTTTTTCAATGAATTTCATCACAATCATTATTATCATCATTATGTTTTCCCTTAACACTTTTCAAAATGGAAGAACAGGCACTAGAGAGCTGTGATTCGCTAATTATTATTATTATTATTTATAAGTTATTTGCAGATGAGGTGTGGGCCAGGTGCATTGAGGTAAGAGCTAGAATATCTAGCAAATAATTAAATAAAGATTTTTTTACTTTTCAGAACAGACTCTTTTTTAGGTCTATTTGGCAAATGTAAGCCATAATACAAATGACAAAGGTGAACTTATTCTTAAATAAAATAAATGTTAGAGGTGTGTATATGTTGCCACTTTCACACAATTCCAAAAATTGAGCCGTTGAAGTACATAGCAATTAGCCAAGTGGCAATTAAGTTGTCCATAATTTCTGAAACTGAGCCAACTCGGTTGCAAAGTGAATGGCTAATGGAGACCAGGGGCTAGATTTACTAAACTGCGGGTTTGAAAAAGTGGAGATGTTGCCTATAGCAACCAATCAGATTCTAGCTGTCATTTATTTAGTGCACTCTACAAAATGACAGCTAGAATCTGATTGGTTGCTATAGGCAACATCTCCACTTTTTCAAACCCGCAGTTTAGTAAATCTACCTCCTGGCCTTTTTCCATAGCTGAGGCATTTCTTAGACTAGATTTTCTATGGAAAAGTATTTGCTTGTGCTCAGATTTATCTGACAAGCTTTTATTCTGTGATAATTTACAGATAAGAAGAAAAATATTGAACTTAGCATTGCTGAGCTTTATGCCCTATGAGTTCACGAGAAAAATCACAGACCTACTGTAAGGTGCAAGATTATTTTTCATGCATTCATAACATACATGATGCAGTCTTTCTCATGAAAAATTATTTGGTTTGGTGATCATTTATAGCCACAAGAAATGTTCAATGAAATATTTCCAATTAATTAAAGTACGGATTTGCTGAATCCTTGAATACTGAGCGTTTTAAGAAAAGTTCAGTTTTGGCCAAATACTTAGTAATCAGACAGATGAATGTGGATCTTGCTTTAAATTAGATTTGACTGAGCACAGCATAAAATTAACACAACCTAACGGCAAAAGTTTCATCGGCTTAATTTTAATACGCAGGTTAGGGTTCAGATTTACTTTGTTATTGGCTAATTTTTTTGAATTCTGAAGAAGTTAAGTCCATTTGGATTGTTCACTTCTGGTTTCTTACTGGTTTTTAGATGTTGGCATTGCAATATCATATCTTGTGGCATTTTATAGTAATACATTAATGGATGTCCTCCACAGTCTGGTACCTCACCTGTTGAACTCAACACATTTGTCACAATATTTGAAGTGTTAAAAATGTTTAGACTTTGGAACATGGAAATCCTGCCCCTGACCAGAGAAAATATTAACTTTTAGCATTTGCTATGACTGCCAAAGGGATGTATGTGTAATCAAGAGGTAGGAGAGTTAATAGTAGTCATCTAGACAGGTCATACTCAACTTTTTCCAGGTGGGATCCCAAGTGTTACTACATTGTTCTGGGACCCCAAATAAGGTGTATGTCAACAGATTCTAAATGCACGGATGAAATTAACAGAACAAATCGATTGACATACAGAAACGATTCAGCATAAGACATGACAGGGATAAACAAGGGATAAAGAGACTGTGGAGATTTAGGCTGGAGGACCGTGCCCTAGAGAGCTTACATTCTAAAGGGAGGGGGTAATGAGAAACAACAGGAACTAAAGGAACAATAAGGTGAGCAGTCCAGGCGAGCAGCAGAAGAGGTGGAGGCTACACAGTCGAACTGACAGGAGGGTGGGTTAAAGTGGTGATAGGGGAGGTTGAAGCAGGTGAGGATATTGGGCAGGGAGGATAGGGAAGAGGGGAACAAAGGAGGAGAGGTAGGATGGGAGTGAGGAGAGGAAGATGGAGCAGTGAGGGAAGACAGTTAGCGTAATGTGGGTAGAGCAACATGATACTAAAGATGAACAGATTGAACATACTGAGAAATGAGAGACAAGCTTTGCTAGTGGTTCATTAAATCAGAAGCGATCTTATCACCAATGCTAGCAGGTCAGTAGGGACTGTCAAAAGCAGGTGCTTGAGGTGGAAGGTTTCAATGGAATGTTGGATTTTGTCCTCTTGTAGCTGTAATATCAGGTGAAACTATTCTCCTCTTTTTTACCTCCTGTTTAACTCTGGTACAACTTCAAATTAGGGATGAGCGCACTCGGATTTATGAAATCCGAGCCCACCCGAACGTTGCGGATCCGAGTCGGATCCGAGACAGATCCGGGTATTGGCGCCAAATTCAAAAGTGAAACTGAGGCTCTGACTCATAATCCCGTTGTCGGATCTCGCGATACTCGGATCCTATAAATTCCCCACTAGTCGCCGCCATCTTCACTCGGGCATTGATCAGGGTAGAGGGAGGGTGTGTTAGGTGGTCCTCTGTGCTGTTTAGTTCTGTGCTGTTTAGTTCTGTGCTGTTTAGTTCTGTGCTGTTTAGTTCTGTGCTGTGCTGTGCTGTGCTGTGCTGTGCTGTGCTGTGTTCTGCAGTATCAGTCCAGTGGTGCTGTGTGCTGTGCTCTGTCCTTCTGAGGTCAGTGGTGCTGCTGGGTCCTGTGCTGTGTCCTGTTCAGTCCAGTGGTGCTGTGTCCTGTGCTCTGTGCTTCTAAGGGCATAGTTATTTCCCCAATATTCCCCTGTGTTTAAAAAAATAAAAAAAAGTTTTTTAAAAAAATACCAAAAACTACTTTAATTTTTTTTACTTACCACAAAATTTGCACAACCAATCCTGCAGTATAAGCCCATTGGTACTGCAATATTACCAAGTTCACACATTCAGCAGTAAAAGTCCAGTGGTACTGCAATATTACAAAGTTTACACATTCTGCAGTATCAGTCCAGTGGTGCTGTGTCCTGTGCTCTGTCCTGCTGAGTTCCGTAGTGCTGCTGGGTCCTGTGCCGTGTCCTGTTCAGTCCAGTGGTGCTGTGTCCTGTGCTCTGTGCTTCTAAGGGCATAGTTATTTCCCCATTATTCCCAAGTTTTTAAAAAATAAAAAAAAAGTAAAAAAAAATTAAAAATTAAAAAAAAAAAAAAAATATATAATAATTATAACCAAATTTGCAAAACCAATCCAGCAGTATAAGTCCATTGGTACTGCAATATTACCAAGTTCACACATTCTGCAGTATCAGTCCAGTGGTGCTGTGTCCTGTGCTCTGTCCTGCTGAGTTCCGTAGTGCTGCTGGGTCCTGTGCCGTGTCCTGTTCAGTCCAGTGGTGCTGTGTCCTGTGCTCTGTGCTTCTAAGGGCATAGTTATTTCCCCACTATTCCCAAGTTTTTTAAAAATAAAAAAAAAGTAAAAAAAAATAAAAAATTAAAAAAAAAAAAATATATAATAATTATAACCAAATTTGCAAAACCAATCCAGCAGTATAAGTCCATTGGTACTGCAATATTACCAAGTTCACACATTCTGCAGTATCTTGTGCTACATATAATGGAGACCAAAAATTTGGAGGATAAAGTAGGGAAAGATCAAGACCCACTTCCTCCTAATGCTGAAGCTGCTGCCACTAGTCATGACATAGACGATGAAATGCCATCAACGTCGTCTTCCAAGCCCGATGCCCAATCTCGTAGTACCGGGCATGTAAAATCCAAAAAGCCCAAGTTAAGAAAAAGTAGCAAAAAGAGAAACTTTAAATCATCTGAGGAGAAACGTAAAGTTGCCAATATGCCATTTACGACACGGAGTGGCAAGGAACGGCTTAGGCCCTGGCCCGTGTTCATGACTAGTGGTTCAGCTTCACCCACGGATCTTAGCCCTCCTCCTCCTCCCCCCCCCTACAAAAAATTGAAGAGAGTTATGCTGTCAGCAACAAAACAGCAAACAACTCTGCCTTCTAAAGAGAAATTATCACAAATCCCCAAGGCGAGTCCAAGGGTGTTGGTGGTTGTCAAGCCTGACCTTCCCATCACTGTACGGGAAGAGGTGGCTCGGGAGGAGGCTATTGATGATGTAGCTGGCGCTGTGGAGGAACTTGATGATGAGGATGGTGATGTGGTTATTGTAAATGAGGCACCAGGGGGGGAAACAGCTGATGTCCATGGGATGAAAAAGCCCATCGTCATGCCTGGTCAGAAGACCAAAAAATGCACCTCTTCGGTCTGGAGTTATTTTTATCCAAATCCAGACAACCAATGTATGGCCATATGTAGCTTATGTAAAGCTCAAATAAGCAGGGGTAAGGATCTTGCCCACCTAGGAACATCCTCCCTTATACGTCACCTGAATAACCTTCATAGTTCAGTGGTTAGTTCAGGAACTGGGGCTAGGACCCTCATCGGTACAGGGACACCTAAATCCCGTGGTCCAGTTGGATACACACCAGCAACACCCTCCTCGTCAACTTCCTCCACAATCTCCATCAGATTCAGTCCTGCAGCCCAAGTCAGCAGCCAGACTGAGTCCTCCTCAATACGGGATTCATCCGAGGAATCCTGCAGCAGTACGCCTACTACTGCCACTGCTGCTGTTGCTGCTGTTAGTCGGTCATCTTCCCAGAGGGGAAGTCGTAAGACCGCTAAGTCTTTCACAAAACAATTGACCGTCCAACAGTCGTTTGCCATAACCACAAAATACGATAGTAGTCACCCTATTGCAAAGCGTATAACTGCGGCTGTAACTGCAATGTTGGTGTTAGACGTGCGCCCGGTGTCCGCCATCAGTGGAGTGGGATTTAGAGGGTTGATGGAGGTATTGTGTCCCCGGTACCAAATCCCCTCGAGATTCCACTTCACTAGGCAGGCGATACCAAAAATGTACAGAGAAGTACGATCAAGTGTCCTCAGTGCTCTTAAAAATGCGGTTGTACCCACTGTCCACTTAACCACGGACATGTGGACAAGTGGTTCTGGGCAAACGAAGGACTATTTGACTGTGACAGCCCACTGGGTAGATGCATCCCCTTCCGCAGCAACAGCAACAGCTGCATCAGTAGCAGCATCTACAAAATGGCTGCTCATGCAAAGGCAGGCAACATTGTGCATTACAGGCTTTAATAAGAGGCACAACGCTGACAACATATTAGAGAAAATGAGGGAAATTATCTCCCAGTGGCTTACCCCACTTAGACTCTCATGGGGATTTGTGGTGTCAGACAATGCCAGTAACATTGTGCGGGCATTAAATATGGGCAATTTCCAGCACGTCCCATGTTTTGCCCACACCATTAATTTGGTGGTGCAGCATTACCTCAAGAGTGACAGGGGTGTGCAGGAGATGCTTGCGGTGGCGCGCAAAATTGCTGGACACTTTCGGCATTCAGCCAGTGCCTACCGCAGACTAGAGGCACATCAAAAAAGCATGAACCTGCCCTGCCATCACCTCAAACAAGAGGTTGTGACGCGCTGGAACTCCACCCTCTATATGCTGCAGAGGATGGAGGAGCAGCAAAAGGCCATTCAGGCCTACACAGCCACCTACGACATAGGCAAAGGAGTGGGGATGCGCCTCAGTCAAGCGCAGTGGAGACTGATTTCCGTGTTGTGCAAGGTTCTGCAGCCATTTGAACTTGCCACACGAGAAGTCAGTTCCGACACTGCCAGCTTGAGTCAGGTCATTCCCCTGATCAGGCTGTTGCAGAAGCAGCTGGAGAAAGTGAGGGAGGAGCTGGTAAGCCATTGCGATTACACCAAGCATGTAGCTCTTGTGGATGTAGCCCTTCGTACGCTTTGCCAGGATCCGAGGGTGGTCACTCTTTTAAAGTCAGAGGAATACATTCTGGCCACCGTGCTCGATCCTCGGTTTAAAGCGTATGTTGTGTCTCTGTTTCCGGCGGACACAAGTCTACAGCGGTGCAAAGACCTGCTGGTCAGGAGATTGTCCTCTGAAGAGGACCGTGACATGCCAACAGCTCCACCCTCATTTTCTTCCACATCTATGGCTGCGAGGAAAAAGCTCAGTTTTCCCAAAAGAGGCACTGGCGGGGATGCTGATAACATCTGGTCCGGACTGAAGGACCTGCCAACCATTGCAGACATGTCTACTCTCGCTGCATTGGATGCTGTCACAATAGAAAAAATTGTGGATGATTACTTTGCTGACACCATCCAAGTAGACATGTCAGACAGTCCATATTGTTACTGGCAGGAAAAAAAGGCAGTTTGGAAGCCCCTGTACAAACTGGCTCTATTTTACCTGAGTTGTCCCCCCTCCAGTGTGTACTCGGAAAGAGTTTTTAGTGCAGCGGGGAACCTGGTCAGTGAGCGGCGAAGGAGGTTGCTTCCTCACAACGTTGAAAAAATGATGTTTATAAAAATGAATAATCAATTCCTCAATGAAGTACAGCACTGCCCTCCAGATACTACAGAGGGACCTGTGGTTGTGGAGTCCAGCGGGGACGAATTGATAATGTGTGATGAGGAGGAAGTACACACTGTAGGGGGAGAGGAATCAGAGGTTGAGGATGAGGACGACATCTTGCCTCAGTAGAGCCTGTTTAGTCTGTACAGGGAGAGATGAATAGCTTTTTTGGTGTGGGGGCCCAAACAAACCAATCATTTCAGCCAAAGTTGTTTGGTAGGCCCTGTCGCTGAAATGATTGGTTTGTTAAAGTGTGCATGTCCTATTTAAACAACATAAGGGTGGGTGTGAGGGCCCAAGGACAATTCCATCTTGGACCTTTTTTTTTTGCATTATATGACCAATCAACAGTCGTTTGCCATGTTCAAAAAGTAAAACCAAATTTAAAAAAATACAAGAAATTAAACCAAAAGTAAAATGCCGTGTCATAATTTAAAACAAGAGGTATTGACGTGCTCTAAAACTACTGTATTGTTGTTTATATTTTATAAACACTATACTTGACAGCTTGAGTCTTTCAATAAAAAAGTAACTGTCCATTGCACGAATATTTGCAACAGGGACAATTTTAGGGTTAAGAAAGTCAACTAATAACACTTCGACGCTGTCTGTCTTTATAAACACTACACTTGGAAGTTGGAGGAGGTATTGTGGCCCCGGCACCAAATTTACTACCGGGGCCACTCCACTGTGCAGTCCATATTTAGGTGTATCAGATATTAAACAACGGTGACAGTTGATGCCCAATTTTTTAATTATATTGTGGCCTCGGTACCAAATTGTGTACCGGGGCCACCACACTACGCAGTCCAGATACTTGTTTGGTGGAATTCTGACACGTGGAGGGTTTTATTATTATTATATTGTGTGGACCACTCTATCTATACCACACTACAACTCTATATACCACTCTATTTCATACTTTAATTCTATTTCATACTTTAATTCTATTTCATACTTTAATTCTATTTCATACTTTAATTCTATTACTAATTACCATAAAGAGGAACAAAATAAACCAATTTTACCAAAAGTATAATATGACTTAGACTTACAAACACTACACTTGAAAGATCGTGCCTTTAAATGAAAAAGTCAGTCTTCATTGCACGACTATGTGCAACAGGGACAGTTTTTTGGGTTTACAAAGTCAAACAATAACACTTGGACCCTGTCTGTCTGGGATCTCAATGACGAATTGTCTGTACCATGTTTGGAGGAGGTATTGTGGCCCCGGTATCAAATTGGGTACCGAGGCCACCCCACTATGCAGTCCAGATACTTGTTTGGTGGAATTCTGACACGTGGAGGGTTTTATTATTATTATATTGTGTGGACCACTCTATCTATACCACACTACAACTCTATATACCACTCTATTTCATACTTTAATTCTATTTCATACTTTAATTCTATTTAATACTTTAATTCTATTTCATACTTTAATTCTATTTCATACTTTAATTCTATTACTAATTACCATAAAGAGGAACAAAATAAACCAATTTTACCAAAAGTATAATATGACTTAGACTTACAAACACTACACTTGAAAGATCGTGCCTTTAAATGAAAAAGTCAGTCTTCATTGCACGACTATGTGCAACAGGGACAGTTTTTTGGGTTTACAAAGTCAAACAATAACACTTTGACCCTGTCTGTCTGGGATCTCAATGACGAATTGTCTGTACCATGTTTGGAGGAGGTATTGTGGCCCCGGTATCAAATTGGGTACCGGGGCCACCCCACTATGCAGTCCAGATACTTGTTTGGTGGAATTCTGACACGTGGAGGGTTTTATTATTATTATATTGTGTGGACCACTCTATCTATACCACACTACAACTCTATATACCACTCTATTTCATACTTTAATTCTATTTCATACTTTAATTCTATTTCATACTTTAATTCTATTTCATACTTTAATTCTATTTCATACTTTAATTCTATTTCATACTTTAATTCTATTTCATACTTTAATTCTATTACTAACTACCATAAAGAGGAACAAAATAAACCAATTTTACCAAAAGTATAATATGACTTAGACTTACAAACACTACACTTGAAAGATCGTGCCTTTAAATGAAAAAGTCAGTCTTCATTGCACGACTATGTGCAACAGGGACAGTTTTTTGGGTTTACAAAGTCAAACAATAACACTTTGACCCTGTCTGTCTGGGATCTCAATGACGAATTGTCTGTACCATGTTTGGAGGAGGTATTGTGGCCCCGGTATCAAATTGGGTACCGGGGCCACCCCACTATGCAGTCCAGATACTTGTTTGGTGGAATTCTGACACGTGGAGGGTTTTATTATTATTATATTGTGTGGACCACTCTATCTATACCACACTACAACTCTATATACCACTCTATTTCATACTTTAATTCTATTTCATACTTTAATTCTATTTCATACTTTAATTCTATTTCATACTTTAATTCTATTTCATACTTTAATTCTATTAGTAATTACCATAAAGAGGAACAAAATAAACCAATTTTACCAAAAGTATAATATGACTTAGACTTACAAACACTACACTTGAAAGATCGTGCCTTTAAATGAAAAAGTCAGTCTTCATTGCACGACTATGTGCAACAGGGACAGTTTTTTGGGTTTACAAAGTCAAACAATAACACTTTGACCCTGTCTGTCTGGGATCTCAATGACGAATTGTCTGTACCATGTTTGGAGGAGGTATTGTGGCCCCGGTATCAAATTGGGTACCGGGGCCACCCCACTATGCAGTCCAGATACTTGTTTGGTGGAATTCTGACACGTGGAGGGTTTTATTATTATTATATTGTGTGGACCACTCTATCTATACCACACTACAACTCTATATACCACTCTATTTCATACTTTAATTCTATTTCATACTTTAATTCTATTTCATACTTTAATTCTATTTCATACTTTAATTCTATTACTAATTACCATAAAGAGGAACAAAATAAACCAATTTTACCAAAAGTATAATATGACTTAGACTTACAAACACTACACTTGAAAGATCGTGCCTTTAAATGAAAAAGTCAGTCTTCATTGCACGACTATGTGCAACAGGGACAGTTTTTTGGGTTTACAAAGTCAAACAATAACACTTTGACCCTGTCTGTCTGGGATCTCAATGACGAATTGTCTGTACCATGTTTGGAGGAGGTATTGTGGCCCCGGTATCAAATTGGGTACCGGGGCCACCCCACTATGCAGTCCAGATACTTGTTTGGTGGAATTCTGACACGTGGAGGGTTTTATTATTATTATATTGTGTGGACCACTCTATCTATAGCACACTACAACTCTATATACCACTCTATTTCATACTTTAATTCTATTTCATACTTTAATTCTATTTCATACTTTAATTCTATTTCATACTTTAATTCTATTTCATACTTTAATTCTATTACTAATTACCATAAAGAGAAACAAAATAAACCAATTTTACCAAAAGTATAATATGACTTAGACTTACAAACACTACACTTGAAAGATCGTGCCTTTAAATGAAAAAGTCAGTCTTCATTGCACGACTATGTGCAACAGGGACAGTTTTTTGGGTTTACAAAGTCAAACAATAACACTTGGACCCTGTCTGTCTGGGATCTCAATGACGAATTGTCTGTACCATGTTTGGAGGAGGTATTGTGGCCCCGGTATCAAATTGGGTACCGGGGCCACCCCACTATGCAGTCCAGATACTTGTTTGGTGGAATTCTGACACGTGGAGGGTTTTAGTATTATTATATTGTGTGGACCACTCTATCTATACCACACTACAACTCTATATACCACTCTATTTCATACTTTAATTCTATTTCATACTTTAATTCTATTTCATACTTTAATTCTATTACTAATTACCATAAAGAGGAACAAAATAAACCAATTTTACCAAAAGTATAATATGACTTAGACTTACAAACACTACACTTGAAAGATCGTGCCTTTAAATGAAAAAGTCAGTCTTCATTGCACGACTATGTGCAACAGGGACAGTTTTTTGGGTTTACAAAGTCAAACAATAACACTTTGACCCTGTCTGTCTGGGATCTCAATGACGAATTGTCTGTACCATGTTTGGAGGAGGTATTGTGGCCCCGGTATCAAATTGGGTACCGGGGCCACCCCACTATGCAGTCCAGATACTTGTTTGGTGGAATTCTGACACGTGGAGGGTTTTATTATTATTATTATATTGTGTGGACCACTCTATCTATACCACACTACAACTCTATATACCACTCTATTTCATACTTTAATTCTATTTCATACTTTAATTCTATTTAATACTTTAATTCTATTTCATACTTTAATTCTATTTCATACTTTAATTCTATTACTAATTACCATAAAGAGGAACAAAATAAACCAATTTTACCAAAAGTATAATATGACTTAGACTTACAAACACTACACTTGAAAGATCGTGCCTTTAAATGAAAAAGTCAGTCTTCATTGCACGACTATGTGCAACAGGGACAGTTTTTTGGGTTTACAAAGTCAAACAATAACACTTGGACCCTGTCTGTCTGGGATCTCAATGACGAATTGTCTGTACCATGTTTGGAGGAGGTATTGTGGCCCCGGTATCAAATTGGGTACCGGGGCCACCCCACTATGCAGTCCAGATACTTGTTTGGTGGAATTCTGACACGTGGAGGGTTTTTTAATTATATTGTGGCCTCGGTACCAAATTGTGTACCGGGGCCACCACACTACGCAGTCAAGATAGATAGATGCGTATCATAGATAAAGTACATTCAGTGGTGTGGGGCAAATTGAAAAATATTCAAAATGCACTGACATTATCAAAAACAAGAGGTTGTCACACGCTAAAACTCCAACATGTATATGATGGAGAGGATGGAGGAGCAGCCGTATGTGTAGTGTAATGCAGATCTGTTGAAGGTTTTTTATATATTTTATTGTGGTGCCCAGTGCCCACTCCTCTACGCAGTCCAGGTACATTTATTGGTGCGAATCATAAAAGTTCAGGGTTTTTAATATATTGTGGTGACCCACTCCTCTACGCAGTCCAGGTACAATTATTGGTGCGAATCATAAAAGTTCAGGGTTTTTAATATATTGTGGTGACCCACTCCTCTACGCAGTCCAGGTACATTTATTGGTGCGATTCATAAAAGTTCAGAGTTTTTAAGATATTGTGGTGACCCACTCCTCTACGCAGTCCAGGTACATTTATTGGTGCGATTCATAAAAGTTCAGGGTTTTTAAGATATTGTGGTGACCCACTCCTCTACGCAGTCCAGGTACATTTATTGGTGCGATTCATAAAAGTTCGGGGTTTTTAAGATATTGTGGTGACCCACTCCTCTACGCAGTCCAGGTACATTTATTGGTGCGATTCATAAAAGTTCGGGGTTTTTAAGATATTGTGGTGACCCACTCCTCTACGCAGTCCAGGTACATTTATTGGTGCGAATCATAAAAGTTCAGGGTTTTTAATATATATTGTGGTGACCCACTCCTCTACGCAGTCCAGGTACAATTATTGATGCGATTCATAAAAGTTCAGGGTTTTTAATATATTGTGGTGACCCACTCCTCTACGCAGTCCAGGTACATTTATTGGTGCGATTCATAAAAGTTCAGGGTTTTTAAGATATTGTGGTGACCCACTCCTCTACGCAGTCCAGGTACATTTATTGGTGCGATTCATAAAAGTTCAGGGTTTTTAAGATATTGTGGTGACCCACTCCTCTACGCAGTCCAGGTACAATTATTGGTGCGAATCATAAAAGTTCAGGGTTTTTAATATATTGTGGTGACCCACTCCTCTACGCAGTCCAGGTACATTTATTGGTGCGATTCATAAAAGTTCGGGGTTTTTAAGATATTGTGGTGACCCACTCCTCTACGCAGTCCAGGTACATTTATTGGTGCGAATCATAAAAGTTCAGGGTTTTTAATATATATTGTGGTGACCCACTCCTCTACGCAGTCCCGGTACATTTATTGGTGCGAATCATAAAAGTTCAGGGTTTTTAATATATATTGTGGTGACCCACTCCTCTACGCAGTCCAGAAAGATACCTTGTTGCAACGTTTTGGACTAATAACTATATTGTGAGGTGTTCAGAATACACTGTAAATTAGTGGAAATGCTTGTTATTGAATGTTATTGAGGTTAATAATAGCCTAGGAGTGAAAATAAGCCCAAAAACTTGATTTTTAAACTTTTTATGTTTTTTTCAAAAAAAATCCGAATCCAAAACCTTAAATCCGAACCGAGACCTTTCGTCAAGTGTTTTGCGAGACAAATCCGAACCTCAAAAATAACGAAAATCCGGATCCAAAACACAAAACACGAGACCTCAAAAGTCGCCGGTGCACATCCCTACTTCAAATTATGCTATATTGATCCTAATACACTTGTAACTAACACACTTTAAGCTAAACACACTAGCTAAGCAGCCAACAAATGACCATGCAATTCTGTCTGGTTTATGTGTGTGTAGGACAAGGGGAATGGGCAAAATTGTTCATCTTTGCCTTGGATACCAACACACCTTGTTCCAGAAATAGTCAAATGTCTCAATCCAACCACTAACCCAAAAGCCAATATTTGCGTTAGAAGTGGGATTGACCTCTTAGACACTTTGTGGTTCTCTGACCTCAGTTACATTTCTCTACATGTACATGCACAGCCCATATAGAAAATATTTTCACAAATGATTTATCCCTGTAGCAATAATTGACATGCACCTGTGTGAAGTGAAATATGCATCCTCCGAGGAATTAATTATCCCTATTAAGACTTTTCAGCTGGCTACATTTCTGTTCCGAGCACACACATATCAGAAAATGAAGAGTTTTAGTAATCGTTAAATAAATATGTATCCAAAACAATGGAACGTTCAATTCTTTGCTATTTAAATATTGGCAATCCAAGGACATTGGAGCTGTACAACATCCATTCACTAGAATACAAGAAGTGATTTCAATACATTGCTAAATACTTTTTTCTCTCTGCTACGACCTGCTATATGTTAAATATAATCTACAATCTTAGAGAGTTTATTTATAAGCAAATCAAAGCACTCAATTAAACGGGTAAGTAAAATTTTAGAATACGTATGAAAAAAACCTCCCCTAGATCTCTCATAACTGGTTTCTTTTTTTGTTACAAGCACCAAGCAGGGTTTGAATAATTGTCCTGTTCTATGTTCTTAATGTCAGCAGAAAGAGGATATATGATGTGTGCTTCTGGGCACTTGAGATAATGAAAATGTAAAAGTGAAAAGCCATCGTGCGGACCTGAATAAATGGTCAATTGTAGCCGGGCTTGTCTAATGTTATGTATAGAAAGATCATTCATTTAAGTTGTAATGATGCTTTTGTAAAAAATCATTTGAATTAAACAATGGCCAATAACTGTGTTTAATATATACCTGTAAATCACTCAGACACTGCAGGGCTTTTTTATTTCAGAAAAGCACTTAGGAGCACTTAAAAACCAATGCCACCCCAGACTGCAGCAAAACAAATATGTTCAGCATCCCATCAGTTATGTGTTGTTAAAACTAATATATCATGTAGAAGTGTATATTATTTATGGTCAAGTAAAGTTTGTCCTTCGCATTACGGTTATATAGTTATTTATTCTGATTGCTTGGGCTTGTCTTTCAGTCTGACGGATCTCCGGGGAACTAAATAAATTGCTGGAAATTTCTGAATTATTGTGCCATGGAAGAATACTGTGTAACATCTGCAAATCTGAACATATATAGAAGAGCGGAGTTAGAGCTAAATTTTCCATCTATCTCATTTTGCGTCAGAACAGTCCATTTCGCAGGGATGGGAATTTTCAAGTTCCACTTTTGCTTCCTAATTATACTGAATGTCAATATGCACTTTGTTTGTAAAATTTGCTGTTTACGCAATTTATAGACTCTAAATAGAGCTGGGATCTACAAACGCTTTCCCAAAACATGCCTGTAAAGAATAATCATTGAGTAAAAGGTAACGAATCATCAGGAAAGGGAAGCAACTGATTTACTGGTAGTTTGAGCAGGTGTAGCAGAAATTCATATTGCATTGACAAGGTTAAAGAGAAGGTAAATAGTTCTTTGGAATAAGTTGACTTACACAGTGTTAGGTACGCACAGGAATACCAAGGTGTCATGAACAAAGAGCACTTACAGTTATTTATAAGGGTTAACCCATCACATAATTGTTTGGAATAAGACCTAAATCATAACTGCAGTGTAAACATAGTATATCAAATGAATATATTGATAAATTGAGTTACTCTTGTCTAAAATATGAAGTAAGAAATTCTGTTGTGTGTGTATTCGGTGGCTCTGCAGATCCCAGTGTTAGAAGATAGCAGTGTCACCTGTAGCAGCTTCAAAGGCCCCTGCGGTGCATAGACAAATCAAGGGGGGGGGGGGGGGGTTCCTAGTGCCTGGAAACCCTCCTCCCAGCCTGGGGTACTGTATGCTTGAGGTGGCTGGACCCTGCCCCGGGACCAGCCACTTTGCAGATTGTGTGAAGATCGTTCTGTCTGCACTGTTCACAGCCATCTCTCCCCAAGAAGTATTGAAAGCAGCAAGAACAGGTAGGAGGGAGCAGGACAGTCTGTCAACTGTTCTGACACACTCAGTCAGGACTTTGTCCTGATTGTAGGGACAGTTGTGAGGTATGTCCTGCTTCACACGGCTCTGCTCGAAAAGGGAGAGCTGTGTGCACCTAACAGTAGTACACGCAGCATTGCCCGTGTATATGATGGGGATAGGAAGAGTTGGAGAGCAGCAAATCCTGCATTTGATCCTGCTGTGAGCTATATCACTACACAAGTTAGTTTTTTGGACAACTGAATAGACTTTGTGGGGTCATTCACAGCTTGACATCCTTGCAGACAAAAGCCGCATTTGAAGGCTGTCTATTCAGGTATAAAGAAATAGGAACTTCAAAAGGAAAATGTCTTCATATTTTGGGAAATCTGGGTGCCACTCCATACTGAGGGGCAAAAACCACACCTGGGTTGTGAATTATACTTACTAACGTTACCCGGGAACAGCTATAATCACGTCTTTGGGAAAGGTATTGCCTATTGCTATGATTCCATCATGTTTGGTATTTAAATGTGCAGTAGATTATGACCGGTTTATTGACGGGAGAGTTAATGTTTCTGGGGTATATATGAGAAAAGCTAAGACAGGTCAAAACTTAGGAATAGTTTTGAACAAGCCTTTGATAGCCAGTGCCACCCTACAGCGATCTCCGAGCTGTGCTTTCTGGAAAAAGGTAGAGTTCAATTTTTAATCTAGTAAGAAGCAAAGTTGGATTCACATGTACAGTAAGTACTGTGTTTTTGACTGTGATTTGCTAACCACAATCAATCCGTGCTTTCAACGAAGGCACAGCTATAGCAAACTTTCCTGCTTGTTCACATTGTAATGGATACTAACCTTCAATATACTAAAAAAGAGCAGGTTCCACAATGCAGTCAAATGCATTTTAAGCATTTGCTTGTGAACGGGACGTAAAGACGTACTACCAGCACAAGTCTGCACAGAGCAGTTTTCTTAACATGCTTAGTCTTTAATCTTCAGTCCACAGCAGGCAGGTTTTGAGAGGACATTGGTGATAACACCTGGAAGTTAATGTCCAAAAGCAAGGCAAGTCCGTCAAGATAAGGATCCGTGTGCTCCAGATCACAGCAAGGTCAGTCCATCAAAGTCAAGGGAAGTAGAAAGTAAACTCCCTTCATGACTATACTGTGAGCTTATTTAAAAAACAGATAGTTGTTGAAGAACAAGTGGTAATATGTGTTGTAGCAAACAGAAAAGAATATCAAAGTGCAACAGGCAAAGCTACAGATCATAGAGGTGTTTCTACGCACGATTAAGAACTCTTACTAACACTGTTATTTGCCTAATTAAAAAAACATGCTCCAATGTATAATCACCGGACTAAGTCTATACTAAGCTATACTATTTTGACCTACCTATATAAAATTGACATGTCTTTCATTCAATTAACCCCTTATCCCCCAGAAAAAAATGACTCTTACTCAGACCAGAAGTTATCCATTATTTTTTTTAGGAGGAAACTGCTATTTAGAGTTGCAAGCACATTTATGGTGCCTAATTGTGTGTCTCGTGAAATTTGTTGCGCTGCATATGTGCAGATCTTGTAAGAGTGTCTTGCACTGCGGTAACTTACGACCCCTTCTTCATGGAAAAGGGGTTCAGGACATGCAAGTGCAGAAGAGTAAAGGCATGCAGGCTCCTTAGAGACACATCTTCTATGAGTATTTTTGAAATACGTTCATTATCAAGTGTAAATTCTGCACAAGACGGCAGAGTTTTAGAGTTGATGATGTTTGTTCTCCGGACATATGTATGCACTAGATTAGAGGCTGAATGTATACTAAAATGTGTATCACTCTAGGCACAGGTATCGTAAATTATTTTGCAGACACATGTTGGTGCATACGCAAACGGACATCTTTTGCATGCAACATTAAACCACCTCCATCATGTACACAATATTATATATACTAGCATAATTTATATAATCAAAATACAATGGGTCTCATGTAGAGTTGGATGCATTTTAAGCTTATAAAAACTAGAGATGTTCACTGTCCTCGTGTTCTGGTTTTGGTTTTGGATCTGGATTAACTTCGTGTTTTGGTTTTGGCAAAACCGCCCTTTCGTGTTTTGGTTTTGGTTCCCGATTTTGTTTTCTAAAATCCCTCTTTTTGCTAAAATCACATATTTTTGCTTTTTTCCCCCCTACATTATTATTAACCTCAATAATACAATGTTCAAGTCATTTGCAGTCAATATTGGTCACAATATTATTTTCATACACTTTCAAACAAAGACTGCAGATTTAGAAGACCAAGCCTGTCAGACCTATTCAGCATTGACAATTAGCAATGGAGCTCTCCTCTTTGTATGTTACCTATATAACACAGTACAATGTGACAGCAGATTTAGAAGACCAAGCCTGCCAGACCTATTATTTCTATTTCTGCAATGACAATTAGCAATGGAGCAATGAAGCTCTCCTCTTTGTATGTTACCTATATAACACAGTGCCATGTGACTGCAGATTTAGAAGACCAAGCCTGCCAGATCTATTATTTCTATTTCAGCAATGACAATTAACAATGGAGCAATGGAGCTCTCCTGAATGTCACTGTAAACTTTGAAGAACATTGTTACCCTCCTCTTTCTTTTCTACCTATGACGCTGCCCAACTGCACTACAGACTGCCAAGAACTGTGATACCCCTTCTGTGTCCCTCTGTGAAATGGCGCTGGATCACCATGGAGGGCGGTACTTATAGAATCCAAAGCTCGCTAGATCTGAGATCCAACTACGTAACGATGACGTTTTGCCTCGTTTTCAATTCCGAGGGCGAGCGAAAGTACTTACTCGGATCTGCTAAGTTCGGGTGTGTTCGGTTCTCTGGGGAACTGAGCCTGAGCATCTCTAATAAAAACAGGTGTAAAATGTGTCCGAAAAAAAAATGATTCAGTTGCATGTGGGCATATATATATATATATACCATGTACCTGATTCATGGTACACGGTACTGGCCAATCTGTGGCTCTTCAGGTGTTGTGAAACTACAAGTCCCAGCATGCCCTGACAGCTATCGGCTGACTATCTACTGACAGAGCATGCTGTGGCTTGTAGTTTCACAACAGCTGGAGAGAAACAGGTTGGCTAGGCCTGCAGTAGTTGCATGTCTGGTGCTTCTGAAGTGCTAGGCCTCCCCAGCACTCAAGGCCGGTGGAACGACCATGGGCACCTTACAAGCCCCTCCTCAAGCTCCCAACCCCTCCTGTACTATGCCCCTACTACCTACTCCCCATCAAGCTTATTACCTTAGCAAGCAGGTGGGCAGGAGAGAGTGGCGGCATCTTCTGCTATACTCCTAGCCCAACAAAGGTAATAAATCTTCTGCTGCTCCTGCATGTAAACAATTGCAGTGGGAGACAATACTATGTGGGAGACAATAATATTGAATGAGTGATATTTGATCACCAGTTCAGTATTTCCCACACCCCCTAAACCAAATGACCCGTTTCCTGTCCTGAAGATACCTTTGCGTTGCCACCCATACAAAATGACATTTGTTCCGTGGGTCTATATTTGTACAGTTGTTTAAATACGGGGCACATTCTTTATTCCTTCTTCATCCATTGTTCAAAATGTTTAGTCAGTGGAAGTCCTATTGCTTTATTTATCTTTGAAATAAGTGGAATTGTTCTAGCAGTCAAAGCTTTTCTGAGGCAGTAACTTTACAGATCTATCTCTGCATTAGTGTTTGATTTCCCTGGGCAAACGTTGATTACCAGCGAAGTATAGAAGGTTAAAGTTAAGATTGCATAAGCCCGATCCTCTCTATTCAGGTCTTCAATGCTTAAATTCTGATCACTTTCTCATTTTCACTCTCCACCAGGGGCTTGAAGTGTATATTGTAGAATTCTCAAAGCATTAACAAGCAATGATCCTACAGGAACCTTCCCAAAGGTCAACGTAAGACATCTGATTGTCAAACTTTATCTAGATATCCCATTTTTCTTGTTATGAATGTAGTCAAGAGTGTTACACATCATTTATGATTAAACGCCTGAGTTGGTGGTTTTTATGGTTTTAGTGTCAGTGCGACTTTGTAAAATAAACAGGAAAAATAAATGCATTTATATATGACTGTGGTAGCCTTGATTTTAAAAGGAATTATGATACATTTGTTTCTATTCTCATGCAAATGATTTCTTGCCTTTTTAAATGAAATATGCATGATTTATGTGCCATCTAACATTATCTGTTCACCATAATACTAGTAATAAATACACAATAGAAACAATTGTGCACCATTACATTTGTAATATATTGTTGATAGAATTACTTATATTCTATAGTAATCTACCCAGGGCCTGATTAAGGGTTCTGGCCGCCCTAGGCTAATACGGCCGCAGCGCCCCCCCCTCCACCCCTCCTCCGGATATATAGGTGTATAGGAACTAGAGATGGTCACTGACCCCCGTGTTTTGGTTTTGGATTCGGTTTTGGATCTGGATTACCGTCGTGTTTTGGTTTTGGTTTTGGTTTTGCAAAACTGCCATTGCGTGTTTTGGTTTTGGTTTTGGTTTTGTTTGGTTTTGTTTTGCTATTTTTTTGGAAAATCCATGTTTTTGGGCCTAAATTAACCCAATTTAGTGCTCCAACTGTTTTAGAGACAAGTAATCTAATTGTTGAGGTAATAAATCATCCAAAAAAACAGTTTAATTCTTCGTTGGTAGGCCTATTCTACACACAAAACAGATTGTCCTCCTCTCCATCTATGCATATTGGCAATGCAGCCATCGTCTTTGAATGTATATTACACCCTACACTTATAGTTAAATATGTAAAGAAATGGAAAAAGCCAGTTTGGTTTCTGTCTCTCAAGGCCCCCCTCCACTTGTATAAAATACCAAAAAATTCAGCCATTATAGACTGTACAATATTAATTGACATGGAGAAAGCCAGTTTGGTTTCTGTCTCTCTAGGCCCCCCTCCACTTGTATAAAATACTAAAAAATTCAGCCATTATAGACTGTACAATATTAATTGACATGGAGAAAGACAGTTTGGTTTCTGTCTCTCTAGGCCCCCCTCCACTTGTATAAAATACTAATAAATTCAGCCGTTATATACTGTACAATATAAATTGAAATGGACAAAGGCAGTTTGGTATCTGTCTGCATCAGATCCTCTCTCCATTAGGAGTAAAATAGAAAACTATTCAGCCGTTATATAATCTAGAATATAAATAGAAATTGAGGAAGGCAATTTGGTATCTGTCTGCATCATAATCATCAACATCATCATTAGCGCCCTCGTCGCCTACACAAATCTCCCCCTCATCCTCTTCTAATTCCAAAGTGGCATCCTCAATTTGGGTATCACCGGCTACACTCGGGCTATTAAGGCACACATCAGCAGAATGCTCACGATTAGACATCCCACTGTTGGATGGACTCTCCACAGGGATTGTTGTCATTTGTGAATCAGAGCAAATATTCTCCTGTAATGCCTCACTGTTATCTTGCAGCTCGGCTTTGACGCGTAACAGTAGTTGTGCACCAATTGTAGGCTGGGTAACTTTTTGGGATCTGCCACTAATAGCCAAAGGTGAAGGCCTCATTCTCTCTTTGCCACTGCGTGTGTAGAATGGCATGCTTGCAATTTTTTTTTTATCGTCACTTAACTTTTGCTCAGTTACACTTCTTTTTCGCTTCAATACAGTAAAAAATTTTTGGGTTTTTGTTTTTTGCACTAATTTGAAAACACTCTGTTGTTTGACATCGCCTTGGCCAGATGACGTACTGGGAACACTAACATCAGGACTGGTGACAGAACCTGGTTGCTCATTCAGATCATATGTGGACTGCTTTGAATCCATTCTGAGCGCAAACCACTGGGGAGTGCTAAAAATTATTTAGTAGATACTGCTGACAGATATGACTTTTGACAGCCAGAAATATTAATGCACAATTAGGGAGGACACCCCAAAAGCACTGAGGAGTGCTAAAAATTATTTAGTAGATACTGCTGACAGATATGACTTTTGACAGCCAGAAATATTAATGCACAATTAGGGAGGACACCCCAAAAGCACTGAGGAGTGCTAAAAATTATTTAGTAGATACTGCTGACAGATATGACTTTTGACAGCCAGAAATATTAATGCACAATTAAGGAGGACACCCCAAAAGCACTAAGGAGTGCTAAAAATTATTTAGTAGATACTGCTGACAGTTATGACTTTTGACAGCCAGAAATATTAATGCACAATTAGGGAGGACACCCCAAAAGCACTGAGGAGTGCTAAAAATTATTTAGTAGATACTGCTGACAGATATGACTTTTGACAGCCAGAAATATTAATGCACAATTAGGGAGGACACCCCAAAAGCACTGAGGAGTGCTAAAAATTATTTAGTAGATACTGCTGACAGTTATGACTTTTGACAGCCAGAAATATTAATGCACAATTAGGGAGGACACCCCAAAAGCACTGAGGAGTGCTAAAAATTATTTAGTAGATACTGCTGACAGATATGACTTTTGACAGCCAGAAATATTAATGCACAATTAGGGAGGACACCCCAAAAGCACTGAGGAGTGCTTAAAATTATTTAGTAGATACTGCTGACAGATATGACTTTTGACAGCCAGAAATATTAATGCACAATTAGGTAGGACACCCCAAAAGCACTGAGGAGTGCTAAAAATTATTTAGTAGATACTGCTGACAGATATGACTTTTGACAGCCAGAAATATTAATGCACAATTAGGGAGGACACCCCAAAAGCACTGAGGAGTGCTAAAAATTATTTAGTAGATACTGCTGACAGATATGACCTTTGACAGCCAGAAATATTAATGCACAATTAGGGAGGACACCCCAAAAGCACTGAGGAGTGCTAAAAATTATTTAGTAGATACTGCTGACAGATATGACTTTTGACAGCCAGAAATATTAATGCACAATTAGGGAGGACACCCCAAAAGCACTGAGGAGTGCTTAAAATTATTTAGTAGATACTGCTGACAGATATGACTTTTGACAGCCAGAAATATTAATGCACAATTAGGGAGGACACCCCAAAAGCACTGAGGAGTGCTAAAAATTATTTAGTAGATACTGCTGACAGATATGACTTTTGACAGCCAGAAATATTAATGCACAATTAGGGAGGACACCCCAAAAGCACTGAGGAGTGCTAAAAATTATTTAGTAGATACTGCTGACAGATATGACTTTTGACAGCCAGAAATATTTATGCACAATTATGGGGGACACCCCAAAAGCGCTGGGGAGTGCCAAATATGAAGAAAAAATAATAAACCTCTATCCTCCTCTCTGCACTAGCGATTTTAGTTAGAGCAATTGCAAGAACAATATTGTATTCTCTGTCCCTGCTCTAATTAGCCTATGACTACACCCTGCTCTCTCCCTCTGTCAAATGGCGATGGATTGCTGTGGAGGCGTGTATTTATAAAGTTGAAGTATCGCGAGAACCGAGCCCCGAGATCCGACGACGTCACAATGACGTTCGGCCTCGATTTGGATTCGGAATGGGTGGGAGAGTACTCGGATACCCAAAGTTCGGGTGGGTTCGGTTCTCGGAGAACCGGACCCGCCCATCTCTAATAGGAACACTCCTGAATATGAATGTTCAGGTGTATTCTCCAGCATTCAAATTTAGACAGATTGTGCCATTGTCTCTTACCTGTCCTTGCTCTTCTCTCTTGCAACTTTGTTATCCTCTCGGTGGCTTCTGGAAAGTTGGCGTCCTTTTTTGAAAATGCAAAAATGTATTATAATGCAAACCCTGAATGATTAGGCCCTTTAGTTAAAACAAAACACTCCATTATGGCCAGCTAAAAGTACCCCATTGGACAGGCATATATAAGCAATATCTGAATATTTGTTGTCAATCAAATACAAACCTCTACGAGCCCCATCTCAATAATATTTAGTATTCTAGTGATTGCTGAGACCACCCATGTGACCACCACACAATCATGAGATTCTGCCCCCCAAAGCTGCTCTATTTTTTAAAAAGCCCCTGCAGCCATTTTCCTTAACCACAACCCCCCCCGCACAGCCATTTTCCTTAACCCCTGCTGCAGCCATTTTCTTTACCTCCCACCCTGCATCCATCCCCCTTGCAGCTATTTTCCTTACCTCCACTCTGCTAGCTAGCTATCCCCCCCGTCACATCAAAACTCCCCCAGTCACATATATCAGCCCCCCTCCTCTGCCCTCCTTCATACATATCAACCTCTCTACCTCCCTATAGATTTTCATGGCAGCCCCCCCTCCCACCCTATAGATTTGTATGACAGTCCCCCTCTCCCTCCCTATACATATGCATGACAGTCCCCCCTCTCCCACCCTATAAATATGCAGGGTAGTCCCCCCCTCCCTATAGATATGCAGGGTAGTTCCCCCCCTCCCTATAGATATGCAGGGTAGTTCCCCCCCTCCCTATAGATATGCAGTGTAGTTCCCCCCCCTCCCTATAGATATGCAGTGTAGTTCCCCCCCTTCCTATAGATATGCAGGGTAGTTCCCCCCCTCCCTATAGATATGCAGGGCAGTTCTCCCCCTCCCTATAGATATGCAGGGCAGTTCCCCCTCCTCCCTATAGATATGCAGGGCAGTTCCCCCCCCTCCCTATAGATATGCAGGGCAGTTCCCCCCTTCACTTACCTGTAGTTATGCCAGCGTCGCTCCTCTCCTCAGACCAGCAGATAGGAAGTGAAGACGTCCTGCTTCCTGTCTGCTGCACAGCAACAGGCAGTCTGGCAATTGGCTGTGTGTTGCTAACCACTGACCACCAATGCTTTTGATCGTCGAGCCCTCCACCCCCCCCGCGGCGACCCCCCCCCCCCCCCGCGGCGATCCCCAGCGGCGACCCCCCCCCCCCTCCCCGAAAAAAAAAATGAATGAAAAAAAAAAAAATTTAACATTTTTTTTTTTTTTAAAAAAAAACAACAACAATTTTTTAAAAAATAAAAATACCCACAGTGCAGCGCCCCCGGGACCCAGTGCCCCAGGCTGCAGCCTGGTCAGCCTAGTGGTTGATCAGGCCCTGAATCTACCTTTGGGTTAATGTCTTGTGGAAACTGAGCATGGTGGAAACATTAAAGACATCAACTTTATCATCTGTGTACGATGATTATCTATTTTTTTATTTTTGTTTATTTCTTGCTGTTAATATAAAGCTGTTTAAAAAAAAACAAACACTTAAACCCACTCATTAATTTCAGTTTTATTAATTTCCTCACCTGTGTTTTAAATTAATCGTGAACATGTCACTGTCATGTGTGTGAATGTTTTTATGGTATTGGTCAAAGTACAACTAGAAAATGTACTTTCCCCAAAGAAGCGCAAATGGAGGGTGCAAACTGTGTCCCGTTAAATGTACGCTTAAAATTCTGTTTGCAAAAATTGTGGTTTGTGCAGAACACAAGTATTTCAAGATACAGCCAACTCAAAACATTGCAGTATTACTGCATCCAGTGTACTCCAGTCGTACCAATCAGAATTCGCTCTTATACTTGAAATTATGCAAACATTGACAGTGGTTGGAGTCCTTTAGCCAGAGAGGTATATCAGCATTACACACGGGTGTCAGAGAATCAGGAAGTCAAGATAGCTCATGGGTAGCAGAGTGTCATGAACTCAGGCTTGCACTCAGGTAGCAGTAGGGACAGACTGGTCTGGAGAGCTGAAGATCATTTGCCCCCTAGAGCCAGCCCCATAGTGTGCTATCCTTTGAAATGATCTTAATAGGCTGCTGAGTCAAGTCTTTCCCCCTGGGCTAAAATGTGCTACCCCTCCCCTAAGCAGCAGTGTGTCAGGAACTTATGATAGCACATGAGTTGTAAGGTGTCAGGAACTCAGGATAACCCACTGGTATTGGTGTGTCAAGAACGTACTCACAGATAGCAGATTTCCAGGAACTCAGGGTAGCAAATAGTAGCAGAGTTTTAAGAACTTAGAATAATATGTGGGTAGCAGAGTGTCAGAAGCACAGAGATAGGAGGACCAAAATGAAAGGGTTACAGAAACAGAATACCAGAGCCCAATCACAATCAGGACTAAATCACAGGAGCTGCAGCTGCCTCACAGCACAGGCTCAACAATGATCTGGTCCTAGTTGTAGAGAGAGCCAGAGTTTTAATGACCAGGCACCATGTGCAGCTTGGTAACTGCTGAGGAATGCAGCAGGGTTGATTAACTGCCGATATCCAGAATACACCTCTTATTGGCTTACTGTCAACTATAAGTTCTTTCTGTACAGAGGTATTAAACAATTTTCTTTTTCTACCTTGCGTGAACTGAACGTATTGACCTGTAAAAATATATCATCCCAATCTGCTGTGACCCTTTATATTTTGTTCTGTGTAATACAGACATTCACATTACCAGTTTATTATCACCCCTACAGATCTGCAGAATATTGTCTAGTTCCAATTATATACTGTAGTTATATATGCAGGGTATTACACGCACAGCGGGAAAAATACTCAAAAATGACATTTTGCAAAGATATGTGGATATAATGCAAACATGAATGACTGCATCCTCCACAACATATGCTCTCCTCTTGTCATGTGACTTGCTCTCCTCTTGTCATGTGACTTGGTTTTGGGGTACACAATGTAAATGCAGTGGTTCTCAAGGACAAAGTGAAGGGTGTGTGCTTGTATAAACAGCAGGATGATCGTGGTATATACTGTACTATACTCAAAGTATGATCAATGATACCGCTTCTGGTAAATAATCTTAATTATTGCTCAGCAATCTCTAATTAAGCTAATTGGCATATCACTAATGAGAGTGAATAACCTAGAGGCATATAGAGATCCAACCATTAACATTTGTATTAAACCTTCCATTACTTTCTATAAACCCTCAGTCACGTGGTTCGGGTTAGGTAGCCCCTACCAGCTTTGCAGAAGTCACAGTGGACAAAGACTAATGTCCCAGAACCGTTTGGTAAGTATGATTCATAAAGTAATTAGTGGCTTATTCAATACTGTTATTAGCTCCTCTGGTGTTTCCCAACATTACAAAAAAACAACATGACACAGAGAAACAAACAAGCTCTTTATGGTTACCTGCTCTGTCTGTTTGTCTATTTTTCTATGTAACTGCGCATTGTAAGTTTAACTCTGTGGGGTGGAGCACAATATATTCTAAACACTTTAACTAAAAAATAAAAATATTATTTTAGGGTGTTCAGTTTGTGCGGTGCATGTTAAAATCGAGTGAATGACGTTTTATATAACGTCATTCAGCACGGTGGCTCAGTGGTTAACACTTCTGCCTCACAGCGTCGGGGTCATGAGTTTGATACCCGACAAGGACCGTATTTGTGAAGAGTTTGTATGTTCTCCTTGTGTTTGAGTGGATTTCCTCCCACACTACAAAAACATACTGGTAGCTTAATTGTCTTCTGTCAAAATCAACCCTAGTGTTTGTGTGTGTTAGGGAATTTACATGTGAACGAAAAACATTCTCTGTACAGAGCTGCGGAATTGGTGGCACTTTATAAACAAACGGTGAGCTACTGAAGTAGTGAAAGAGCAACAACAGTGGTGATGGCGAGTGCGCCCGTCACCGGTCATTGGCCAGAGCACAGATCTGAAACAGCCATTCATCAAAAAAAGAGGGAGCATTCCTCCCAGAGACTGTTTATAGACAGCCATCCACCATAGAGAGAGAACATTCCTCCCAGAGACTGTTTATAGACAGCCATCCACCATAGAGAGAGAACATTCCTCCCAGAGACTGTCTCTATACAGCCATTCACCATAGAGCATACTTGCCAACTCTCCCTGAATGTCAGGGAGACTCCCTGAAATAGGGGTGATGTCCCTCACTCCCTGAAGAGTCTGGCATTCTCCCTGATGCTGAGCCAGTACAAGACGTGGTTGGCTTCGCCATCTGTGGCATGATGACACTGTTCAGAAATTGTGTCCTATGTTCATGTATTGATGCCTATGGAGGTGGCCATTTTCATGGAGACCAAGATTTAATCAAAGACTGACTTCAGTAATAGAGACAGAAATGTAAAAGACACTTCAGTCTCTAGAGATTCATTAGCTACTTTTCTTTAATGCATAGTTGCCTGCTCTTCCGGAATGTCCAGGAGACTTCCGCATTTCTGGGAGACCTCCCGGCTCCCGGGAGAGCAGGATGGGGCTTAATGACTCAAATATTGCGTTATCTTAGCCCCGCCCCCTGCAGTAACTGGCCAAAATTGTGACAATCGTTTATGGGGTGGGGCCAAAATGATGCAATTCACCAAGCCCCCGCACACCCGGGATCTCCATGAAGCCGAGGAAAAGTTGGCAAGTATGCCATAGAGAGAGAGAGCATTCCTACCAGAGACTGTTTCTATAGACAACAGACTTACTGACAGTAACTTTATTGAAGTACACTGACTGCAGGAAGAAGCACCGGTGATTGGTGAATATGTCTCCACACGCTTCCTCCTGTAACAAGTTCATAGCACAATGATTGGCCTAATGAATAAATGTACTAAGGTAGAGTGGTAGCACTGTAAGGGTCAGGGGCGGGCTGGCAGGTTTCGGCCCGGGGCGCACAGGCGGCCGCATCGGATGCAGCCGCCGGTAATATTTTGAAATTATTCCCTCCGAACAGCCGTTAGACTGAGCGGCCCGGGTGCCCGCTGCTCCCCTGCCCCCCCGGTCCAGCCCGCCCCTGGTAAGGGTGGTATACGTAGGAGAGCAACCAATGTTATAATGAAATAATATGGATATCCCTGGACAAATCATGTTGATTAACATGAGTATGGCATCACATGAGTGAATGTGGGTGTCACATGACCTGGTCACCTCCAGTCATGTGATGCCCTTATGACTATTTAGCTCTGTTGCTAAATAGCCTCTGGGTTGTGCTTAATAACTCAATTCACTCAAGGATCACCCAACCTTTTTCATTTTAATTTCCACATGAGTTATAATAGCACACAAGTGACACAGCGGCTAGCCAGGTGGTGAATTGTCTTCTGACAAAATGCACCCGTATCGTTGTTTTTTGTGTGTGTGTTGTGTGTTAGGGAATTTAGACTGCAAACTTCAATGGGCAAGGACTGATATGAATGATTTAATATTCTCTTGAAAGCTCTGCATAATATGGGGATGCTATACAAAAAAAACATTAAAAATAAAATATTAATGTTTGTGCTTTCATTGACTATTTTGAAACATGTCACTTTCCAGAACATTGAGACCAAAAATCTATACGTTGCCAAACTCCAGGCGTGTGTTTGCAGATTTGAAGAAACATGGCTTTAAATTTTACACTTCTTTTCATGATGTGATAATCCCCCGAATCCTTGGCACCGCGTACAAAGGAATTGCCTTGGAGGAGAGCATTTCATTTGCGTATAGTGCCCCGAGAGTGACATCATGGGGTTACAGCTGTTAAACTTCATCTTTTTCTCTAAAATTACACATTTACACAATATTTTCTGCTCCTAAAACAAAATGGATGGTGGATTTTTTTTTTTTAGTTTCAAGATTTTTAGGAACAGATCTATACCAAATATGAAACAAAAAAAACATCAATAATGTATTTTCTGGCTTCTTTTTATAGCGTTCAAAAAAGGAAAATGGTAATATAGCTGGAAGCTTTACATCTGCCTGCTGTAGATAAAGTACGCGCTGTGTGTGTATATATTTTCCTCTTGGAACTTTCAGTAGATGTTCACTAATATAAAGCTGAGATCCAAAAGAATGTCTAAGTGTTTCTTCAGCAGAGCAATTCAAAGACTGACGATCACAGGGTTTACAATATACCATATGCATCAGTTACTTAAATATATTTCTAGGCTCAGAGCCTTGACATACTATACTAAAATTAGTGAATCTGTCTCCAAGGCTCTGTGTCTCATTTATTTTACGAGCATCCGTTTGAAACAACAAAGAAATTATAGTCTTTTGGTTTTTTTTTAAACAAATACAGTCCACTTTATGGAATTCACTCCCTCGCACCACAAGACTTTCCTCTATTTTTCAAACCTTCAAGCGTTCTCTGAAAACCCACCTCTTCAGACAAGCTCATAATATTCCTCTACTCAGTGCTTTTTTTGTAAGAAAAAAGGTGCCTGAACCCACCTCTTTCTGGCCCCTCATTTTTGTGTAGCCCTCTCTTTCTGCTCCCTCATTTTTCTGTAGTCCACACTTTCTGCCCCCTAGGTTACCATATTACCACCCTCTACACAGCTAACACAAGACAACAACCCTCTGACCAACCCAGTTGACTGATCATACAGTCCACAAAATACTTTGTAACCTTTGCATTCGAGCTGGAAAAATATTCAATATGATGTAGCACTTACCCTGCTGTATCAAACCATTGTCCCATAGATTGTAAGCTTGCAAGCAGGGCCCTCTTACCTGTACGTATGTATGTATTACCCAGTTTTGTTTTATTACTGGTGGTTAATAAAGCGCTACAGAATCTGCTGGCGCTATATAAATAAATGTTGATGATGACGATGATGATAAGCATAGTGCAAAATTCTAAACATTGATAAATCTGCTAATATTCTATTTTCTATCTTGCTTTCTCTATCAGTGTTTCCTGTTTTTCACACATTTGAATAAAATATACCAGTCCCTTGTGTTTGGGTAAGACTTTCATGTGACATTTCAAGTTTTGCTCATCTCTACGTATAATCTCATTAAAAGGTTCAATAAAAACACATTCGTTATACACTACTCACAGCTCGTTCTACAACTGCTTTGCATTAAATTGAGCAGACACCATTGACAGCCTGTGGGTGGTGGGGCTGCTGCAGTTCTGCCATTGCTTGCAGTAACACAGGTTAAATAAATGGATTTCTTGAATAATCTGGAGAAGTATGGAGATGTTTCAAATGTTGACGTGATGGAATTAAGCTAAATTAAATTGAGATTGCATTAGATGTGTCATGTGTCTGCTTTATTTTATCAGTAAATCTCAGGTAGTGACAGCGGTATATCCACAGTGGGGGCATGGTGTACAGTACAGTTGGGCCTATATTTCCCGTAGGCCCCCACTCCATGCCTCTTGACTTGTGTGGCCACTCTACATCCACGGGAAGGGGAGCATTGGACTCTGGCCTGGCAGATTCCGCCTTGCCTAGGCAGGCAATGACTTGGGCAGGCACTGGCTCTCATGGTCTTCCTGGTTGTTGGCCCCTCCCCAGGGACCAGATGCTATATTAAATGTCCTACTGGTAACAGCAGAGATCAACTCCCTGCCCAGACTGGATAGCGCCTTCTCTGTCAGCCCAGGGTAAGACGCTTAAGCTGGCAGACGATGCACAGCTGGTAAGGGCAAAGGGTTGGTCTGCTCCTCCTCCCTAATGATCTGGCTGCCTCCACTCCTGTTCATACCTTCCAGGTCCCCTCTGTTCAGGGGAGGGCTGGCAAATCGTAGCCTGGGGGATAAGACTCAAAGAAAAAGAATGCAGGTGGCCCAATGACCCAGCCCAAAGTAGCCCATTGTGGGGCAGGCCCGGGGCGCAGATGCAGCCTCTGTTCTTCCTTTGCCTTTCCTTCTGTTTCTCACTCTCTTTTTCCTCCCCACCCTTCTGCCCCTCTCTTCTCTGCATGTGGGTAATCCCACTCCTCCCTTCAGCACATGTGATTATGCAGAAGGCAGACAGAAGAGTTTGTAACACACAGCATTCAAGCTCTGCAGTTCAGCTAGGTGTAGTGTTGGGTATTAATGTAACTAATGTGTGGGTGGGCTATAAATGTAATGTGGGGGCTATTAATGTAATGTAGTAGGTGGTATTAATGTAATGTGGCTGCTGTTAGGGCTATGTAACTCATTTGGAGGCTGGTGTGGAATACTAGTGTAATGTGATAGTTATGCATTTAATGTATCAGCAGGTGGGGGTTATTAAGTAGACAAGGGGTTATTTTTTAATAAATGTGAAGGCCATTAATGCAATTTGGTGTTGTTGGGGGCTATCAATATATTGTAGAGATGTTAATGCTATGTGGGATCTCTATATTAAATGTGAGGTCTAATAATTTAATGATGTGGCTTGTTGAGTGGAAGGAAGCTTATTTGTTAAACATGGTTGCTATTGATTTAATGTTGGGGCTGTTTGGAGAGAGGAAGTCATAGAGTGTTCACTCGTTGCTTGGCTTTCCAGGAGGTGAATAGAATCTATCCCATCTTCAAACAAGGCCCCAACAATCCAGGTTCCGCTGCTGCTCCATGACGTTGGCGGCCTCCATCAGTGGGAGTCACCAGAGCTCTGCAAGGAGTGCCCCCACAAATATAGCAGTAGTAGGAAGGCCAAATGTCACACTTGCCATTACCCACACTCCATTGTCTCTTATGTTCCCACACCATTCTCACCTTGTCACATATAAGCCCATCTCTGCTCACAAGCCAAATAAATGCATAAAAACCTACTGAGTAGAGATGGATGAAACTTTTCACCAAAGTGTGATATTCTATTAAGGGATGCTAAATAAATTAGGGACAGTCAAATGGGGAAAAAAAATCTGAACTCTGAATCAAAATTGTCTTTTAAAATATTTTTTTCCTTGCAAAATTTTTTTTTACAAAATTATTACAAAAAAACAGTCTTTTAAAATGCCAGCCTTTAATACAGTAAATAATACCGCTTTCATACTGCCGCCCCGGCAATATCCCAGGTTTTTCAAGCCGGGTTTTTGCCGGGGCTCGGAGCATCCCAGCTCAGAAACACCATTCATACTGCACCTCGGACCCGGGAATTTCCCGGGCTGACCCCTTTCATACTGCACAAGTCTGTGCCCTGGCAATTTGTGGGAGTCATCACCAGAGCAGTTTTCATTGGCTGAAAAATGGTGATGTCATTGAAAGGTGACTGTTTTTTTTTTCTTCCATGGGCCCCCACCGATGACATCATCCTCCAGAGACAGGCAGACAGCCAATCAGCTTGTTTTCTGTGCAACCCGGGTTGCACCATTCATAGTGCAGGCAACCCGGGTCCGACCCGGGAATTACCCCTCGATAAATCCCGGGTTGAAGACCCGGGTTTTTAGACCCGGGATTTTTGACTTGTACCAATTATACTGCACCAAGACCCGGGTCGTTTGAGCTCGCCCCGGCAAAAACCCGGGATTTTGGTGCAGTATGAATGGGGTATAACTTGACCATTTAACTTTTCATCCCCTAAAAACTCTTTTTTTTTAATCTGATTTTTTCATTGAAACCTCTGTAAGTTTGTGAATTGATTAGCTTGAAACAGAACTATCGTGAGCTGTTTCATCAACTGAACCGCAGAAAATGCGGCCATCTCTCAACACGTTGACAAATTAGTCATGATGTATGTCAAAAAATATGTGAATGTTTCAAACTCCAAAATAATAAATGTGCAGATTACTTCATTAAAATGCTTTTTCCACAATGTGATAAGTTCCGGTTATTAAAACACACACAAGTCAATTGTAAGACATTGCAGGAATTCTGAATTTAAACAGGTCAGCGCTGCTCCTCAGGGTGCAAAGCTTTTATTGTACGTAAGTGCATGATTGTTTTGACAAACGAACACACTCTGAGTTTGCAGCATCGCAGTAGGAGCGGCACCCTCCTATGTCTGTCTATGGCGCTCTGTCACTTCTACAAGCGTCTTTGCTTTACTTACACTCTGAATTATGGCATTTACAGATGTTTGAGGGAGAAAGAGACAAACATGAGAATTAAATCCACAATGACAAATGGAAACTTCAAAGGCATTATCACCACGCAAAGTCTTGTTCTCTCCCTCTTTTCAGCTGTTGCATAAAATAAGGTCACATTAGTCACGTGAGGCAGATCATCTGAATTATTCCTTTTCTTAGGACTGAGTGGAAATAAGGCAACCGCTTACTTTGGTAAATGCTACAGTGAACTCTTAATAATACTGTTTGTCAATGTTTAAGGGCTCTTTCCTATTTGCAGTCATGGTGCTTTGTGTTAAAGCAAAAGTAAGAAAAACACAGTTGTTTCACTTGTGGTCATTTCACATTTTACTTGTGTTTTATGAGGTTTTCCTGCTGCTGGATGGAATCAGCCATTGGGTAAGACCAGAGCAGTTGTTAGTGAGGGTGTGCACTGAAAGCAGCACCTGATTGGCTCACCATGGCACCTATCAGGTGTGGTTTTCCTTGTACACCTTCTTTTGACTAATGTTTGAACTTCATTCAGTAGCTTCACTTCTCCATCCCCTACCGGGCTCACCTGCAGTGTATTGTTAGGTATAGAAAAGGATCTCAATCAGAACGCCAACTAGGTTCTATCTGTGCCATTACTAAGTAATGGAACGTTCTTTGGATTTAACAGTTCCAAGATGTCAAGACTGAGATCGAGTGTTATGAATCCCAGTGCATTCGCGAAGAAGTGTAAAGCAAAGTGTCTTTATTCAGGTAAATACACAAACAAAGATAACTCAGATCCACTGATAAGAACAGGTTCCTAAGGAGACTGTATAGTATAAATGGCAGGACTAGGTATTATAAGTTTTACCCCAGTCCAGAAGACACAAGGCTGTCCAGGAAAGCAGACAGAGTCTAGGGATCAAACAGAGATAAGACAAACAAATCCAAATAGCCAGGCGGAGATCAAGCGAAGAAGCGAGGTCCAGAAGTCAGGCCAAAAGATTAGGGCAACAGGCAGAACAGCGTGGTCCAAGGTACAGGCAAATGAATCAGGGTCTCAGGCAAGCAGGCAAGGTCCAAGGTACAGGCAGGGGTCATACACAGAAGTTCAATCCAGAAGGTAAATACCAAACAGAACAGGAGCAGGTTAGCAGCAGCCAGGAACAAAGGGGATGAACTGCACAGAGTACAGCTAGAGGCAGGTACTTAAAGCACAGGTGCAGTTCTAATCAGGCATAATGCAAGGAGATTAACTCCTTCAGGCACGTATAAAAGTTCAGGAACAGAACAGCAGCACCTCTGGTGGTATGAGGCACTGCTGCTACATACAACCAACAGACAGAGTTGTAACATTGAGGCTGTTTCAGCACTGGAAGAGTTGCGTTCTCCTACACTCTGTTGGACCCTGGACTGGGAACACACAGTTTTTCTAGTTTTTATGGTGGACTTTTATAAACAGATTTTTACAGATATTAGCTAATGATGCATCCGTGTAAGAGGTCATGTATGTAAATCTTCATACTTCATATTATGACTGCCCTGTGAAGAAAGAAACTACCACATAGATACACTAAGCTAGAGAGTGTATCTAACCAATGCTGATAGTTTGAAAGAGGCATTTGCAAATAATTTTCAAGTTGTGATAAAAATTCACAAATGTCATATATCCCTCATGACTATAAAAAAATAGTTTAAAATTATGAGTTTCTGTTTGATCAATAAGAGATGCATCTTCTATAAATAATTATATATTATAATTTCCAAAAATGGACAGTAAAAATCTGGTCATAAGCTGATAAATCTGAACATCTTCCAAACAATCATCATCATCATCATTTATATAGCGCCACTAATTCCGCAGCGCTGTACAGAGAACTCACTCACATCAGTCCCTGCCCATTGGGGCTTACAGTCTAAATTCCCTAACACACAAACACACACACACACACACTAGGGTCAATTTGTTAACAGCCAATTAACCTACCAGTATGGTTTTTGGAGTGTGGGAAGAAACCAGAGCACCTGGAGGAAACCCACGCAAACACGGGGAGAACATACAAACTCCACACAGATCAGCCCATGGTCGAGAATTTAACTCATGTCCCCAGTGCTGTAAGGCAGAAGTGCTAACCACTGAGCCACCGTGATGCCCCTAAACAATGATTCATTCTAAAATATTGCAAATATGAATTTGTTGAAAAAAAATCTTAAAGGAAACCTATGCAGCTGTTGCAAACACACTTAAATATTAAGTAAATCTGCTATCAATAATCTGCTCGAACAGTTTTCTGAGGAGACCGACCATCAGTGCAAAATACTAAGTACAAACCTAATTGTTTTGTGAAAGACGTTTAAAACATTTTCTGACAGCGCTTTAAAAAAGTTCTCTCAAAATGAAAAATCTTGTTTAGTTTACGTGCTAAAGACTAATTGCATCTTTAAATAATATCTGTAATAAAACACTTGGCCCAAGAAATGTGTCTGTGTTTTTGTGATTTGCTCGGAGCTGATAGCTGTAGAGAAGGTAACACAAAATGGTTTGAAGAAGTCGGATGTAGCCCGGTAGTCTTTAGGCTACATAGCAATTTCTGTTTCCCAGAGCAAAGTAACTAAACAATGTTACGTAGGAGACCAAGATGTAAGTGTAAGATGTAAGACCAAGATGTAAGCTGAGAGTTTTCCGGCGGGTTTGAAAAGTGGAGATGTTGCCTATAGCAACCAATCAGATTCCAGCTTTTGTAGAATGCACTAAATAAATGATAGCTAGAATCTGATTGGTTTTTCAAACCTGCCGGAAAACTCTCAGCTTGATACATATACCCGCAAGCATTGATCTATCTTCTAAACCAAAGCTCATATGTACCAGTCTTTCTTTGGACTTAAATGAAAACAACATGTTTGAATGTAAAAATTTATGTTAAGCTAACATTTAATTCCAGTGTCTTACCTGTGATATGCATTTATTATTATTATTATTATTATTATTATTATTAATAATAATCTTTATTTATTGTGCGCTACATGAGGTCTGCAGCGTCATTCAAAGGGCAAACAACAAGACAGTACATGGTATAACAGTACAATACAGTAAACAAATAACACTCTCAGCACAACTGCTGGGTAGCAAAGGGTATATTCAACGTAGAAACTTGTGCCCATTAACGTTGTCACAACTAACAGGTTTAGAGCCACTGAAAGAGGTGCAAAGACAATGGAGGGGAGTCAATGGGTAGAGAGGCCAGGGAGGAAGTGCGCAGTGTAGCAGGTGAGCAAATGCTATAGATAATGAGAACAGGAAGGAAGAAGGACCTGCTCACTAGAGCTTACAATCTAAAGGGAAAGGATTTCACCTAATCCATCAGATCCATGAAACCTCGATTACTCCCACTCTCCTGTATACTACATCCACTTGCCTCTTGTCTTCTCTTTTTCTGCATGAGCTGCTTGCCTTAGAAGTGGGCCACCAACAACTGTTCAGACTGTTTGAATGCAGTTGAGTGGGAATAGCCTACAAGAGACCAATGTGGGACCATTGGAGGATTCACAGATTCAACAAATTAAACCGGGTGACATGAACTAGACAAGGGCAAATCAGTTTGGCCGATTCTGAAATGTTACCTGAATTCAGCGATTTGCAAAATGCAAATCAATTTGTGAATTGCCCCAGAATTACCCACAAAAAAATCAGCACAAATCAAGAAATGTCACATATCTGTAGACTTATGAAAGAAGCTTGCAGGCTGTCACGAGCTGCGTGAACTAGCAGCCGGGCCTGTGCTTTAGATTCTGTGCTCTGTTATTATCCTTGTGGCATAGATGTTAGAGGGTGTAGGGACATCCTCCAACACCAGTGGGGGGCTCTAATATGATTTAAACTGGTTCACTTATATTTTTATACATGCTTCCTGGTTATTTTATTACCTATGCTAGTTCTAGCTAGTAATTAATTAGCTGCCTCCTGAGGTACTATTTAAGGCAGTGAGATCTGGGCCTTACTGCTGGTATACTGTCTCCAGTACTGCTGCCTGCTATTTGTTCCTGTGTTTAACCTGAGATTGATTACCCGTGTATGACTTTTGCCTGTTCCTGGACTCTGAACCTGTGCTTCTGACCCTGATCTATTGCCTGAACCCGGATTCTGAACCTCTGCTAGTGACCCTGATTTTACGCCTGTCCCTGGATCCTGAACCTGTGCCTGTGACCTTGATCTTTCTGCCTATACCTGACATAACCTCTGGTGCCCTGCCCAGTCCGCTGACATCTGACCTGTTGCTACTCCGTGTGCAGTCTCCTATACCTGTGCGCTACCGTGTTAGCATAAACACATACTACTCTGAGCATAAGACCTGGAGGCATCTGAGTACCTGTGAGCATAACCAGTCTCTACGGGAAAGGCGGCTGCTAAAGGTGAAGACCTCATCTACCTGTTCTATGTGTTTATGCCACACTGGTAGCCATAACACAGGCACTCTCTGTTTCTCTCTCTCTGGTTCTAACTGGCTTGTCCCAGGGGAGACGTATGTGAAAGCCACTATTTGGGATTGCAATAGGGACGTGTGACTTGGGGTGTAAGTTATCATTGGCCTGGCCTCTGACTTTCCTCATTTTCATCTTCACTTCTGTTCTGTGCACGCTGTCAGCATTACCAGATTTTCCTATCTTACTCACATTCGTTTACATATCCTAACTCAGTGCTGTTATTAATCCAAAACCCATTGTTTCTGCACTTGTGTCATTACTCATACAGCTGTTCAAATACTCATTGCTTGCTATCTTAACTGATGTATTTTTTGCAGAGCACTGATTGGCTTAAACTTATTGACGATCGCTAGTTAAATCCACTATTGCATTGAGAAGCCCCAACAAGTATATTGCATTGACTGTCAGTTACTGAAAAGACAAGGACACCTTGCGTGAAATAGAAATGCATCAAAAGTCCCTTAAGCCAAAGCAGCGGTTTTGCAATTATCTAGTACATTGTAGAATGTGATTGGTTGCTATGGGCAACAAGACCACTTTTCCTTTTCAGAAGATTTGATTAATCTATCCTGTGAAATGATGAATAAACAAAGTACATGTGAAATTAAAATTAAGTTCCAGTGACTATTTGCAGCAGTGTAAGGATCAGCATGATGACACAGTAGTATTGAAGTTTTATAGTCATCCAAAGAGGAAAGATGGGAATGAACAGTTACTCTATCCCCATGCTCAAGTGATCAGCCTACATCTTGCACAGACAAAAAAGGACAGGGGCAAATGCAGGATTTGTAGAGGCGGGTTTCCACACCATGCCGCCAGTGGGCGTGACCAGCATGCATGGGGGCGTGGCTATAATTTTAGACAGTGCTTGGCTGCTCTCCAACTCTTCCTATCCCCATAATATACATGGGCAATGCTGCGTGCACTACTGTTAGGTAAACGGGGCTCTTCCTTTTCAAGCAGAGCCGTGTGAAGCGGAGGCAAGGTCCAGCCACCTCAATTATACAGTGCCCCAGGCTTGGAGAGGGGTTTCCAGGCACTAGGGAACCCCCCTTCGGTTTACTTATGAAGTAATGATAGTGTCAGTGGTTTTAAACCAGGAAAAAGAATTGCCAATGTGCCGTCAACCAATTTATTTGAAATTTTAAAAAAATGTAATGGTGAGCAAACATTTTTTTCCGATGTGCATATTCTGGTGACATAACCTCACAGAATGAAATTACATTATACAACCTATTTACAGAGACTGCTTGTGAAGTGGTATCAAGCGGTGATGATGAAAAGAAAACAGTCATGAAAGTAGAAGCAGCTGCCATTCAGCAGGCACATCATTTGCAAGCTGATCATGGGTTTGATTTTTTTTCAGAGTGACATGGATAACCTTGGCAGTGGTCAAACGCGTAGTGTGTTCACAAAGGATCAGTCAAGGTCCCCGGGAACCAAGGCTCAGAACGTCTGCCCCTGATCCAACATATGGAAAGGAATCATAGTCTCCTGCGGGAGAAACACTCAAGACTTGACAAACCAGATGGCAATCCCAAAAGTAAATATTACATATTAATTGTAGATCTTGAATTGTTACCCTTGCTGATGGTGATGATGATGGAAATATCCAAGCTGAAGCCGAAATGCAGCCTTTGTCCCACGCGATCTTCTGTTTTTTTTTAGGAGGAAACAGGCATTTATTTAATTGAAAGTATTTGTATGTGAAGTTTAGACTTTTACACATGTGCACAGTGCACCTACTAAAGGTTTCTCGACCTCTCTGAACATCAAGGTACACTGCAGAGGCTTCTCTATGGTGAGGAGGCATGCTCCCTCATTGGTGCTGGGCAGATCATCAAGAAGCACTGGTGCAAAACCAACTTGTTTCACATACTCACCAGAGGGATAAAGTACAGCAGGACGCATCCTAGAGCACTCTCCCTAAAGTGCCTCTATTGAAAATTGATGAGTTGTATAAAACGAACAAGCACTGAGTTGGCATTATTTTTCAAACAATGCTTTATATTCCGACATTAAAATCCCCTAAGTTTTAACATTTGAGCAACGTCCCTAACTTTCACTTCCTGTGTCGCGCTGCTGGCTGCTCCCACAAATATTGTAGATAGCAATTTGCAAGCAGAATTTATTGAGCTTTTCCTTGTTATCTAGATGTTTCAATGCACAAATAATAGCATTGTTCTAAAATGTTTACCATTACCTTTAGGTATTCTCATGCACACCCCCCCTTAAGAAGAATTCATCTAGTTTAGTAACATTAATTTCTGGTGGTAATCCCTTACATGCCATTTGCTAGGAAAGGGTTAATATTGCATGTGGATAAGAAATCTTGTGATTGTTGTGAGGCCCCATGGGTCAGCAGCTGAGCAAATGCTTTTCACAAGTTCTGCCAAGCTGGTATACATTTGGCAGTGGAGACAAAGCCTTCGGGTAAACATAATGCTTTGTATTGAGCTAGCAAGGCTCATGTAGCAAAATCTATGCAGGTGCACAACAAACAGAAATGAAGGGAATTGAATATGTAAATCTATCATAAAAAATATATATATCATTTGCAAAAAATAACTCATGTGCAAGAACTTGCTTATAGTATGTCCCAAATAAGTAAGCTCCCCATATTGTTCTTGACTAGAGACGTTCAAAATGTTTGTACTGATACTAAATTCAATTTCATTTTATTCATTCAAAGGCCACCAACATGTTCATAGTACAATTACCAATAGAGGATTTGCATTGTGTTAAGAATTCCTGGAGGTAAATGTATCAAGCTGCAGGTTTGAAAAAGTGGAGATGTTGCCTACCAATCAGATTCAAGCTGTTATTTTGTAGAATGTACTAAATAAATGATAGCTAGCATCTGATTGGTTGTTATAGGAAACATCTCCACCATTCAAACCCACAGCTTGGTACATTTACCCCCTGGTATAGCTGGCATCCACAGAACCTTATCACATGTGTAGGGCTAACCAACTTTTGCATGCACTCTGAGGTGTCCCGGTCAATGTAGAGGACTAAAGTATTTGTATGTATCTAACTAGGCTTGATCAAGATCCATTACAGTGGGAACTCCGAACAAAATCCTTAGTGTCCATCTCTTGAAGCTCTTTAGAATATCTTATCCCACGTAACAAAATCTTGTTTTGCAATTTGGTGGCAGAAACTGGTGCATTTCTGTAGTAAGCCCAAATTTATCATGGCACTCTCTTATCTGGAATTCAGATAGGAAGCTCCAATGAGGCGAATACTGAGGTGTATGACAAATATTCCCTGTACAGCGCTGTGTAATTGGTTGCGCTATATAAATAAACAATAATAAAAATAATGAATAATAATAATCTTCCACTAAAGGCGCAAAAAAAACCTAACTGCAGTCGTCACGCCTTGGTGTGTTAACCTTTGTGCGTACCCCATATAAATGATCAAAAATAGGTGCGCAAAAAAAAACAAACACTTACGCTCTGCCTTGGCATATTTCAGCTTTCTTAAAAATACGTTTTCATAAGGGACGTTTTATTTGGATCTGACGATAGATGTGGGAATGATTTTTGCAGTGTTTATAATCTTTGCACCAAATGCATAGAAACCCAGCTAAATCCGCACAACTATGAAGAAGTCCTGTGTAATTCTAGACAAAGGATTTAAGGTGTAAAACTCAATCAAATATAACAACAATAGAATGCACTAAATAGCTTTATAAACATGATCCATATAAATCCTCCTAATTTGAAGCAAGGCAGCATCCTACATCTGGTATTCCTCTGTAATTTACTCTCGGGGAAACCGATTTCTGATAGGAGCTGGTAGCCTAAATAACATAGACCTAAGCGTGATAACTGAATCTTGCTGATTGCAAGCTGAATTTTACTTAATTAAAGCACTAAGTGGGATTTCAGCGTCAATAACTTGATTTATCGCTTCAACAAATAACAACTCTTTATCGTTGTTAATTTTCAGTGTATGTCCCTATTTAAGGCTAGAAAATGAAATTTACATTAACATAAGAACCCAAAAAATCATGTTATTTCACTTTTTTATCTATAAATTGCTGTGCACTTATGTCATATAAAATGAATTGATGGTGGGAAATTAAATGTAGCATTCAGCAGACAAGACTTACCAAAATATAGCAGACACTGGGATGGAAAAAAAAAAAGCTTTTATTTCTGACAATATATATTTCTTTTCCCAAATGAATCCCTCTAATAGTCATACGTTGACAGGCTGCGTGTGAAGAGGATGAAAATTATTCACTGTGTGAGCGCTATTACAGTGGTTGTAGGTATGCCAGGCGTTAAATGCTAGTTTTGACAGCCATTAGCTGGGATGGCTTTGAAGAGGCGTTGAAGAGAGATGCAGCTGTTTTGACTTGAGCTACCCAGAACCAATCAGATGCCAGATTTGATTACACGGAACACTCCCAACTCTTCAAGGTTCTATGGGCTGTCAAAGGAAGAAGTCAACATTTAGAGCAAGGTGAGTGTACAAACCCTTTAAAGAGAGCCTATTACCTACAGATAATGGAGGCACACATGTTGAGGGCTGAAGCATTATTCATGAGACTGCAGTCTGTCAGTATGCTACTAGGAACCCGAGACACCAGTCAAATATAAATTTCCTAGTGAATGGATAGACAATATTCTCATTCTCTATTCTTCAGCCCACACAATGGCTGATACCAGTGCCCGAAGTCAAAGTTAAACTTTAATAATCAAAAGAGGTTAAGAACTTTACCAGCCATAGACTGTATAGATTCAACATTTTGGATGCATTGTTTTGTCAGAATCCATAGGCAAACGGAGGCGGGGGGATTTCTAGTGCCTGGAAACCCCCTCCAAGCCTGGAGCACTGTATAATTGAGGTGGCTGGAACCTGCTCCCGCTTCACACGGCTCTGCTTGAAAAGGAAGAGCTACGTGCACCTAACAGTAGTGCACGCAGCATTGCCCATGTATATTATGGGGATAGGAAGAGTTGGAGAGCAGCCAAGCACTGTCTAATATTATAGCCACGCCCCCATGCATGCTGGTCACGCCCACTGACGGCGTGGTGTGGAAACCCCCCTCTACAAATCCTGCGTTTGCCCTTGAAATCCACCTATTTACCAGACATCGTGACCACGTCTAAATAATACACCGTTTTTGGCAATTTTGCCGAGTTTTTGGATATGTCCATGTGGATAACAGAAGCCTTTTAGAATAGGGATTGCTCTAATATCTAATCTGTTTCTATCCCCATCTTCTGATGCATGGCACATCCCAAGTTCGACTGTCAAAGATCACTCAGTCTACTTTAATCTACTTGGCTGAGTGTTTATTGACACTTTGTCAGTAAGTAACCCTCACTCGGGGCAGGCTGGGCTGGGGGGCAGAGGGGCATCTGCCACCCGGGCTGATCCCATAGTGAGCTACAATGGGCTGGGTTACTTGGACACCTGCATTTTTTTGTTCCTTTAGAATGTTCCTAACAGGCTGCTGAGTCGGATCTTTTCTCCTATGGCTAAAATTTGCCAGCCCTCCCTTGATCTCACTGTTGATCTGCTACGTGAGTGTCAAGATAATGATAGTAAGATCCTTTTTAATACAAACAGATGCATAATACCGGTGTTCTGATAGCACAGAGAAGCTGAGAACAGCCGGATAAAATACTAACTGTTTTTTCATGTATCACACAAATACTTGTTTTGTACACTGAAATTTAAAGTTGATATTTGTGTGCTACATGAATAAACAGTCAGTATTTATCTTATGTGCAAAACAGAAAACTAATTTGCACCCCTTGCATTGTAACATGGTTTTGTCCAGGAGACCGAAATAAGAAGTTTCTTAAGTTAAGATCCTTAATGAATCAGGTCCCTAGTTATCAAATGTGAGTACTATTATTTTAATGTTGGGGCTGGAGAGATGCCTGATTGATAAATGTGGGTGCTGTTGATTTAATGTCGGGGATGGTTGGAGTTTTCTAAATTTCATGTACCCATTTTTTTTTCCAATACAGCCTCCAAGGATCCAGACAAGCAGCAACTGATCTAAAGAAACCAACAGGCACAGGTGGTGAAAGTGACAAGAACAGGTAGGAGAGAGCAACTCTGGTGCGGCAGTCCCAAATGTGGGTGACTGTCATGCGTAGTCAGGATTTGGTCCGATTATAAGGCAGTTGGGACTCACAACTTGGGAGGTGTGTCCAGCTTCACACTGTACTGCTCATGAAGGCAGAAATGCATGCACCTAACAGTAGTGCACACAATTTTGCCAGTGTATTGGTCTAAAATTTGTCTAAAATGTTAACCCCACTGTCTTAAGTGCTTTAGGCTCCTCAACACCCCCTTTGCAGCGCTACATGGTATAAGTGGCCCCAGTCATTGGTTTCCTCGGTGGGCTCTTCATGTCCCAGTTCGACACTGGCCACACTTCAATCCATCCTAAATGCTGCTTCAAGACTGATCTTCCCCTCGCACCAGTCCACCACTGCTGCACCACTTTGCAAATCCCTACACTGGCTCCTTGTATCCTCCAGAATCCAATTCAATTTACTCACCCTTATCTACAAAGCACTCACCAACACTACCCCTTCATACATCTCAAATCTCATATCAAAATACTCTCCCTCCCACCCTCTTAGAGAGTCTACCTCTGATCTGCGCCTTGTCTCGTTTCTGATAACCACCTTTCACTCATGCCTACAAGACTTCTCCCGTGCTGCTCCTCACTTCTGGAATTCCCTACCACGCCCAATCAGACTTTCTCACAACCTTCAAATCTTTAGACGTTCTCTAAAAACCCATCTCTTTTTTAAAGCTTACCTTATCCCTGATGATACTACTCACACTAATACACCCTCACAGCTGTCCCAATATTCACTCTAAGCCACACTCGCTCCTTTTGTTTCAGCTGTGCCCTCTTCCACTTAGAATGTAAGCTCTCTAATGAGCAGGGTCCTCCACACCCTTTATTTTTATGTCTATTTATTTTGTCTGCCTTGTATGTTCTTGTTTAATGTAGAGATGTTAATGTGAGCAATGGCGCTGGATCTCCTTGGGAGGGAGGTACTCATGGAATCCAAAACCTGCGAGATCCAACAAGACAACAATGATGTTTTGCCTCGATTCAGATCCGAGGACGCACGAAAGTACCAAGCTGTCTCGCGAGCCTACTCAGATCCCCTAAGTTCGTGTGGGTACGGTTTTCAGAAAACCGAGCCCGAGCATCTCTAGTTTAATGTATGTCCCTGTTTTATGCATGTGCTGCTTTCCCTACTGTACGGTACTGTACTGACGCCTTACAAATCTACAATAATAATAACAATTAAGGGTAATGTGCAATTCTTTTGCAGGTTAGAGAGCCACACCATGTGGCCCCTAAGGTGTATCAGATTCCCTATTACTGCTACTCACTAATTGCATCTTTACCTCTCTGATGCAAGTGCCTGAACTATATACTCAGTCCATTACTCCTTTGTAGCTGCTGAAACAGATTGCCGCCTCAATCAACAAATATACATAAGGATTTTTAAGAACACACATTTTTCTCTGCATCCGGAGCCTCCACAACTATTGAGTCCAATAGCACTCGCAGCAGGTAACTCACCTCATTCCCTCGCTGAACTCCTTAACTCTGCAACCTATTAAATGTGCAATAGATTCAGTTCACATTCTGGCACACATGTGTTTTATGTAGAAAGTGTTAAGTGTTTTCTTGTCATTATATCCAGTGAAAATTAAATGATAACTCCTCTAAAAAAGTAGCAGTTTGTAGTAATTCCGCATTCAGCAGAGCATTAAATTATTCAGTGGAGTGTGCAAAACATCTGAACAGTTTGAGCCTTAAAGCTTTTCCTCTAACAGCCAAAAAGTGCTAAAAACAGGCAAGCATAGCCTAGCATTTCATCTTCGAAGCAGCTTATTGAATTAATAAGACAAGTCAATTAATGTAATGCTCTGTTGCTTCAGGATAAAAAAGCGGGATGAAAATATAGTCCCATTTATTATTATTGCTCAATAAGACAAGTAAAATAATATTTTTTCCAGCATGACAAGAAAGACTTTCCTAAACAGGGTACAGACAGCACAATGAGATGGATACTGCGGTGCTAATCATTTTCTATTTTACTTATTTACATATCCTGATTACTCTGGTTCTTTTTATGGAAAATGCAGCTTAATGCTGTCACAATGAAAGTGAGACATATTAGGTGCTAAAGAAAATTATACTATCTTGTGATTCCATTATATAGGGGGATGAAAGGCTAGCCTATTAGTGAGTTGATTAATTATATAGCCGATGGCGACTAAAGTGCCCATTCATGCTGTGTTCTTAACAACCAATAAGTCACTTTTAGACCTAATTGATTGCAAATCGCAGTGTACGTAGGTATAAAAAGACCACTGTTCCCTGTCAGATCTTGGTCCGGACAGTAAATGTGGTGGAACGATGGCTGCATTTGATCATGAAGGTGGGTATTTCATGGGCACAATAATGATTTCTTCTCAGATCCTTCCATTCATTCTGTATCTGAAGAGCAGGATATATATGAAAGGATTGAATTAGCCTGTGTATGGCCCATCTATGGCTTGGACCAGGCTGTGGGACCTGTCAGTGTAAGGCTCAAGTCGTCCCATGTATGGCCAGTCTATGGCTCAATGCATGAGCCTGGATATGGCCTGTATTAGGCTTGGATCGGCATGTGTATAGCCAGTGTAAGGCACAAGTCGGCCCATGGATGGCCAGTCTATAGCTCAGTGCATCGTCCTGAAAATGACCTGTGTTGGTTTTGGATTGGCGTTTATATGGCCAGCCTATGGCGCAGTGCATCGGTCTGGAAATGGCCGGTGTTGGGTTTGGATCGGGGTGTATATGGCCAGCTTATGGCGCAGTGCATCGGTCTGGCAATGGCTTGGATGGGCATGTGTATAGCCAGGGTAAGGCACACATTGGCAGATGTATAGCCAGTCTATGGCTCAGTGCATCGTTCTGAAAATGGCCTGTGTTGGGTTTGGATCGGCGTGCATATGGCCAGCCGATGGTTCAATGCATTGGCCAGGAAATGGCCTGTGTTAGGCTTGGATCAGCATGTGTATTGGCAGTCTATAGTTCAGATCAGCCTGAGTGTGGCCATTGTAGAGCAACGTTCCATCTCTGTAAGGCCAGTACACAGATGGAATGGATCTGGGTATGGTCTAGGTATGGCCAGTTACAGGCTTGGATAAGCTTGTATATGTCTCGGATCGATCTGTGTATGACCAGAAATGAGGTAATTCACCCCCCCCCACCCCATTCTAACAGCTGAACGAAGGAGAATCAGACGATCACATAGCGATTATTGATCTCTATGTGGAGAGGTTTGTGCAGTTGGCATGGCCAGGGACCAAGATCTATTACTCCGTGTCAAGATTCTCCTTCCAGTGACCAGACTTTGCCAGTGGCCAATGATGGAAGCAGTCGGCTGGCTGAAGTGGAATGATAGGCGAATCACAGATTGCATGAGACTCCCACCTGAGATTCTTTCAGTATGTGTCAGCCTGTAATCATAATAAAAAAATTTAAACCATTTATTTTGCACAGACTACTTTGTATTTTAAAATTTTTAATACCAGAAAGATTATTTATAAGGGAAGTGGGATCTCTAGTCATAATCACCAAATTGATAACTACTGATAAAAATTAGGACATAAATGGACTATGTCTCTACTACAGGAGGACAACGTAAGTTACAGCCAATGTCATTAGACTGAGCGTTACCACCTTGCCACCAAACCAGGGATGGATAGGACGTTACGTAAAGATTGCTAAAACATTGGGGAGACCCAGTTAATAGTTATTTATAGTCTCACATTGCCCAAACCCTTATAAACTCATAGAGCCTGATTCATTAAGGAAAGTAAGTAAAAAAAAAAGAGTATGTTTCTCTGCTGGAAAAAAACATGTTACAATGCAAGGGGAACAAATTAGTTTATTATTTTGTACATAAATTAGATACTGGTTGTTTTTTTCATGTAGCACACAAATACTTGCTAGCTTTACTTTTACACTGAAATTTAAAGTTGATCTAGAACATGCTCTACCCCAACTATAAATCTGTCCTCACATTTTAAATTTAGTTCCTTCTCAGATGCAACGTGGTTTTGTCCCGGTGCAAAGTTACTCATTTTATTTGTTTTATTTTCCTTAAAGAATCAGGCCCATACTCTTTTATTTGAGGTACAAAGCTACAGGCTTCCTATGTAATTGTAGTGGCAGCCTTTACTCCGGAGAGTATGTTGGAGCCATTTCCATCAGATCCGCAAATCCCTGGAGTTATATTATATAATTTTTTTTTTACTTCTGAAATAGTACACCATTAAAGTATATATACATATATCTGAATACTTAGGTGTTAGAATATTTTTTACTTTTTGACATCTTAAATGATATTTGACACCATTAGTGTTAAAAACAAGTGGAACTGTTGATAAGTGTTGTGAATCAGGTGAAGCTCTGTATAATATTACACTTTGACTTTGAATATTGAGTGATAAGTCATCATCACACGTTAAATCTAATTTTGAATGCTTGCTAGCACGTAGTAGAAAATAAGATATACTGGTGGATATTACTTGAAATCATAAATCAAAGGTAATTCTGAGCAGAAAGCTAGATAGATAGATAGATAGATAGATAGATGGATGGATGGATGATTAGATAGATAGATATTATAATATATAATATTTTGACTCTTGCCTTTTGTAACTCTACTTTCTGGCAGCCAACCTGCAAGACAATCTTACTGATAGCAGGAGTAAGCACGCAGTGACGGCATTACTACGCTTCCTCCTGCAGTGCTAGATAGAGCTCAGAGGTGGAACTGTGAGCTGTGGGCTCCGGTACAGGGAAGCGGTGAGGACTGAGCCGGGGCCCACAGCTCACTAGTTCCCCATGCAGTGGGCCCCATTATCTCCATGGGCCCTGGAACACCACACCTGCTGCACCAATGGTAGTTCTGCCACTGATAGAGCTCTAACTTATTGGTTTTAGATGAAGGTATTGGAGAGGATAGAGAAGCATGATGACAAGCTGGGTGAAGTTTGTGGAGCTTATGTACAGCTCGGTTGACAAGATCATAATGTCTTATGAAAGGAAAGTAAGGGGTGTTCAGGAGGATGGGTGAGGGCTAAAATGAACAGTGATGAGGGTCTGTCTGAATAGGAGAAACAGCAGCCAGCACACTTTGCTTTTAAACAAAGCTGCAATGGAACGTCACACTGATTAGGACACTAGTGTGATTAATCTCCATGTTTCACATACAGGAAAAAATTTGGAGTTTCATTGTCTTTTGGGGCAAACCTACAACAGGCATTTGTGATGCTTTAGCACATATTTTTGCACTGTGCTTTCCATGTGAAACGTATGGATTAATAGACGCTTACAGAGTCCATAGGTGTTGGCACATAGTGAGAAATTAGAATCTAGAAATCATTTAATTATTTAGACTGTAAGTTCCAATGGGGCAGGGACTGATGTGAGTGAGTTCTCTGTACAGCGCTGCGGAATTAGTGGCGCTATATAAATAAATGATGATGTTGAATTATGTGTATTGTGCCTTTAAAATTACTTCAAATTTAAAAATGAGTACATGGCAATGTTCCAGGAAATGTGTGGAACATGTTTAAAAGTAGATAAGAGAAGCGCCGGTAAGAAATAGTTTATTTTAGATAACATTGTTTTGAAATTTACTTTGCAAGGCTAAAATCATAATGATAGATTTATAGCTCCAAATATTTTAGACATATGATGCCAGGTGTTATATCTTTTTGCATGCTAGAAAATCGTTTCAGAGTGCTGTAAGAATGTGTAATCTTGATTGTAATAAACAGAACAGTTTCTATACACACAAGAAATGGTGTTGTGTTTTTTCTGTCCTCCGATCATAATGCATGCATGCAGTAAAGAATTCCTTTGATTGTGTATAGCTCAGTTTCAATCCACGGATAGCATACATTGGATTTGACAATAGCTACATGTCCGATAGAGAGTCTTATTGTCAACTTTGAATGTTGAATTGATGTGATCAAAATCATGATGCATGTTACCTTTCTTTTCTCAAATTTTATGCAAAGCTTGTGAGCCTCTGCTCCCTTTCATACATTAACTATTAACTAATAGAGCGTTCAACTTATTGGGTTTACATCAAACTTTTGATGCAGCCACAGTACATTTTTTTCTTGTTTTTTTATTTTTGCTAATACTATGACACTCAGTTCTTCCAAAGCTTTGATGAATTGTTTATGGGTTTCCTGTGAAAGTATTGCTTTATGATCCTTTCCTAGTTTATTGCACTAAGGGCGTACATGTTTACTAAAGTTTGTTCTAGTTGTTAATTTTTACTTATGGGGATGGTGTATTTGCCTGAGCTGCTAATCGGGATGGCCACTCTATTATGTCTGCTGTGATTGGATGAGTACTGAGCTTTTCAATTATTTTTTTTAGAAAACATGTAAGGTGCATGAGGATAGAATAGCGGGTTTCCTGTAGAAAAATGAAACCTCCTTTCAATCTCTGAAGTGTTTTAGACGCAAGAGACCTCTTTTAGTGGGATAGAGAAGCTTAACATTAAACAGAATAAGTGTTCCTGACAAGAAAATATATGGCACTACATGTTTTGGTTAAATACAATGATGCTGAACCTAGACCAAGAACGGATGTAATAACGGTGCAAAGGATGATGGGAAAGAACTTCAGTCTCTCAGTTGAACAAAGAGTGTATCACTTCGAAGGGCTTCTATTTCCCTGTCTATCCAAATTAAAAATAAGGGGAACAAACATTTTTTTTTTTTTTAAATAATTTTTTGATGAGGGTAAATTAAAAATAAATGCATTATTTATATAATAAACATTTTTCCTGTTCTGACCACCAGCTTTGACGATAGTGATAGGAGGACAGTGGATACTTGTACGTGGTAAATAGGCTTCCTTATGCCCCGGGTCTTTGTTAAATATGGGCAGCATGATGGCTAAGTGGTTAGCACTTCTGCCTCACAGCACTGGGGTCATGAGTTCAATTCCTGACCATGGCCTTATCTGTGTGGAGTTTGTATGTTCTCCCCGTGTTTGCGTGGGTTTCCTCTGGGTGCTCTGGTTTCCTCCCACACTCCAAAAACTTACTAGTAGGTTAATTGCCTGCTATCAAAATTGACCCTAGTCTCTCGCTCTCTCGCTCTCTCTCAGGGATTTTAGACTGTAAGCTCCAATGGGGCAGGGACTGATGTGAATGAGTTCTCTGTACAGCGCTGCGGAACCAGTAGCGCTATATAAATAAATGGTGATGATGATGATGATATCCTGTTTTTGCCAGATTTCTTTCTATAATAAACAGACCCCTAGATCTGCATAGCTCTAATGCAGAGCGTGGCACAGATCGAGGTGAGTGCCTGGTCCTAGCACTTTCCGATAGGCTCCCGATCGTCTTACTTCCTAAGCAAAAATCAGATCCATCTATAATTAACGGCGTAAAACTGGCAGACCAGACACACGAATGACACTGATTCTCATGCACTCAGCCCCAAGACTTGTGCAATCACAATATGGAACAATACGAAGCGATTAAAAGCCCAATCATTTGCGAATTTCGATTTAAGCATTGGGCAGTGCTTACACATCACTTGATGAATACATGCATTATAAAAGGAGAGGGACGAGAGTGGTTGCAGTCTCAGACCAGCTGCAGAACCAAAGTCTTGCATATTTGTATGCGTACTGTGCACCACAAGACCTGCCAAGCAAAATGCCCAATTTTCTATCATTACCCCCATTGGGTTGATAAATATTTAATGGCAAAAAATGTAAAGATTTACTCAAGTGTGTTAAAATACAATTATTATGCTGAAATAAAGAAATTTCAACAACAAAAGCTTCATTTTTCTATATTTATTTAAAATACCAGTAATCATGATGACCTTGCCACTTGAAGACCAGTTTAACTTGTAGTTACCTCTGTTTTTCCTAGAATTTCCACATAATGAATGCGATCCCTCAGCAGTATAACTGCTAATCAATTAATGGATCATTTAATGTACAATATACTTCTCAATTGCTGACAGAACTGCAGGCAATGTCACGGATAGCTTTCTACGTCAATGTTAAACTCTACAGACCAGAGTTAGACAGTCTTTGACTTTCCAGTTGCAGATAACTATTTCTGCTGTAGACAATGACACTTCACAACATGTTAGAATATAAAGAACATTCAATGGGCCTCTTAGAGCTGTATATATGTCCAGGGCCTGATTATCCAGTAGGCTGACAAGGATGTAGTCTAGGGCGCAAGGCCTTCGGGGGGGGGCGAAATTTTTTGCCAGTGAAAGGTATGAACTGAAATTCATTTTAAAATATAAATAAAAGAAGAGTTGTTCTCCAAAGTAAAAAGAAAACATGGAAGAAAAAATGGAGTAAGATTTTAATCTTGACGTATTCCCATGGTAAAGGAAGACAATGAGTCATCCTTGGGCGAGCGCTTGAGAATAAGCGAGTAGGAGAGACAAGGATAGCTACAGACGCAGGTGTGACAGTCCCCTCCACCTTCACATCTTTACACTCAGTAGCACTCGTTCGTGCCCCTGCTCTGCTGTACAGGTCTGATTTTAATGAAAATTAAGTGGGTGACAGAGATTGCTGTGATCCTTTTAAAAAGCCAAGTGGAGTTGAGCTTTGTGAACATAAAAACATAAACATTGGTGGGAGGGGGGGTTTAAGTTTCTGAATTATGAATTAAGGATAAACTAGTTTTTACCTACCACGTATTCGCTTGGTGTGGAAGGCAAGGGGGCACTACCAGCCTATTAGATCTGGATGACCTGATCCCTTAATCTGGCCCTGCATATTACCAAGGTTCATGTGCAAAAATTCAGCTTTGCTTTAATGTGCAGTGAAACAATGTGGAATTTTGAGTTTCACGTAAGTTGAACTTGCGCCCTCCCCTCCCACGCCAGATTGGGGGGGATGCAAGTATAACTGAAGTACTGTAAGGACGTGCACAGGTAACTGTGGCAAGGGAGATGTAGTCAATTCCGATTAGCCCAAACCTCCAGATCCACCTGTATACAGATGTATCTGGAGGTTTGGGCACCAGCACCAGTGCTGGTCTGGTTACAGCTGTTGTGGGGACATGAAAAGCAAGGAGTCCCCCCCCCCACAAAAGCGATAACCAGCATCAGACTAGCCTGATCCTACTATAACAAGGAAAACTGCAATGTGGGATCTCCCTGTCATAGTGGAAAAACAGCCCTCTGCTGACAGCAGTTTGCAATCACTCTATATATCCCCTTTGACAGCAGCCCACTAACCTCTTGGGTCTACATATGGAGTTGAGAACCATGTGACCTCCTTTCACAATACTTATGATTATGGCCTCTACAATCATGTAGACAGGTAAGGCGTAACCGGTCGGTATATTTACTCTTCCCCCTCTGCCTTCCCATGTGCACTCTTTGTCATAATAAGCTCCAGTGGGCAGCACAGTGGCTTAGTAGTTAGCACTTCTGCCTCACAGCACTGGGCTCATGAGTTCGATTCCCGACCATGGCCTTATCTGTGAGGAGTTTGTATGTTCTCCCCATGTTTGCGTGGGTTTCCTCCGGGTGCTCTGGTTTCCTCCCACACTCCAAAAACATACTGGTAGCTTAATTGGCTGCTATTAAATTGTCCTTAGTCTCTCTTGGTTTGTGTGTGTGTGTGTGTGTGTTAGGGGATTTAGACTGTAAGCTCCAATGGGGCAGGGACTGATGTGAATGAGTTCTCTGTACAGCGCTGCGTAATTAGTGGCGCTATATAAATAAATAGATGATGATGATCAATGAATCATTCCTGCAGTTACATTAGTAAGACAAAAGTTGTTGGCAGTCACAGTTTATGACACGTTCAGAGGTACGTTACTGTGGCTTGGCATCTTAAATGTTACCCCAGCCACCAGGGATCATTTATTAATGTAAATCCATTTTAGTACATAAATGACAACATTTGCAAAGTTACATAAACCTACCACCCATATAAAAGACCACAGACAGAACAAACTGACAGATTCCCGTAAGTAAATCACATATGTCAATATGAAATATAAGTGTTGGATATTAGAGCGATAATGAAGATAGCGTGTGGGATTTATCTCCAACGCCATTAATGTTCCTTTATTAAACCACGTAGAGATTTATTCATTTCTTATTTTATTACCTATAGGACATAAATCATGTGATCGGTGCTGAAAGCCTTGTGCAGCTTTCAATTAATTAAGCAGAGAAAAATGAACGAGGGCCAGCTAAATTAAGTAATCAAATTTTATTCAAAATGTTCCAATGATGGAGATGTTATTTACAAAGACGGCATCTTGAACCAAGTGTCCCTCACGCCTTTCGCTACTTGATGACTTCGTCTGAGAGTTTTACAAGAGGCGCGACCTCTACCTGACTCCGGCTTCAATTTATGAGAAGCTTCTGGGAATAAAAATATCCAAGAAATGAATAGTTTCCATAAAGTAACAGCGGAAAAGTTTTGCTCACTCTGTAGAAGCTCTGCAGAAAGTTAGATTTCACTGATTAAATTTGTCTCTTTAACTCTTCTATTTGGATTCAGAGGTCAATAGAGATTATACAAAGCGTTTTCTCTGCTGATTATAGTCTTTTTAATTTCTCCCTGGAAATTTTCGTTCCGCAAATGCTCCTATTTTTCAGCAGTGACTAACTGCAGAATAACGTTCTTAACTGCCAGAATATGCCCTTTTCTTACTCAACATGCTACCAAAACTCTTATCCATTCTCTCATCATCTCCCATCTTGACTATTGCAACCTCCTGCTATCTAGCATTCCTGACACCCATATATCCACACTTCAATCCATCCTAAATGCTGCTGCAAGACTGATCTTCCTCTCTCACCGCTCCACATCTGCTGCACCACTTTGCAAATCCCTACACTGGCTCCCTGTGTCCTCCAGAATCCAATTCAAATTACTCACCCTCCCCTACAAAGCCCTCAACAACACCCCTGCATACATCTCAAATCTCATATCAAAATACTTTCCCTCCCGCCCTCCAAGCTCTACCACTGACCTTCGCCTTGTCTCGTGTCTGATAACCACCTCTCTCTCCAACCTACAAGACTTCTCCTGTGCTGCTCCCCGCTTATGTTCCCTACCCTGCTCAATCATATTTTCCCACAGGCTTCAAATCTTTAGATGCTCTTTGAAATCCCATCTCATTTTTAGAGCTAACCTTATCCCTGATGATACAGTTCACACTAATACACCCTTCACAACTGTCCCAGTCTCTACATTTGCTACTCTTGTTTCAGCTGTGCCCTCTTCCACTTAGAATGTAAGCTCTCTAATGAGCAGGGTCCTCCATACCCTTTGTTTTCATGTCTGCATTTATTTTGTCTGCCTTTTATGCCCCTGTTTTATGTATGTGCTGTTTTCCCTACTGTACGGCGCTGCGGAGCACTGTGGCTCTTTACAAATCTACGATAATAAATAATAATCATAATAATAATAATTAACTTTGTGTCTTTTGTGGAGTTGAAAGCAATTTCAGTCTAAAATGCAAGTGTAAATTGCATCTGAATAAAAAACACACTTTACACAGTATTGTGAGTCAGACGAATCTCGGCTGATTGTCATCATAATTAGGTTGTATATTATATCAGGGGTAGAGAATCTGTGACCAATACGTTTTCTGATGGGTACATCTGCGTCTGTATCCAGGTCTACATTGGTCGCATTTACTTGAACACGCCCTTCGTGTACTTTGTTAACACTTACACGATCCTTGACTCCCTCATCTGTCTCTATAAGCCTAAGGAGTCGTGTACTCAAGATCCGGCTGACTCAAGCGTAAGTCTTCTTTGTGGGCATGCGCTGTCCTTTACTCTATATGATGTCCTTTCTGTCTATCAGATGCAATTCTTAACATCTATTCATAAATCCTGGGCTTTAGAATTTATTACTTGTTGAAAAGAGTATTTAAAATATAGAGAACTATACTATTATCAAATTCAGTAAGCATGGCATGCTGGGGTTTGTAGTGCTCCACGGTCCGCAAAGCCAAAATCATGACAGCGTTTTCACCAAAGTTCCATGTAAAATCTTACTCACTTACTGTGAAACCCTACTTATAGTGTATAGGAGAAATTACACAGTATAAGTAAGGTTTCTCTAATATTTATTTGAACTTTGTTTGCTGTATATGATTAATCAGTAAGCATGCATCCTGCCCAGCAAACTTTATGTATTTAAATATATTGATTTATCGACATGAGTTGGGACAAAGTATAAGTCTGAAGAACATGGGGATTGATGAATCCTGGCAATGGTAAGGAGACCGTAACTGGCTGATTTGAATAGGTGGTATATGTGGTATCCTCATCATAGTCATCATCAACATTTATTTATATAGCGCCAGCAGATTCCATAGCGCTTTACAATTGGAAACAAACAGTAATAAAACAATGCTGGGTAATACATACATACGTAGAGGTAAGAAGGCCCTGCTTGCAAGCTTGCAATCTATAGGACAATGGTTTGATATACAAGGGTAAGTGCTACATCATATTGAATATTTTTCCAGCTAGAATGCAAAGGTTACAAGTATTTAGTGGGCTGTGTGATCAGTCACATAACTATGTTGGTCAGAGGGTTGCTGTCTTGTGTTAGCTGTGTAGAGGGTGGTAATAGGGTAACCTAGGGAGATTAAGAGGGCTGTAGAGGAATATTATAAGCTTGTCTGAAGAGGTGGGTTTTCAGAGAACGCTTGAAGGTTTGAAGACTAGAGGAAAGTTTTGTGGTGCATGGAAGTGAATTCAATAACCTTGGTGCAACCTGAAAAAAGTCCTGTAATCGGGAATGGGAGGAAGTGATGAGAGTGGAAGAGAGACGCAGATCTTGTGCAGAACGGAGGTGTCGAGTTGGGAGATATTTTGAGACAAGTGAAGAGATGTAGCAAGGTCTTGGCCAGGAACCAAGTTGTTTAATGAATAGGTAATAGTATCATTTTCCCAGAGCCAATCAACAGATTTCCTAATAGTGGAACCCAGATATGGGAAGGTTCCTCAAGATCTGCTTTCTTAGTCCCTAATAAACCATCAAATCCTTAATTTAATAGAGGGCTGTCTCCTCTTACAAACAAGGGGCCACTTAAGTTGTTTAACCTGAGATCTTCATGCCATAAAATATAACCTTTTCCTAGTACAGTAATTCTATTGGGTCCTAAACCTTGTTAATAATACTAATCATGACATCATTTATTTCTCTTCTCTAAACCTCTGCTGCTTAAATCAACTTCCAGCTATCAGTGCAATAGTAAAACATGTATATAACTTTTCTAGGCTGTGGGACCTGATGCATTGGCAGTGAGGTGAGTATTTTCTTAACAGTGGGGGGTCCGGGCTGGAGTTATTCTTCAATAAATATTCTAGTGTTTAGCCCAAACTGTTTTCCTAAGCCTTATATTGGTACGAGCCCAGGACTTGACCATTAACTCTCTGAAACCCTCCCTACAACAATTCTACATCCCTTTCATTGCTGAAGAAAGTAAAACAATAGGCATGGTGAAAATTTGGTGCACTCTAGGTGACATATTCAATTAGCCACGGTGTTCCTCCGAACATCGTGGCTGCGCACATTCTCAGGTATTACGGAACCTCAACATCGTGGATTTCTCCTCGCTCCAAAATACTGAGATGTTACATCGCCAAGGAGCGCCCTCGCGACCGTTCCGTAGGCACTCCGCGGCTAATTGAATATGCCTCTAGTTGTAGGATACGGTTACAATTTCATATCACTAATTATTTTGTGTGACTTGTTCATTAGATGTATTCTCATCAAACCATCTATGGTGTTTTAAACTGTCAATCGAAAGTATATATTGAAAGGTTGCTCAACTCATGCTGTTTTGTGCAGGCAATTAACCAAATCATGCCAAGATTCAGTGCAGGATGATGCTTCAGGAACACTTAACAAATGGAGAGGGGAATCACACTCAGGCACCTCTAGTATACAGTTGTTATCAGATCTGATTCTTACCATTGTAAATCTATAGGAATGTTGCAAAATGAAAGCGAAATATAGAGTTTGCATTTTGATCAAATCATTTAAGCTTGCACCCAATGTCAAGGGTCCTCATTTTAATGATTCCCTACACAGCCCTTACAGCTTTGCTGAAATACAGTTCAAATCACATACACTCGCTTCACAAGTAAGGAGGCTGAAATGCAACAAAAGGCTAGTATTTAAACCGCACCCATATGGGCAACAGCTAAGACAATATTAGGCAATATACTGTAGAAAATAAACCAATGCTCAGTTAATCAGTTACAATAGCCCGATATGGATGCAAAACAAAAAACTCTTATTAGTGCTTATACCTACTATTGCAAATTTGTATATATCTAGCAAAATAAGGAATTGGTTCATATTTTGTTCTAAACATTTAAGCTTGTAACCTCACTCGAGAGGTAAGTGTATGTGATTTTAATTGCATTTCACTGTTGTTTAACGTGTATATGTAAGTGTAGTGCCTTAAAAAATGAGAACCCTTAACATGGGGTTGCAAGCTAAAATGTTTTGAATATACTGGCAAGGCTACAGAGGTTTCTATGTAACAGAAGTGGGGCTACAATGGCTGAGACTGCCAAAAGCTCTATGCTTATACGGTTCAGTGATGTCAATCTGCGGAAATAACCTCTGCTAGCATTCGAGTCAGTAAGAAGACTATTTCTGCATATAGCAAAGTGTGATTTCTATTCCAGGAATTAAAACATCAAATTGTATTTGCCATAAACCCTGCTTAATCATTCTGTAATTATGTGAACAGCGAGCAGTAATGTGTTGGATGTGTGTTTTCATTTAGTAAACATCAATCAATATTTCTGATGAAAAAAAACTACTCGTGTGTGTAAAAGAAGCTGTTTATATTTTTCCAGCAACAGAGAACAGATCAACAACAAGTATCTGGAATACCTGCTGTGGAGAAGGTAAATAGTGTCCAAGGCCATAAAATGATTCACAAATCAAGTTTATTTACCTAGATATTCTTCGTTCAGTATTAGTGCATTATATTCAAATAGTCAACTAGAGAAGGTTGAAAAAATTGTGCTAAGATCTGAGCTTCCTATTGTATCTAATGTTCACCTTCCGCTCTGGGATGTCCTTAGATTTGAAGTGGGCGGGGATAAAACAACCTGTAGCCAATCAGATCATCGTATGGTCCCAGCTGCAGGATATGATCAAGCTGATCATTTGGGAGGCAATGACCTGTGCACTGGTGTGATTATGATAGTGAGGACTGCATGTGACGGAACCGTCTCATGATGTGAGGAGCGGACTGCAGGGAAGCAGTAAGCCACAGACTAAAGAGATGACAGTGGAAGGAACAGGGTCCCCCAACAGCACAGAATAGTAACCAGAGACTCCAGTCAAACCCATGGTTGAAGTTGGTGGTTTCGGTGTGGTGGTGGGGTACCATGTCCTTCCCAATACTCTACTTGCTATGCTTCCCATACCTTCACTGTCTATCTCGCTTATCTTTCCATTTCCTACTACTAACTCACACATTTGCTCCAATCTAGCACCTATCACTACCAATGCGTTCTGCTGTTCTTCTCCAATACAGAAACTATAGTTGGCTGTAATAACTGTCAATCAAGCAGAGCAAGACCCGAACAATGTCGAAACAGAAGGGGCCCCCGCATTAGGTGCTTGCAGATTTGTGGCTTAGATCGCCTACTTTCATTTGCTTTCAATAAGCTGCAGTCTGTCTAGTGCTACCGTTATTTTTTAAACACACACATTCTGCCTTCCTCACGCTCTGCTTAACATTCTAATTTGCCAAATGAGCCTATATTAGGCTTAATATGACGTCCTTAGCATACATGCTGATCTGTGTGCATGCAAAATGTACAGTCATTTACAAATACAATATGTACCTATTAATAGAGGACTGGTGTTTAGGTTCAGTAAACAGGGCAATTGCCTAGGGCCCTAAGCTCCTGGGAGCCCCATACTGCAGCATTATTTTATTATTGCTACTTTAAAATCCCATTGCACTAATTCTCCATGCTCCAGAATGATTTACTGGATGAACAAGGAGCTGCCTGATATGACATGTACCTGTGCTCCTCTGGCCTCGTATTGCCCACCTGCTGTAAACAAGATGAAGTAGGGAACTGTGCCTAGGAAAGTCCCAACGTTTGACAATTTTCCCTGGAATATCCAAGTCGTTTTTGGTTTCTAAGTAATGAGCTATAAAGTATCAATTCAGCAGTTCGGTCTAATGGATACAATACTAAGGGGTATATTTACTAAACTGCGGGTTTGAAAAAGTCGAGATGTTGCCTATAGCAACCAATCAGATTCTAGCTGTCATCTATTTAGTACATTCTACAAAATGACAGCTAGATTCTAATTGCAACTTCTCCTTTTTTTCAAACACACAGTTTAGTAAATATACTCCTAAGTATCTGTCTTTACTTTATGCTTCAAACATATGTTTTATCGAAAGTATTTAAAATGCAAACTAATTGTATGATCATATATGATGTTTAACCTGTTTTTGTGTGCAGATTCGCCTGCCAGGCAGCAATGTGTGCTTGGAAATTGTATTTAAGGACAGTGTTCTAAACTGAAATGTACACGGGGCAGCCTTCCTAAGGTCCGGCTGCCGACCAAGTTCTGAATGACCCAGAGCCAATAGGAAAGCAGGTGACGGACTGCCTGCATAGTACTGAATTGGATGGAATTAAAATGAGTGAAGGGGGATAGGGAAGACTGACTTGTTTCTTTGCAAATTTAATTGAATTTAAACAAATATTTTCAGCAGATCCATGTGGACACAACTGGTTGTCATAAACACAATTCTAAACTATAGGCCACAAACACACAAGCCGAAATGCACATTGCATGAAGTTGTACTGTACACTTTAATGCTAAATATCCAGAATCTGAAGAAATATTGAAAAACTATTATTAGTAGTAAAATAAACCTTCCTAGTAATAAAGTAACAACGAACTGCAAACTCAATGTAAACGTTACCAAGCATTAAAAAAAGAAAAAAAATCAAACAAAATAATGTTTATTGAGACTTTTACTGTTTGAAGGAATAAGCAATTGCAAAACAGTGGAATTGACTAGGGATTACTGCAGACAGTCCCGGTTATACAAATCCTGCCGACATTTTATTTACACCAGCGATAATACATATAGATACCACTAGCCATGGCGTACGCCAATGCGCCACGTCCTAGGAATTCTCAATTGCCAAGTGTCCCGTTTAAAAGTGTTCCCTCCTCTGACGACCTTCCTGTAAAAAATACTTAATTGAAAGATGCGAGAGAGCGACCATTGTAATAAAAATGTTTACATAATCAAAGCCTGCATGCTGTAATCACACATGGATAAAAAGCCTCCGAAACACAATAGGGAAAAAAAATAACATTTCATATCAACATGTTCAACTGGAATTAAAGGAAGATCTCGATTCCCTATATATGTTGACGATGTTCAAGTACTAAGTGTTGGACGGAAAGTTGGATCGTTGTACAGGCAGTTTTTTCCTTAACGATATAAACATGATACTGGCGCAGGAAAAGGAAGGAAAGACAATCTTTCATTTGTTAGTCGTGGGTTCTTGAGATATATACATGATTTTTAGATGATATAAACTTGTAAATCCGTAGAGCCAAGTTCCTTGTTTCAACACCAAAGACTCAAAAATGTTCTGCTCCGTTCTCGGCAAAGTCAAAGTGTCGCTTGAGATTTTTTTTTTTGCTCTCCATGGATAATTTTATTTCACATAGTGAAACCACTAAGAGTTCTCCATTAAAAAGTCAAAGTGCAAGTAAAGACATTTGGCTTGTAAATCCTTAGTGTGTGTGTTTTTCTTTTAAATGAAAGTTCATAGGTGGCCTCCTCGCTCATCGGCCGGTCCTGGTGATGACGGTCATGATAAAGATTAGGATCTTGGGTGAATCTGAAAAACAAGCGTAAAGAATATATACATTTATATGTACGTTATTGGCAAATGCTGTTCATATTCAAAAACAATATAGAACGATATATTTAGATGATCTGAAAGTGATATTAAAAATAAAATAAACGGCATTGCAATATATACAGCATTAAAAAAAAAAAATCGTAGGGCCTGATTCATTAAGGATCTTAACTTGAGAAACTTCTTATTTCAGTCTCCTGGACAAAACCATGTTACAATGCAAGGGGTGCAAATTAGTATTCTGTTTTGCACATACGTTAAATACTGTCTGTATTTTCATGCAGCACACAAATACTTGATAGCTTATTTGTACACTAAAATTTAAAGTTGATATTTGTGTGATACATGAAAAAACAGTCAGTATTTAACTTATGTGCAAAACAGAATACTAATTTGCACCCCTTGCATTGTAACATGGATTTGTCCAGGAGACTGAAATAAGAAGTTTCTCAAGTTAAGATCCTTAATGAATCAGGCCCGTAGTATTTAATATCACACCACATTCAACAACAAAAGCAGCCACATCTGCTGTTTCCTGGTACGTTTGCAAATCACTAACTCAAAACATATTAGAGTAATCGTTTTAATTGGAAGTATTGTCAATTGTAAAGATCAAACTATTGTGCTCCAATTCATCACTGTAGCAAAATACTTTTTGCCACAAATATTTTTCTAATTTTATTTTTAACATTTAATTTGAAATTTTCTGCAAATCCTGGAAAAAGTAGCATTAAAATGCAGTTTTTTTTCGGTCGCCACTTTTTCTCCCGGTTAAACTATAGTATGCAGTATGTAGGGTGACTGTCAAAGTGTAGTCAATTAAGAGCCTCTTGTTTCGATTCCACTGACAAAGACTAAACACTGTACGATCCCTCACATAATCCTCTGCCATTTGTTTACCTTGCAGCTGTTTTCTACTAAAGCAGATCCAAGCCATATAGACAGCACCCAGCATTAATTATGTATGTGTCCTGTTACACTGCATTTCAAACCTGACAACTGATTCCAGCTTGTGACTCTATAGACAGTGGCGTTTCAGCGCTGAATAGTATTATGGCTTCGTTTTACGGTATAAAAATAATATATTTACTAGCAAAATAATATGTAAACTGGAAGCATAGAACACAAGGACGAATAATGCAATCTGACACCTAGAACTTTACTCTTTATTACAAGGACAAAAATAAAGTTTGATTATATTAACAGTAAATAGATTGGTAACATGATTTTAATAATGGTTCCTATTTTTATGAGTATGAGCGGGGAGAATTGGGCAGCTGTCCTTATAATAAACTGGTGAGGCAGAGGAACGTTCAGGAAGTATGGTCTATTTCAATTCATGAGAAGAAAAGGCTGTAGATCAAGTTACTGGTGAACCATCAAAACTGACTATAATGTGAACTCCCCACCAGCTATCTAAGCTAGCCCAGAGCTTAACTTGATATATAGGTGGAATTTAATTAGCAGCGCAGAGTCTCCGGACGTCAGCGAGACACCTAGTGGCGAACCATTTCGGACAGAGAGTTCTACTCTAGTTGCCAGCAATGTGTACTGCGCAATTTCAATAGTCTGGGACAAGTAAATGTGAGTCAATTAAAAGTTAGAGTGGACCAATCGCCCAGGGTGAGATTCAATTGTGCGCGATGTACCGCCGAAAATCTCTGTGTACTACGGTACCCCAACATGGGGGATTTTCCTGCGCACCACTAGCGTATATCAAACTTCTTTTTCTCTCGTAAGTACTTAAATTGAATGAATGTATGAATGAGAGGCTATATGAGGAGGTGATAATGCCACTATAATGAAGGCCAGCAAAGCTAGAGATTTGTCTATGTAAAAGAGGTGTGCTAGTGGAAGAGGTGAGCTTTAGAGTGCCAAAGGTGTACGCTTAAAGGCTCCGATGATGTCATCTAGTTGACTGCCCAATCATGAGAAGATCTCACAATAGCACATACCAATCACGAGGTGAGATGGAACGGGAAACGAATTGCATCATCAAGTCACGCCCAGCTCAGTAGACACCTACTGGTAGGGGCGTGATGACGTGATTTGCCCCTACCACTCAAGGTTGAATGTGGTGGGTATGGCTTGATGACGCGATTGCCCTTGCCACTGTCAACACCCCTACCTCTTCTTTACTACCTTATCTCTGCATTTCCCAGATGTGAGATAGGGAATATAGGCAATTATGGAGTGAACCCAGCCTCGTGTGTGGCACACCTCAACATAATGGCTCTTTATTTCCCAGTACAACACTAATTGGAGGTATATCACCAGATAGATATCAAATGACATCATCATTGTTTCACTTACAGGCCCAGGAAATGTAATAAAACAGGTTTTGCAACCTCTTTGCTCTAACAGCATTGTTATAGCATCTTGTGTTCCACCATAATAATGATACAATGCCTTTGATCTTATTAATAACTAATCTTATTAATTATTGAAATATAATGCATTTTGCGCTTTTTTTGCTATTTTTGTCACCTTCGAATAATACGCACCCATGACATTATTTCACACAACCCTTTAGAGCTTTCACCTTGTACCATGTCAGCAATAAACAAGGTATCCCAAGGTATAGATAATACATTATAGATTCAACAGACATGATGTTAAATCTTCAGAAGTATAAAATATCCTATTCTGATTATATATCTACTATATAAATACCTAGTGGCGTGTGTGGAAAATAAAAAACCAAGCTGCAGCGCCACCTGCTGGGCAGAGTTATACACTGACCTATATATTTCTTGAAGGAGAAGTGACAGTTGGGAGGGGTTGGTGGTTGCCGCGGGTGACAGTGGGGAGTTTTTAACACCTTAAGTAGCTTGATTTGACTAGAATGCATGAGTATCATGCACGGGTTAACTGACCTACTAAATTCTTAATGTGTGTGGAAAAAAAACCTCAAAAAGGGCTGAAATTTGGTATACTGACATTATTGACGAGTTGAGGGGTCAAACTCATTTTCGTGAGGTAATTTTACCTCATGAACACACGTGTACAGTGGCAGATCCAGGGGGGTGCAATCGGGGCAATCAATGCATGACAAGAACCTTTTTAACACCTTAAGTAGCTCGATTTGACTAGAATGCATGAGTATCATGCAAGGGTTAACTTGTGTGTATATATATATATATATATATATATACACATACACTAGTGTATATGCTGTAAGACAGAAATTGACAGAAATTTATATGAGTGTATGGTCAGTATTGCTCTTTTGTGTAGTGTGTGTTTAGATGTAGCAAGAGAAAGAGAGAGCATTTATGAAGAGAATGTGTTTAAGCAAGCAAAATGTGTAAAGAGTATGTGTTTAAGTGGTAGATAAAGAAAGATTAAATGAGAGAGAGAGATATGAGATAAAAAAGAGAGTGATATAAGAAGGTTGCAAAGTGCATGTGTGAGTAACATGTGGCCAAACCCAAATGATAATACAGGCCAAGCATAAAGAGAGGGAAGAAGATGAGGGGGAAGAAAGCTAGAGTCCATTTTAGTGTAGATAGTAACCATTCCTGAGATGGGGGGAGAAGCTAGCCTTTGTAAAACATGTGTGAAAAGGTTACTCAGAGATTCAGAAAGTTAGTAGAAACAGATATAAACCTTACATATATGTGCAAGCAAAGTATATCATATGTTGCAGGAAGAATACATATAAGGTAAATAAACAGATAAAGATTCAGAGGAAAGTTAATAGAAATACATGCAAGCAAGGAAAGTTAATAGGAATAGATGGCCATATAAGATGTAGGCAGAGATACAGACAGACAGGGTATAAGCTTTCTGTGGAGTGTGTGTCCTGTAGGCACCAGGTGGAAGAGATGTCCCAACTTCCCGGTGTGTATGTGGTGTAGTCAAAAGAGACTGATTTGTCTGCCTCAGTGGCTTATAAACCTTGACCCAGAATGCATTGCTTCAGGTGGGAGTTGTTGACCTTTGCCACACCTTCCACAACTTGACACTGCCTGCAATGATGACTCACTGCTCTGTGTCTAACTTCCTGTCCTGTGAGCACGTTTTTCCTTTGTTTGAACCTTACTGTGGAGCCACATATGAGAGACAATTTCTTTGGTTGAAATGCTCTGGCTTTCAGCCAGTTCATATCTTAATCTGCGCATAAGTTCGGCGCATGTAAACAGCAGTGGAATGCTAGTGGCCATTATGCGTGGCTCAAGCTCCGCCCACCGCGACTACGTCGTCAGCGGCAATATAGGATCTTCTTCACAAGCATAAAGAAAGAATACATAATAAAAATGAATAAAAAGATTAACTGCAAATCAGAACAGTTAATCTTTGGAAGTTGTGTAGGGGATAGGGGGAGGTGTGATTAGTCAAATGAAGTGCATCAAGTGGTAAATACATATTACTAACATCAAAATGAGAAATAAAACAAAGTCAGTTGCAGTAAAGTAACCCAGCCTCCAAACAGTCATTCTTGTGCACAAGCCTTGGTTGCCTACTGCTAAATGATGACTTAACTGTGGGTCTTGTTCAAACAAAAAAAAAACCAAGAAAGACAACAATAACTGGCAACAGTCAGGCTAAGTGTTAGTGTAACAATAACTATACCTACTAGGTTTCAGGGCCTCTCAGATGCCATCGTGCCTTGCATGAAGGTGGTCATGAGTGACCCTGAAACTTAAAACAAAACAAAAATGTAAACTTGTTCCGCCAGAAACAAACACGTTGCATCTTAATATGTTACAGAATTGAAATCTCCTATGACACAATAAATTTTATATATATATATATATATATATATATATATATATATATAAAACACACACACATATATATATATATATATATATATATATATATATATATATATATATATATGCACTGTATATGTATATTTACACTTTTAATGTAATTAAGTGTAGTATATATATGTATATATATATATAGTGTTCGGGATAAATATTTAAAAACACTGTATATGTATATTTAAACTTTTAGAATAATTAAGAATGATGAAAGTACGCTATATGCAAGAAGTCAATGGATAATGTTGGAATGTCATTTGGGATATAATTTCTAAAGGCTGCTTTTGTTCCATGGTACAATAACCTAGATGTGATATAACCCATAATAACCACGGTAAGTAAGAATGTCCACAGCCTGGTCAGCTTGTGAGAATTCCCAAGGGAAATCAGTCCAAAGTTGAATTGTATAGAACTAGAAGTACCAGCAAACCCTGATAGCCGTGGGCATGTTGGCTCTTGTAGTTCTGCAAGTACCAGCATGCTGAAGCAGTTAGAGGCTGCCAGGGCTTGCTGGGACTAGTAGTCCCACTCACCTAAGTAATTTTTTACTCATTACTTCAGCCACCACTGGCTCAGTGGGGTCAGGAAG